>NC_081423.1:18155199-18455199 GCF_949786415.1 Peromyscus eremicus
CCGCCTAGTGGGTCGGTGCCCTGGGGCTGCTCCACCCAGCACTGTGGATATGGCAGCTTACACACACCAGGGCTTTCAATCTGTTAGGTGTCCACAGGTAGACTTTGGGGAGGGTCCACCTACCGGATCACAGGCTGCACCTTCCCCCTGTACCCTCATGTTAGATGGATAAGTAAGCTTTCTGGGGTCCCTGTTATAGTCATCTTCTAATGTTTCTCAGGCAGAGGCTAGAACTTTGAGATTCAGGGCTCGGCCACCAACAGCGGTAAGAGGGGGTCTTTCCTAGGCACTGGATGACAGACACATTTGTGGGCCCCAGAAGAACCTGCCTCTTTTCAGGACATCCAGCTGGGATGAGATGCAGGCATAACGGTTTCAAGGTGCCTGCAGAAGGTTTCAAAGCATCATGGGTAGAAATAAGAGAGATGCAGCTGTAGCGCAGTTGGTAGAGTGCTTGCCTAGCATTCACTAAGCCCTGGGTTTGATCCCCAGGACCACATAATGGAATCTGTTGGTGCATACCTGTAACTCCGGCACTTGGGAGGTGGGAACAGGAGGATCAGAAGTTCAAGGTCATCTTCAGCTATTTTATAAATTCCAGGCCGGTCTGAGATACTTGTGGCCCTCTCTCAAAAAACAGAATGGGCCAGGGATATGGCTCAGTGGCTAAAGTACTTGTGCAAGCTTGAAGACTGAGTTCAGATCCCCAGAACCCGTAAGAAACCCAGGTGGGTGTGACAGTCCAGTTAAAATCCCCCCCACTCAAGAGACAGAGGTGGGGTTCCTGGGGCAGGTGAGCTAGCTAAACCAGCCGACTGGGCAAGCTCTGGGTTCAGCCAGAGACCCTGCATCAGTAAATAAGGCAGACAGTGCTCGAAGAAAGTACCTAATGTCGACCTCTGGCTTCCACATAGACATGCACACACATACATGTGAACATGCACACATGCTTATAAAGCACAGCACACATGCAAGAGAGGAAGAAAGAAAGAAAGAAAGAAAGAAAGAAAGAAAGAAAGAAAGAAAGAAAGAAAGAAAGAAAGAAAGAAAGAAAGGAAGAGAGAGAGAGAGAGAGAGAAAGAAAGAAAGGAAGAAAGAAAGAAAGAAAAGTAGAGCTCAATTCTTTAGAATTTGAATGGCCCACAGGAGCTCAAAAAGGGGCATTTGACACCACCAAATGAGGATGAAGTGTTGGGGAGTCTCCCAGATCTGAGTTCTGCCTATGATTTCTGGAGCCTGAATAGGCAAGTGGGAACGGCCCAGGACCACCCACCTTGGGAGGTCTGGACTCCACAGAATAGTGTGGACTAGTTTAGTGACTGTGAACACCTTCTCTCGGAAACACTAATGGGGGACACCCCGCTTTACCAGCTCAGGCCCCACCCTTAGTGCCAAGCTCAAAATTCAAACAGACATCATTTAGACAATCCACCATTTAATGGGAAGCAGGGTAAGGAGGAGATATGGGCTGCCCAGCTACTTCTGAGAGATGTGACTTTAGCCCTCCCTCCCAGAGTTAAGGGACACCAAAGACTTTAGACCAGGAACACGGAGAGTTTCACTACCGTGGGATAGGGAGGTTTAACAGGGTAAGGCTGGATCAGCAGGAGGAGTGAGGGGGTCAACAAGAGTTGTTAGGGTCTTTTCCGTTGTATTAATCCCATCTGGCTCCACTGAAGGTTCTGGGAACTTGGGAATATAGCGATGAATCCAGGACACGTAGCTCATCACTCGGGTGTATACACCAGGGAAGTCAGGAAGTCCACAGCCTCTGCCCCAGCTGACCACACCCACCTGGACCCAGGAGCAGTTCCACCTGCATACCAAGGGGCCCCCGGAGTCACTCTGTGGGGAAAGGCAAGAATCAGCACTCCAGGCATCCCATCATGTCAGTGTGCGTGGGTCCCAGTGTGCTGGGTCAGGAAGAGACAGAGGAGAGAGGATAGTCAGGCCATCACCTGGCAGGAGTCGCGGCCCTTCATCCCAGCACAAAGCATGTCATCTTTGATCATCCTGGTGTTGCTGTTCGAGGAAGAATTGGTGTGGTACTTCTGCTCACAATCACTGTTTCCCACAATGGGGACTGCGACTTCCCTCAGGTGATAGGGTGGGGGCAGTGGCGCTGTGGAGAGAAGCCAGTGAGAACCAAAGCTGGGGACTCTGCCTCTTCCCACCAGTGCTGACAATGGCCATGAGGTCTTCCCGGGACCCACCATAGTCCTCGATGACACCCCAGCCAGCCACCCAGCAGGTCTTCTTTGGGGAGACCCTCTGGGAAGCAGCAGGGAGGGAGACAGGGTGGACATGTTCAGACAGCATGACTGGGGTGTCGAGTTTCAGCAGAGCAATGTCTGCACCCCCTGGGGCAGACAGCCTCTCACTGAACTTGGGGTGGCGGATGATCCTGGCCACTTTTGTCAGTCGGTCATTTTCATAGAGCCTCAGCTGTCCAACTTGGACCCTAAAGCCACAAGCTTCCAGTTCTTTCCTGAGAGACAGGACAATGAACCCCTCAGAGAGGCTGAAGGCTAGAGAAATTAATCTCAGAACATACACAGGGATCAGGAGGGTCCCAGAAATCCTGCCTCCCACCAGGAACCCTGCCCGCAAAGTACCACCCACCTCCCAACGTCCATCAGCTCGCAGCCAAGGGAGTAGGTGACCGTACTCACGGCTGTACGCAGTGGGCAGCAGTCAGCACCCACTGAGGGTGGATGAGGGAGCCCCCACAGATGTGTTCCCATTTACTGTACTTCATATTGTAGAACCTCAGGCTGACCTGCCATGGGAACCGGCTGGCTGAGACAGGGCAGCCCCCGACAATGCCCACCAGCTCCTGTCCTGAGCCTAGGTCTGGGGAAGCAAGTAGGGGAGTCAGACACCCGGCAGAGGTTTCCAAGGCTCGGGAGTCGGTGAGACTCCTGGCAAACTGACATAACCCCAGAGGATCTGGAGCAGGAATCTGAGCCTGGGACAGCATAAGGGCTCGGGGTTAGGACTCACCAGGAGTAACAGGCATTGCGCTTCCCAGACAGAGGAGGCTGAGAAACAGCAGCCACGGCATCCCAAAACCACAGAGATCTCTGATCCCAAACATCGGCTTCTGCAGCCAGGAGACCTGAGGGTAGAGGTGCTAATAGATAGTCAAGCTATGCTCCACTCTCTGTCTTCCCTTGAGGCTCCCCAGGGTCCCATTTATCTTTCTTCCACAGGATGTGGGCATAGAATGCGACATCTGTACTCCAGAGGTGCATGTTGTGGTCACACGTGTCTTTCATTGGGACTGATATGAAGTGACCATCATTGCAAGTTCACCACCTCCGGGGCAGGCAAGGTGGCCTGTGGGGGTATGCCAAGCTTGACAGCATGCCCTGGAGTAGGTGGGTCAGGCTGCAGACTGGATATTTGAAAAGACAAAAACAAGATGGAGAGACTCTGACGTGATCTCCTTCTGTCCTTACTAGAGTCACCACCCCTCCACCCACAGAAGCCTGGCTGATGACACCCCAGGACATGAGCTGCAGGCTCAAAGGTCTTACAGGAGCATTCTGACGGACATGGGGGAGTCCTCCAAGCACTGCGGAATTGTTGGGTCAGAGCACAAAGCTGGGTCCAGGGGGACACTGTGTGTTCAATGAGGAGGACAACCCTTGCTGTGGGTTAAACTCTGCCCCCCAAATCCACCAGGACTTCATAACATGACCAAATTTGGAGAAGAGGGTCTCCTATTGATGACCAAGGGGGAGTGAGGTCGTTAGGGTAGACTCAGACTGATTGAGGTCCTGATGAGGTCACATCAGGAAGAGGTACCTCAGCGTGAGGACATGGGGAGAAGGTGATGTCTGCAGGCCTAGGACCCCAGGGTTAGTCAGCTCTATCTTGGCACCCAGTGCTGGTGGCTAAAGGAATAAATTTCCAGTGTGAGTATGTACTCACTCATAAGTGGATACTAGATATAAAGCAAAGAACAATCAGACTGCAACCCACAGAACCAGGGAGGCTATATAGCAGGGGGGACCCTAGGATAACTGTGGCTTGTAATAAGTTTTGGTTTTACTCAATTACTGGGCAAGCCTCAATGAAACATTTCACTGCTAGGATAAGAATTTGTACTGTATCAAGCTTATAATAAATAAATAATTAAATAAATAAATAAATAATTAAATAAAAATGAAAAAGAAGTTTCCAGTGCGAGGCATTGTCTAGGTCCTTTCTTGGTCCCCCCGAGCTGAGTGGGCAGGCCCTGTTGGTCCTTGGCATCTCAAAGGCATGGAAGCACTTGGAGAAGAGGGCCTATAATGAGCAAGGGCTCTCACAAAGGACTCAGATGGACTTGGGAGGTGTGTGTGTTTGTTTCTGAGAGAGGCCCTTGTTGTGTAACCCACACTGGCCTTGGAATCTAGGTCACTCTCCTGCCTCAGCCTCCCAAACGATGTGCCACCATGCCTTGGCACTTGAGACTTGTTTTTTACATTTTTCTCCTCTCCTTCTCTCAGTCTCTGAGATTCCCATGCAGTTCCTGGTCAAGAGTGAAACTCCTCAGCCAAGCGGAGGTGGCACACACCTTTAATCCTAGCACTCAAGAGACAGAAGCAGGGGGATCTCTGAGTTCGAGGCCAGCCTGGTTTGCAGAATGAGTTCCAGGACAGCCAGGGCTAGACAGAGAAATTCTGTCTTGAAAAGCCAAAAACAAACAAAAACAACCCAGGATCTCACTCTATAGCTTGGTCTGGCCTGAAATTTACTATGTAGACCAGGCTGGTCTCAGTCCTATGGGATCCTCCTGCCTCTGCTTCCTGGGTGCTGGGATTATAGGCATGTGCCTCCACACCCACCTGGATTCCGTCTTGAAGACCTCAGGGCCTAACCGAAGTTTACCTCTGCCCCACACTCAGTGTTGCAACAGGAAATTGGACAAGAGCAACAGTGAGCAGTCACCAAGCTCTGTCTTGGACCACAGATCCAGTTTGCATCACTGCTGAACCAGGAACGCCACTCACCCTGCTGGACAACCAAATGCCATATGGGGACTATTAGAGATTGGCTAGGAGAAAGATGGGTGCCATATATTAGCCAGACCTTCTAGAACATCTGGTCCCTGTTTCTGACCACTGAAACCACATGGAGTCACAAGCTTTCCTCCAGGGACACTCCTCAATGCTGTAGCCAGATTAGGTCTGTGTCCTGTCATACAAATCACTGTGACAATAGATAATGATGCTAAACTTCATATTCCCCAGAGGACCATATCGCTCCTGATGGATCCAGAGCCATCTCCCACCCAAGGCAGTCAATCTTTTTATTGGACCTTGGACAGTAAAGGACTGACCATCAGGGAGAATAACCCTCAATACTACCATGTGTATCTGCGCCTGCCACAGGACCTGTGAAGTCAAAGAAACTAAGCCAACATCTCATGGTCGTGAGACTCCACTGTTCATCCAGGTATGGTGATGTATGACTTTTATCTCAGCATTCGGGAAGCAGAGGCAGGCAGGTCTCTATGAATTAGAGGCCAACCTGATCTACATAAGGAGCTCCAGGCCAGGTCAGGTTATATAATATCCTATCTAAAAATAAATAAAATAAAAAATTCCGTAATTTATCCATGACACAGGGTCTGTGCTGGTTTGTGCTAGTGCCAATGTGACTGGTTCATACTTCTTTCATAGGGATTATAACAGAATTTATCTAAGCTGCATATTAGGATATATGCCTATAAACCTGGAACTTGGGAGGCTGAGAGAGCTTGACTGCTTTCTTCTTTCTTTCTTTCCTTTTTTTTTTTCCTTTCCCAGACAGAGTTTCTCTGTATAGCCCGGGCTGTCCTGGATCTCACTCTGTAAACCAGGCTGGCCTCGAACTCAGAGATCCACCTGCTTCTACCTCCTGAGTGCTGGGATTAAAGGTGTGCACCACCACGCTTTTAATCAGGCTGAGCCTAATTTCTATGAGTTTGCATAGTGATCTCCAGGCCTGCCAGAGCTGTATCATATGACTCTAAAAGAAAGAAAGGAAGGAAGGAAGGAAGGAAGGAAGGAAGGAAGGAAGGAAGGAAGGAAGGGAGGGAGGGAGGGAGGGAGGAAGGAAGGAAGGGAGGGAGGGAGGGAAGGAGGGAGGGAAGGAGAGGGGAGTGAGGGAGAGAGGGAGGGAGGGAGGGAGGGAGGAAGGGAAGGAGAAGGGAGGGAGGGAGAGAAGGAGGGAGGGAGGGAGAGAGGGAGGGAATGGAAAAGAAACAGGGGGCGATACTGCTGAAAGGACCAGCCTTCTGCAGCTCAGGAACTAAAGGGGAGCCACGGAGTCGGTGAACTAATCACTCAATTGACCTTTCTATCTGAATGTGTAAAACTTAATTCTCTAGGGCTGGCAAAAAAGAGAAATACACACACACACACACACACACACACACACACACACACACACACACACCTAGGGTCTCACCTAGGGTGCTGATGAATGGCAAGCTGTCAGCTGGTCAGAGACACTGAAGAGGAGATGCAGAGCAGGTGAACTACTGGACAGACAGACAGACACACGAGGACTGTTCTGAGGGCCAAAGCTTAGTTCTTCATTTTATTATTCCCTTTGTTGCTTGTTCTACTCTGGTCCTTTTTTTCTGATCTTCCACCCTGATGTCTGCCTTCCGTGTGTCCTTATTTTTTCCCTTCCAGCTTATATACCCCAGCAAAATCTTTCAAGCAGTATAAAAATTACAGTATCATTACATTCTATTTTAAGTGAATGATTACAATGAATACAAGTTAAAAAAAAAAAAAAAACGTGTTTCTCATTTTCCTTACATTAGAGGTGAAAAACAAATTATCCCCAAGAACCACATACAGTTAAACATTTATCTTTTAGGCTTCTCATAGGTCAGGAGCCTTTCAGCCATAACCGCCTACATAGGCAGTAGTTTTTAATAAATACCAGAAAAACAGGTTACTAGTTCTCTTTCCATATTTTAGAGTCTCGTCCAGTTATCTTAACTACCATCCAATTCTTTGTTTTTAGTTACGTGAAGGCATCATTTAAAGCTTTGTTTTAGCTATGATGCACACCAAATACGTTCCCTAACACCAAGATTAAAAGAACCTGAGCTAGCCTAACTCCTGGGACTCGATCGTTTCCCTTAATCATTAACCTAAACCACAGTCTATACGACTCCCCAAGAGAAACTCGTGAGTCCTAGCTGCATGACACTTTCTTGTTCCTGTTTCTATTTTTTTATCCTCTGCAGCCCCTGCTTTATCAGGGGGTGGGGACAACACTATATCCTACCTTGACCTGTATTAATTTTCCTACTAAACTAACCTCTTTCATTATCTCTTACTATATTCGTTAGAAATCTCTAATTATCAAAATTCTATTTAAACTAACACTATTATTGTATAAAATCATTACTTCAATTAAACAGTACAGCTTAAGAGGAAATCATCTTCATAGTAATCCACAGGTAAAAATGCCCAGTAGAACAGGATATTTCCATGAGATAATCACACTACATTAAAGGCAGTGGGGATCCTCCTACACCCATTCACACCGTGCCAGAGACCAGAGAAAAACGGCAGCGGCAAACATGTAGAGACAGCAGCAGCAAGAGGCACTCTGTGGCAGAAGCCCTCGGGCCTGGCCTATCTGAGACTCACCCATCACTGCCTTGTGTTCTGGCGACTGAACTCCTGAAGCTCAGGTACCGCCTGATGCTCCTCCGACGTGGCCACTGGCATGGTGAAGAGATAGCCCAGCTGCTAAGAGCACGTTTTGCTCTTACAGAGGATGCACGATTTGTTCCCAGCACCCACATGGTGGCTCACAATCATCCGTAACTGCAGTTCTAGGCCATCTGATGCCCTCTTTGGTCTCCATCTTCATGATACCAGGCATGCACATGATGTACATACATATATGTAGAAAAACATTCACATGTCAAGATAAACGAATCTTTCAAGAATGAAAAACAAAATACACACAAGAAAGGAAAAAAAGAGGGGCAGGTGGAGGCAGGGATTTGCCCATTCTAACTGAGGAGGGTGGAGGTTCTTTCTAGATTCTTGCCACCACAAACATAAATGGGCACTTTCATTTAAGGTACATGCTGGCACAAGCCTGTTTTTCTTTTCTTTTTCTTTTTCTTTTTTTTTTTTTTTTGTTTTTTGTTTTGTTTTTGTTTTTTGAGACAAGGGCCTGTTTTTCAATGATCCACATATCAGGTGAGGGATCCTGCCATGGAACTCACACTCCCCGAAGCCTTAGCCCTAAAGTGGACTCAGAGACCCCTGTCAGTTCAGTGCAACCTCCCTTTGGAGATCACATTCCTGCTTCCCACATACACCTTGCCAAAAAATAAAAAAAATTAAAAAAAAAAATCCTGTTGACACCACAGGAACCAACTCAGAGCCCTTGTGTCAAATGCAGAGTCAGGCTTACTCATTTACTATTGTAATTGTGTGCATGTATATATGATGTGAGTGTGTGTGTGAGTGCAGACTCACATGTGCCACAGCCTATGTTTGGAGATTAGATATTGGTTCCCTCCCTCCCCGTTTCCGTGGATTCCAGGTATGAAACTCAGGTTGTTAGAGCTGGGCAGTAAGTGCCTTTATCAGCTGAGCCGGTCCAGCAGTGGATCTCTCCACCTTCACCTTTCAGCGCCTTTGTGTGGCTGAGTTCTGTGTCCAGGCCCAGCACCTAGCTCTGCTGGCTCTGCTGCCAACTAGAGTGCAACAGGACTCTCTTTAGTTCCAGAGATCCACAGGAGCAGCTGGAGGATAAATGCTCAGTCCTTGTCCCTAGGGATGGGGACTCCAGAGCACGTGCTGCTGGCTTCTCCAGCCCTTTGCCAACCAGCTCCAGGGACCTCCTTGGAAGCACACACCCTACTGTCCCTTCCCTGCTTCTTCCCAAACACCCTGCTCCTAGCTGAGTCCTGTTCCGGGGATAGCTTCTGGCTGACTGAAGTCCAAGACCAGGCTGATGTCAAGAGACCACAGGGCTGCGGTGGCCAGAGAGAGCAGGCAAGGTCTGGAGCCTGTCTATTTATTCATTTACTTTTGAAGATCAAGGCTCACTATGAAACCAGGCTGCCCTTGAACTCTTAACCACCCTGCTGCCTCAGTCTCCCAAGAGTCGGCATTACAGATGTACACCACCATAGCTCTAACTTCACATCTGGAGAAAAGCACTGATCGTTTGGAAGGGTAAAAATTCCCAGTTCTTTGAATTTTCCAGCTGCGACAGTGGATGCAGACTGACCACAAAGTAATATTTTAATCCATGAGTAGAATATCTTAGAACCTGGAACATTTCTTTGAGCAAAGGGTGACGCAGTGTGACGGTGTTCTCGGGCACAGGACTTGTGAGACCTGTGACAGGTTTTGAAACAGTCGAGACAAACATCAGTAGCAAAGGGAAAGACAGTTGCAGAAACAGCCAGCAAAGGAGAGCAGATGTCACAGCAAAGGCTACTGCATCGTTAACAGATAACACTCGCTAAAAGCAGAAAGCGTATCCACAGTGATGCAGAATTAACAGTTGCGATGCTATCTGTGGTGGATTCGAGAGAGTAAGAGTGAAGAGAAGCTGCAAAGGTTGATAAATGTGTTATCTGAGTAGGAAACACATAGATGAGATCTAGAAGAAAGGTTTCAAAAGGGAGAGAGTAAGCATAGAAAACGACTGAAGGATAGAAAGGAACATTAAGACGAGAGGGACCTGTGTGAGTACGCCAATTATTCTAGTAAACACAGAGGGAACAACGGTAAACAGCCAGAATACAAACATCAGGCTGGATGTCCCCCGGAGGGAGAGTGTTTGCCTAATGTGCTTGAGGCCCTAGACCTGAGCCCCAGTGCCGCAAAAAGAACTAAATCGGTTAACTGACTAAAATAAATTAAGAATAAGATATAAATATTGACTGTATAAAAATAAGTCCAGAGACCTGCTGTCAAAGGGAAAAAGGGTGAGAGTTTGCGCTCTCTGGAGAAGCTGGAGCCCTCTCCTGCGAGCATGCCACCCTCTCCCTCAGTGCTACTTTCTCCTTCTCCCCTAATGTCCCTGCTTAAATCTACGACAAGGCTTTTTCAAAATAAACTGCAGCTCAGTCTCAAACAACAGAAAGAAGATATCTAACGCAGGTCTCAACCAGAGATGCTTTCTTAAAGTTTTAGTGAATTGGATTTCATCACATTCAAAACCTTACTCTCATCGGACAATCTCAAAAAAATGGAAAACCAGCCAGATATAGTAGCTCATGACTGTAATCCCAGCACTCAGAAAGCTGAGGCAGGAGAGCTGTGCAAGTTCAAGGCCAGCCTAGGGTAAAATGAAGACTTGAAGAGTCCAGATCAAAAAACAAAGTAAAATAAAAGATAAGGAAAGAAAGGAAGAAAGAAAACACTACAAATAGATAGATAGATAGATAGATAGATAGATAGATAAATGTAATTTAAAGCACAAAGGAAACAGACAATTCTAGTGGCCAGTGAGGATGAACTTAAGCCATACTTTCACTCACAGGGGAAAGGAAGCTCGAACAAGCACCTGTATGCAAACATTTATATTGACTTTATGCACAGACGAAACCTTGAACTAATACAGGGCAGATTCAGGTTTTTGTTTTGTTTTGTTTTGAGTCAGTCTTTTTAAAAGCAGCCAGATGGACAAACAGCAGTCCATTCGGTAATGGAAAGACTCAACAATGCTTCAGCAGCAATAAGAGAAGCTCGTTCATGTTCAACAGAGCATTCTGACTTCCAGTCAGGCGTGGGAGCCTGTGATCCCGGTACAGGGTCCTAAACATCTGCCTGGGGACAGTCAGAGCCAGCACCACACTCCTCCAGCTCTGTCCCTTCTCATCTGGGAGATTTGAGACTCAAGGCCGGGCATTCCACTTTTATCTATGACTTCGGTTTCTCTAGAAACCTTGTTACTGGAATCATATGGGGTTTGTTGTTGTTGTTTGTCATTTTTTAAGCTTTATTTTATTCTTGTTGAGCACAGTGATGCACATCTTTAATCCCAGCGCTCAGGAGGCTGAAGCAGGCAGAGTTCAAAGCCAGTTTGGTCTATATAATGAGTTCCAGGACAGCCAGGGCTACAAAATGAGACTCTGTCTCAAAAAAAAAAAAAAAAAAAAAAAAAAACCCTAAAGAAACAAACAAAAGTTAATTATATGTATTGTTTGTGCCTGTTGCTTGAGTGCAGTGCTTAAAGAGACTTAAAGAGGTTGTCAGATCCCCTGGAAATGGAATTAAAAATGGTTGTAAGCCAGCACTGGGCAGTAGTGGCGCACGCCTTTGATCCCAGCACTCAGGAGGCAGAGTTAGGCGGATCTCTGTGAGTTTAAGGCCAGCCTTGTCTACAAAGTGAGTTTCAGAACAGCCAGGACTGTTACAGAGAGAAAGCCCTATTTCTAAAACTAAAACACATACACACACACACACACACACACACACACACACACACTAAAAAATAAAAATAAAAAAACCAAAGATTGTGAGCTGCCACATGGGTGCTGGGAACCGAACTCAGATCTCCGCAGGAGCAGCAAGTGCTCTTCCCTACTAAGGCACTTCTCCAGCCCCATTTCTTGTCATTTTGTCACTGACTTGTCATTTTCACTGAGCTTTATCAGCAGTAGCACCAGGGACAGGGAGGGGCAAGGCTGGATTCCCTGGAGCCTCCCAATGGCACCAACCAGCATCCACACTGGCTTTGCTGTCCCCGAACAGAGCTGCAGAGAACACATTTCTCGGCAGCCATCGGCCCCGGCATGCTGCTACAGAGGTTCTTGGAAACCCCACCATTGGGGGGATCTCCATCAAAGCGATTCATCTAACATGCTGTCTTTCCTAACTTCAGCCCACCATGTCCCTTTCCCTTACTTCTGACTCTGATGTCCCTGCAGCCAGTCACTGAGCACATCCTCCCCTGGAAGACTCCCAGGGAGGCAGCTGGGGTAGAAGCAGAGTGGATGGTGCTCAGAGAGCAGCTCAGGAGCCTCCAGTCTCTGCAGGGGAGTGCCTGAGCCCACCTTGGCAGACAGCCTCTTGTCCTTGGGGTGGTCGATGATTTCAGCTGCTTTCTTCAGCTGCTAAGTTTCGTAGAGCCTCCATTACTCAAGCTGAACTCCAAAAGTGCAGGCTTCCAGCTCTTTCCTGGAGGACAGGAGCCCTTCAGGGAAGATGGAAGATAGTGAAGCCAAGCTCATTGTAGGCTAGGGACACCCCCAAATACTTGGATGGAGGATTCTTCTGCAGCCTGGGGAGGATCTCAGAAATCCTCCACCCAGGACTCTGCCCACAGGAACCATCCCTCCCTCCCAACCCAACTTGCTGTTCAGTCAAGAGCTTGCTGTCATCCATTTGGCTGCCTTAGGGTCGCCTGTTCACCTTTCTGCATGGGTGAGTACCCCCCGTGCTGTTAGCAAGCCAAGAAGCTCACCAATTGCTCTGGGGGAACCGTGGTAGAGTCATACTTTGATTTGCTGGAACCTTAGGAGGAAGAACTGGACCTTGTTCATGTCTTCCTCAGGGAAGGAAGTTTATTGACCCCTCCTGAACCAGTATCCCCAGATCATCAGGACGCAGTTAGAGAGGGCTGTGACTATGCTGGGTTCTAGTTGGGAGACCCACCCTAAGTGACCATCCGTCCCACCCAGTGCCTTCTTTGGTCCTGTTGGATCCAGCGTTGCAAACACAGATTAATCAGATGATGGGCACTCCTGGGCATTACTGACCTCAGCCACAGTTCCAGGTCTCCTATCCCGCCCACACTGCGTCACAGCAGGGCCAAGGAGTCAAGGCTTACGGGGAGGGGCACTATGGGATTCGAGCAGCCTGAGGTATGGTCAGGTCTTCAGCGCCCTCCGCTGGCCTGCAGGGTTCAGTTAAGATGGGGGATAAGGGGTCAGTTAGAGACCAGCCCTGTGGAAGTGTGGACAGGGTGGAGACACCCTCAGCTGCCTGTCACAGCCCAGGCGAATGTATTTCCTAGCTAAAACTGCCTTCCTCTGCAGCCCTTGGTTGGTGCTATGAGACTGCTTAGTCTGGAGGTCTGAGATCAAAGGTCCAGGAGCAGCTCTGACGCTTGTGTTTGCAGATGAGAAGGCACACTTTATTTTATTTTATTTTTATTTTTTTGGTATCAAGGTTTTTCTGTGTACCTCACGCTGCCCACAGGCATTTTGTTTTCTCCTCCTCTTTCTCTTCCTCCTCCTCCTCCTCCTCCTCCTCCTCCTCCTCCTCCTCTTCAGTTCATGTGTTTTTTGAGACAGTCTCCATGAGATTAAAGGCGTGCGCCACCACCACCTGGCCCCCTCAAATTCTTAATCCCCCTGCTTTAGAGTGTGTCCTAATACCCAGTTTGCTTTCAGGAATTTTTTTTTTTTTGGGTTTTTTTTTTTTTTTTTTTAGTTTTTCAAGACAGGTTTTCTCTGTGTAGCTTTGTGCCTTTCCTGGAACTCGCTTTGGAGACCAGGCTGGCCTCAAACTCACAGAGATCCACCTGCCTCTGCCTCCCGAGTGCTGGGATTAAAGGCGTGCGCCACCACCGCCCGGCACTTTCAGGAAATTTTAATTGAGTTGTTAAACACCAACATTAATAAAAAATTTCAAACCACATCAACTTTTTAAATTTTTATTTTATTTTATTTTATTTTTATTATTATTATTATTATTATTATTATTATTTAGTTTCACATCCTGACCAAAGTTTCCCCTCCCTCCTCTCCTCCCAGTCCCTCCTCCATCTCCCCTCCCCGTTCCCCATCCACTCCTCCTTCTCCTCTGTTTCTCTTCAGAATAGAGCAGGCCTCCCATGGATATCAACCAGCCATGGTATATCAAGTTGTAGTGAGACTAGGTACCTCCTCTCCTTTTAGGTCTGAACGAGGCAATCTGGTAGGAGAAATGGATCCCAAAAGCTGGCAACAGAGTCAGAGACAGCCCCTGCACCCACTGTTAGGAGTCCCACAAGAAGACCAAGCTACACAACTGTCACATATGCAGAGGGCCTAGGTCAGTCCCATGCAGGCTCCCTAGTTGTTGGTTCGGTCCCTAGGAGCCCCTAGGAGGCCAGGTTAGTTGGTTCTGTGGGTTTTCTTGTGGTGCCCTTGACCCCACTGGCTCCTACAATCCTTCCTCCCCCTCTCCTGATGAATTCCCCAAGTTCTACCTAATGTTTGGCTGTGGGTCTCTAACATCTATTTCCATCAGTTGCTGGATGAAGTCTCTCTGATGATAGTTGGGCTAGGCACCAATCTATGAGTACAGCAGAATATCATTTGGAATCATTTCATTGACTTTAAATTTTTTTTTTTTTTTTTTGCCAGGGTTGGAGAGATGGTTCGGAGGTTGAGAGCACTGGCTGGGGAAAAAAAAAAAAAAAGCACTGGCTGCTCTTCCAGAGGTCCTGAGTTCAATTCCCAGCAAGCACATGGTGGCTCACAGCCATCTAGAATGAGATCTGGTGCCCTCTTCTGGTGAGCAGGCATACATGTAGGCAGAACACTGTATACATAATAAACAAATTTTTTTTTTTTTTTTAAATTTGCCAGTCATGTTTGGTTCTATCCCAGGTCTCTGGGCTATCCTGCCTCTGGGTCCTAGCCCTCAGGGATCAGCTCACTCTCATGGAATGGGTCTCAAGCTGGGCCAGTCATTGGTTGTCACTCCCACAATTTCTGCGTCACCTTTACCCCAGCACATCCTGTAGGCAGGACAAATTGTAGGTCGAAGGTTTTGTGGCTCTGTTGGTGTCCTAGTCCCTCCACTGGAAGTCTTGCCCTGGTTACAGAACATGACCAGGTCGGGCTCTGTATCCCCCATTGCTAGGGTCTTAGCTAGGGCACCCTCATCGATTCCTGGGAGTTTCCATTGCTCTAGGTTTCTAGTTCATCCCAGAGATGCCCCCAGATTCCAGGGACTGTCTCTCCCAGGACTCTCTCCCCACATCCTCCTCCCACCAGATCCCTCCTGTTCCCATCCCTCCCCCTGATCTGTTACTACAGTTCCAGGTGATTTTCTGGCTTCCTTGGGAGTCAGGTATTCCTGTGGTGCAAGCAAAATACTCACACACAGAAAATAAAAATGAAGACTTTCTAATTAAAAAAATGTTGTGGGTGATGGGAGTGGTGGTTTTGAAGCAAAGACTGAAGTCATCAGGCTTGCCTGGAACGTCTGATCCTCCTGCCTCCGTGTCTGGAGCTCTGCGACTGCAGGTGTGTACCACGCCAGCAAAATGACACATGTTGTTGTTGTTCTGCAGTAATAGGGATGCTCGTGTGAGACCAGTGCTCTACCACTGACTGAGCCATGCCCTTGGCCTTTTTTGTTTTGTTTTATTAATAAAAATAAAGTTCCATCTTTTGTGATTTATTTTGTTATTTCTTTTTTTTTTTTTTTTTTTTTTTTTGAGCTGAGGATCGAACCCAGGGCCTTGTGCTTGCTAGGCAAGTGCTCTACGACTGAGCTAAATCCCCAACCCCTTGTTATTTCTTTGCGTGGGTGCGCGTGCGTGCGTGTGAATGCAGGTGCCTACAGAGGACAAAAGAGTCAGATCCCCCTGGACTGGAGTTACAGGTGATTGTGAAATGCCTGACATGGATGCTGAGAATTAAACTCAGGTCCTCAGATGAGCCGTACAGCTCTCCAGCCCCTACCAAGTAATATCTTAACTAAAACCCAAGACACTATATTTGAAACATAGAAAACACGGACATTGTATCTAAAACACGTGTATAAATGTATACATCTAGAAGAAGATTTAATCTTACTAGTGAAAGTGAGTGTAACTGTGCACAACCCTCAACATTTTAGTGCAGAGCAAATTCCCAGAGTATGGGAATAAGACTGGAGGGCCTCAATGCAGGAAGCTGCCTTGGACAATGTGACAGCACACCCAGATCCTGAAGCACCAGAGAACCTGATGGAAACAGAGAGCAGACATCTGGGGCAGCTGTATGGCGCCTGAACTTGAGTCCGACCAGGGACACAACCCACTTTGTAGGCATGGCTCTGGATTCTGCTCTCAGTGTCCTCGAAGGGATTCCCTCTGAGTTGGCGATGAACCCAGCCTAGACAAGCCTAGTCATCCATTCCATTCACACCCTGGCCACTTGTCTCAAGGCATCACCATTCCCAATGTACTCGCCAGGGAGCAGCACACAGCCAGAGCTGCATGCTTTCCAGGGAACCAGGTACCAAATCTGGGCATCTTCCGATGTTGCACAAGTGTGTTACTGAGATATGTTTGTCTTCCCATCAACCTTTGCTCAGCTGGCCACTCAGGACACTGGTGACTTCTTTAACAAAGTGCCCTGATTTCCTTTTGCTTGAGTCCCTATCCCTTTACAGGCTGCTCTGCTGAACTCCTGGCACCATTTCTCCTCCAAGCCCTGCCCAGGCCCATTTCCTAAACCCCAGAAAAGCCTTCCTGACTCTTCGGAATGGGCCTCATCCTAAAACCTCAGACATGCCTTCTTGGCAAGGTCAGGTCTAACCTCCAGCGCGTATCTCTCATTCCTGGAATCCAGTGAACCCAAACCAAGCCTCTCCCGTCCCATCCTTTGCAGACCTGCATCCCCGTCCTTGAATGCACCACTGTCTGTCGCTTAGGTGCAGGATTTAGAGGAGACAGCAACATCACCGGGTTGCTGTTGGAGAGGTGGAGAGAGAAGCTGAGGGGGAAAGTGAGAAACGGTTCGGGAAGTTGTGGATCCACTGTGATGCTGTTGGGGGAGGGGACATTAAGGCGCAGGGGAACACAGACTTCTGGAGGGATGTGGTGTGGAAAGCTGCTGGACACCCGAACCATTCATTCTGTGTGTAGCTCTCTTGGAGGAAACCTAGCTAACAGGTGTCTAAACCGGTGTAGACTAAATACCGGAATAATGAAGGAAGAGGAAAAGGAATCTCCACATGGGGGCAGAGAGGAGGCCATGCTCCCGACCTTGGCTCACTGGGTCCCTCTCTCCATTTAGGAGGTTAGAGGCCATACGCCAGATTCCTCACTGATGCATGCTGAAGGGGACATCATAATCACACCAGGTGAACTAAACAAGGGACAGCTCTGGGGCGGTGGCAGATAGCTGTTTTTCTCAGCTCTCTGATGGTCATGTGTGGGTGGAACTCACATTTCTACCAGCAGTTTAGTGCGGGTAGAGAGCCAGGCCGCAGCCATGTTCTGAGACCACACCTGGTCTTGGCCTTTCTCTTGGGTGATGTCTTAGTCAGTGTTTCTATTTCTGTGATAAAACACTGAGACCAAAAGCAACTTGGGACAGAAAGGTTTCATTCCAGCTTATGGGTCCCAATCACAATCCATCATGAAAGGAGTTCGGGGTAGGAACTGAAGCCGGGAACCTGGAAGCAGGAACTGAAGCAGAGACCATAGAGAAATGCTTACTGAGGCAGGCAGATCTCTGTGAGTTCGAGGCCAGCCTGGTCTACAGAGTGAGTTCCAGGACAAGCTCCAAAGCTACACAGAGAAACCCTGTCTCAAAAAAACAAAACCCTCCCCCCAAAGAAAGAAATGCTTACTGGCTTGCTCAGCCTGCTTTCGTATACAACTCAGGAATACCTGCCCAAGGGTGCAGCACCCACAATGGACTGAGCATTACCACATCAAGAAATGTGGGACAGACTTGCCAGTTTTTTTTTAAGATTTATTTATTATTTATATTTAAGATTTATTTATTTATTTATTTATTTATTTATTTATTTATTTATTATTACACATACAGTGTTCTGTCTGCATGTATGCTTGCAGGCCAGAAGAGGGCAACAGATCTCATTATGGATGGTTGTGAGCCACCATGTGGTTGCTGGGAATTGAACTCAGGACCTCTGGAAGAGCAAGCAGTGCTCTTAACCACTGAGCCATCTCTCCAGCCCAGGCCAGTCTTATAGAGGCATTTTCTCAACTATGAATCCCTCTTTCCAAATGACTCTCACTTGACAAACAGACAAACAACAAAAAACTAGCCAGAGATTGTTGCACCTGCTCCTTGTCCAACTACCAGCTAGGACCTAGCAAGCCTGATAACCACAAATGGTCACCTCACCTGATGTAGAAGGAAGGGAGCATGACACTCTTAAGGCTGCCCAGCCTTCCTACTTGAAGTACGGGCAGGTAAGTTCTGTATAGGGCTAAGTCAGATGCCAGGCCCCAGGTGAGATATTTGATAGGTACACCAGACAGATGCTGAGGACAAATGAGTCCCTAAATGTCTTAGGGGTTCTTCAGTCTATGTTGGAATCCTGAAGAAACAGCTTCTAATACCAGGGAAGTAATGACTCAGCTGCAGGGTAGATGAACTTGCCAGCAAGAGTGAGTAGAAGCAGGCGAAAAGCGAAAGCTTCCTTCTTCCATGTCCTTTTATGTGGGCTGTCATCAGAAGATGTGGCTCATATTTAGGGTCTCCTCATCTCAAATGCTTCAGATTTAGGATGCATCTTTACTGCGGTTTGAATGAGAACGGCTCCAATAAGCACATATATTTGAATGTCTGGTTCCCGGTTAGTGGAATGGTTTGGCAAGGGCTAGGAGGTGTGGTCTTGTTGGAGGTGTGTCACTGGGGGTGGGCTTTGAGTGTTCAAAAGCCAATGGCAGGCCAAGTCTCCCTCGTTCTGCTTGATGCCTGAGGATCAGGTTGTTAAGCTCTAAGCTACTATTCCAGTGCCATGTCTGCCTGCCTGTCTGCCTGCTTGCCTGTCTGCCTGCCTGCCTGCCTGCCTGCCTGCCTGCCTGTCTGCCTGCCTGTCTGCCTGCCTGCCTGCCTGCCTGCCTGTCTGCCTGCCTGTCTGCCTGCCTGCCTGCCTGCCTCCATGCTCCCCACCATGGCCATCATGGACTAGCCTTCTAAAACTGTACACAAGTCTCCAACCAAATGCTTCTTTTTATAAGTTGCCTTGGTCATAATCTTTCTACTTTTATTATTTTATTTATTTATATATTTTATATATGAGTGGTCTGTCTACATATATGCCTTATGCCAGAAAAGGACATCAGATCTCATTATAGATGGTTGTGGGCCACCATGTGGTTGCTGGGAATTGAACGCAGGACCTCTGGAAGAGCACCCAGTGCTTTTAACTGCTGAGCTATCTCTCCAGTCCTTGGTCATGGTGTTTCATCACATCAATAAGACAATAATTTGGCTGGGTGGTGGTGGCACATGCCTTTAATCCCAGCACTTGGAAGGCAGAGCCAGACAGATCTCTGTGAGTTCAAGGCCAGCCTGGTCTACAGAGCAAGATTCAGGACAGGCACCAAAACTACACAGAGAAACCCTGTCTCGGAACACCAAAAAAAAAAAAAAAAAAAAAAAAAGGACAATAACTTAGTTTTCTCAGCTCAAATAATCCAATCAAGAAAAATCCCTCAAAGGTATTTATTCTAGATCAAGGTGACAACCAAGACTGGCCATTACAGAAAGGAAGAAAGGGCATACCTACTTCTGCATCTCCTGACTCTCAGTCTGGTTAGGCTGGGAGACTCTCTGGGTCTCACCTTCAATGTGAGGGGAAGCAGAAGGCATCCGACCTGGACTAGAAAAGGTGTTCCTGTCCAGTTGTAGATCTCCACACATTCTGGATATTTGCCCTCAGCAGACAAAAGCAAGTCGGCAAAACTTTCTACTACTCTGTGGTCGGCCTATGACTCAACTGATAATCTTTAATGCACACTTTTTTTTTTTAAAGAATTATGTGTGTGGGGTGGGGGCTGTAGAGATGGCTCAGCAGTTAAGAGCACTGGCTGCTCTTCCAGAGGTCCTGAGTTCAATTCCCAGCAACCACATGGTGGCTCACAACCATCTAAAAATGAGATCTGGTGCCCTCCTCTGGCATGCAGGCAGGCAGAACACTGTATACATAATAAATAAATAAATCTTAAAAAAAAATTATGTGGCCGGGCGGTGGTGGCGCACGCCTTTAATCCCAGCACTCAGGAGGCAGAGCCAGGCGGATCTCTGTGAGTTCGAGGCCAGCCTGGGATACCAAGTGAGTTCCAGGAGAGGCGCAAAGCTACACAGAGAAACCCTGTCTCGAAAAACCAAAAAAAAAAAAAAATATGTGTATGAGTATACTGCCAGAACGTATGTATGCGCACCGAATGAATCCATAACTGGGATCAGAAGAGGGTGTCAGATTCCCTGGATCTAGATGGAGTTACAGATGAATGTGGCCATCGTGTGGGTGCTGGAAACTGAATCTGGGTCCTCTGCAAGAGCAACAACAGTTCTTTACTGCCGAGCCATCTCTCTGGGCTTGATACGTAAGTTCAGATAAAGTACAACTGATCTAAGTTTACTTTTGTTGCCTGTGAGGGTTTGGTTTTGTTTTGTTGTATCCCATCCATCAAAAAAAAATTATTGCCAAATTTTCAAAATTTATTGTCAAACTTTGTTTCTTTCAAGAGTTTGATCGAATTAGCTCTAAGTCTCCAACCCATGTTGGACAGACTAGCTTTCATATACGGAATGAGGTAGGAATCCAGATTCATGCTTTTGCTTGTAAATCCTTCACTGAAACCATAGCCCTGTTCACAACCATGTGTGCAGAGCCCAGCCCAGTAGACCAGGAGCGGGCACTCAGGGAACATGGAAGCCTGCTCCCACATCAGGCAGTGCTCCACCTACTGCAGCAGACCAGGAGAGAGCACTCAGGGAACATGCTCCACCTACTGCAGCAGACCAGGAGAGAGCACTCAGGGAACATGGCAGCCTGCTCCCACATCAGGAAGTGCTCCACCTACTGCAGCAGACCAGGAGAGAGCACTCAGGGAACACGGCGCCCTGCTCCCACATCAGGCAGTGCTCTACCTACTGCAGCAGACCAGGAGAGGGCACTCAGGGAACATGGCGCCCTGCTCCCACATCAGGCAGTGCTCCACCTACTGCAGCAGACCAGGAGAGAGCACTCAGGGAACACGGCGCCCTGCTCCCACATCAGGCAGTGCTCCATTTACTGATTCTCAGGGCAAAGGGTGGGTGCTCACAACAGTCAGAACCCTTCACTGGGATTTACTGATTCTCCACAAACCTCTTACCCCATTTCAGTCTTGGTTTCTCTTTTATAACCAGGAACTTGGTCCCAGTCAAGACCCTTGTCCACCGAGAACGCATGTGCTGACAAATAAAAGGTACTAGGCTGATGTAGTCTCCTACCCCATCCCAAACCAGCCCCCACCACCATTCCTGACATTCCCTCTAGTACAAGCCCTTTGCCGCCCCCCGAACCCCTTCCCCCCCAGTGATGTCGGCCTCCGTTCCTGCAGAAAGCCTAATAGCCATGAGTCCAGATCAGGCTCAACTGTGGTGCTGGCTAAAAACCTAGATTCCAAAGCGGATATAGTGTCACTTGTACAACAATTGGGGGGTGGAATCACATGGAACAAGAGTTCAAGGTCATCCTTGAGTTGGAGGCCAGCCAGGACTAATATATGAGACCCTAAGCTAAAAAATAAATAAATAAATAAAAATTACAAAAATTACTGGGGCCGGGCGGTGGTGACGCACGCCTTTAATCCCAGCACTTGGGAGGCAGAGGCAGGTGGATCTCTGTGAGTTCGAGGCCAGCCTGGGCTACCAAGTGAGTTCCAGGAAAGGAGCAAAGCTACACATAGAAACCCTGTCTCGAAAAACCAAAAAAAAAAAAAAATTACTGGGCCACTCAGAACCTCCAGACAATCTACTGATGACTTTGGTCCCTGACCCACAAGCCAGGGGTGTCCCGGGTCAACAGAGGGCCCAGGACCCATCAGTCTTGGAAGCTGCTGTGCAGGCTGGGACAGATCAAAAACAGATGCCTTCTGTAGTGGGGGACAGACCTGCTGGGGTCACCAACCACTACATCTGGGTGGCAGAGGACTGTATCCTAAGCTGACCTTGTCTACAACTCAGCCCCAGGTCTCTCAGGATCTGGTGCTCATTGTGATCTTACTCTTCTTCCAAAACAACAGGAGGAATTTACAGGCTGGACTCCAAGGAACACGGGGCAGTTGGGGGAAAGGGACATGGGACTGTGGCCCCTGTTCTGGAGCACCCAACAGCCTCAGAAGGCAAGAGAAGGAGGAGGGGCAGAGTGGTGAATAGATGGATGGATGGACCAACAGATGAACAGATAAAGGCTGGTCACTCCTGGAGTCCCCTGGACCCTGGGACACATAGTCCAAAGATCCCAGGAAGCCCTTGTCGGCTGGAACAGGCCCCGGAAGGTCTCGGCACGTGCCAAAAAGTGGAGCAGGCGCCAGGGTGGCCACCAGGGGGCCAGCCGACGGTTCCAAGTACCCGTCCCGTCGGTGAGGAGGCATCGGGGCAGGGAGGGAGCTGGGTTGCTGAGGACTGGCTGAGGAAACTGGACCAGGCCACAGCGCGACAAGAACGTGTCCAGCAGGGCCAGCAGAAGCCGCGCAGGGGTTTCAGGTAGAACTGAGGTGGAGGCTGCGGGGTAGTGGCAGGGACTGGGGGAGTGGGGGTGATTTCCCGGCTGCTGCCCCTCCCCCATGGTTCAGACCCGTTCCCCTCCCCCACCAAGGGCCAGCCAGTAAGTTAGGGAGCATCCACATTTCGCTTCCCGTCGGTTTTGCATGCGTTTGACCCTTTGTATGAGGTCAGTTCATTGGGTAGATTCGAGATACGCCCCGCCCAGGTCCCAGAGCCTGCCAATCGCAGGGAGTTTCACAGCGTGCTAATGCTCCGGGGATCGGTACCGTCCTGCGACGATTCCTAGGATGCTTAGGCCTCAGTCATCTTTGCTCCCAGAACCGGGACCTTAAGCCCAAGGATACCTCCAGGGCCTGTGCCCGGGAAGGTGCTCTCTGAGCATCCGGACGACCCTTGGGAATCTCGGCTTCCTTTTCTCCACACGGCTCGCCGGCGTGTCCTCGAGTGGACGCGCTTATCCCGAAGAGGAGTTTGTAGACGCTCCCTCGAGCCTAGGACGCGGCCCCTTTAAGAGTGCGGCCGTTCAGGGAGCCGCCTGCCTGGACAGGCGCCCCGGGCCCGGGCTCTGTAGGCGGTCGTGGGCAACGGGAGCTCGGCAGCCGAGTGTGGGTGGTGGGAAGCGCGTGCTTGCATAGACGGCGTAGGACACGGGACAGGAGCGACGGTACGCGGAGCAGGCGTGCGGCGGGCAGCCCGGCTCAGGCCCCGCCCCGCCCCGCCCGCTGGGGTCCTGCGCTCCGGGCTGCGCGCGGCGGGCGCGGAGGGAAGTCCCGAGACAAAGGAGCGCCGCCGCCTCTGCCGCCGCGACGGTCCGGGCCGCGGTCGCCCAGGTGAGCCGCCACCGGCCCGCGCGCGCACTCCGATCCTCGCCCCGCGTTGCCGCCGTTTCCTGTAGGCTTCCGGGAGGTGCCGAACTGAGCCGCCGCGGCCTCCTCTTGTCCGGGGCCTCCTCCCGCCTCCAAGCCTCGGCCCTCGAAGCACTGGGGCCCAGCCGCTGTGCCCCGGGCGAGTGCAGGGTTGGGAACACGGTCTACTAACCCCCCTACTCCTGGCGGACTGAGTTCCTTCGACCCCACAACAGACAATCTGAGCCTTCCAGTAGCCGCCAGACGCGTTCTGGGCGGTGCTGGGGCAGTGGTTGGGCGAGCGGGAGTGCAGGAAGGCCGTGGGCACTGGGCCGTGTCGCGGCCTGTAAGCACCGGAGTCGCAGCAGGAGGCTTGCTCACTTGGTCGGTTCGTCGGTTGCCCAGACGCTGGGCTTGTCCTTTGGGTTTTGTGGGTGTCTTCTGTACATTCTCTGCCCCAGTGCCCTTTATTCTTAAGGAACTGTTGCTTTAGTGGGTGAGTTAACCTGCCTCCGCAACAGAAAACGGGCGTCGCAGGGGGATTTGTTCTGATTTTCTAAAGGTGTTTAGGCTATGGGTGATTGCAGTCCTGCCCTCCTCTAGCTGTCTCTGCCACTGGAAACTTAAGAAAGCCTAGTATCCTTAGTGAAGGCTTCTTAGGGCCTGCCGTGTGCATTCTGGTGGAAGAGGCCACTTAGCCTTACCCGCGCCAGCCGTAGTACCTGGTACCCGTGTTGCGTATGAGTTAAGTCGAGGTGGGTGGAGATAAGCCACCTTGCACATGCTCTCTGACCGGTAAGTAGCTCTGAAATATGTGGTGTCGCCAGACAGATAGCACATGCCGGAACCCTGGTGTGGTAAGACGAACTAGCCTTGTATTCCCTGCCTGTCTCTGGTAGTGGAGGGTTATTTTGTCTTTGCATCACAAAACTTTCCTGCTCGTGAAGTGGCTGTTAACTTGGGAAGGCAAGTTGTATTTAAGTGGCTTTTGGAGTGCCAGTGGGAGCAGCGGTACTGTCTTGAGGATCAGGTTTCTGCCTAGATCATTGCAGGTGTATCCCTAGGGCTCCTCCTTTCCTTGACCGTGGGGCAGAAGGCCTTAAGAGCTATTGTAGAGCCATCTCTCACTTCCCCCTCTCAATCCTTTTGAGGCAACATCTCTTGTAGCCCAGGTTGACCTTGAACTCTTGGTGGTCCCCTTGGTTCAACCTTAATAATGAGTGTGCAATCATGAGTCACCGTGTGCACACTTAAGATAATCACAGTTGGATGCTAGGACAGAGTTCCCTGGCCCGGCCCCTCTCTCCTGAGGTCAGCCATGACTGTCCCAACAGCTTTGTCCAGCACAATACCCCAGGCTCTTCTCTCCAGAGCGCTGGCTGGCCAGGGGTTCAGGAACCTGTTTGGAAGTCCTGCCCAGACTTGCTTGGGATCTTCTGCCATTTGATTGGCTGGGCAGGGATGGCAGCTCCTTTATAGCCTGCCCTCAGTTGGGGAAGCTAGAGTGCTTGTGCCCCTAAGCCTGAGGAGGGCAAGTTCCCAGAAGCCCAAGGATGCAATTAGGCCTGTCCATTGAGAAGTAGTTGAAAAGTGGGGCATATTGGAAGTGAAGCCCTAGGCTTCCAAGCTCTGCTCCAGCCAGTGACGTCCTGGGGTCTGTTCCCCACCCGCCCCTGTGCCCTTCTATCCAGACAGTTCAGAGCTAGCCCTTCCCTGCCGTGTTTCTTGTGCCAGTATCACCTGGGTATTGTGGCACCTCTTCTCAACAGTGAGTCCCTGTGGGCAGTAACCTGTCTTTCCCTCTTAGATGAGTGCCACCTGGATCTTGTGTTTTCTAAGACTATTCAGGCAGGTCTTGGGGGTTTGGTGTAGAACCTTAACGGCCATGCTTGTTTTGGAGAGGCTCTACACCTGGGGTGGGGAAGGAAAGTTTGGGTTTGAGCTTGAGCCTTTATGTTTTTGACTTGAGGTCAGGTAAAGAGAGGAGTCTTTAATATATGCATTTTGGGCTCAGGGACTGGAGTTTGTGGCACTTAGGGGCTGTCTGTCACAGGCTTGTCCTGGTGGTGCTTCTTAAAGAATTTCTTTTCTTCATGTTGGTTTTGAGAGTATATAGGGTATTAAAAATACCAATACTGGGTGTTTAGGGTTTTGTTTTGGTTGGTTGGTTAGTTTTGAAACAGGGTTTTTCTTTGTGGCCCTGTCCTGGAGCTCACTCTGTAGATCATGCTGGCCTCGAACCCGGAGATCCGTCTGCCTCTGCCTCCCAAGTGCTAGGATTAAAGGCGTGTGCCGCCACCAATTGGCTGTGTTTGTTTTATAGTGACCTCACCCAAGTTCCTGAAACCTGGACTCCTAGGCAGTATACCGCCCCTGATGGCAGTCCCAGCCCTTTTGTACTTGTGTATTTAGTAAAGTCATCAAAAGCAGCCTAGGGCCAGGTGTGGTAGTGCATACCTTTAATGTCAACATTCAGGCAGGCAAATTTGTTAAGGCCAGCCTGGTCTACACCTGTGTTTGCTGTCTCAAAAACGGGAGTAGGGAGCTGTCTAGAAGCCAGATGTGGTGGCTCATGCCTATAATCCCAATACTAAAGAGCTAGCCAGGATTGTTGTGAGTTTCAGGCTAGCCTGGGCTACAGTGTGACACTCTTACCTTAAAAACAAGCCACCTAGGACCTCAGTGAGGGTTCTACCAGATTACTTTGACCCAGTGTGTCTGTTTAGGGGATGTCAGAGAACAACTATGCTCACAGGTAGAGGTACCTATCTAATCAGACCACCTGTAGCATAGGGATCACGGCCTCTGAGCAGGTAAATGAGCTGTAGAGGCCCTGGCTGGGTCAGGAATGCAGGGTTATTCCTAGAGGAGTTGTGACTTTGCAGGTAAGATAGGCAGCCTGAGCTAAGTATTAAGTAGCAAGAACTTTTGGGAGGTCTGGTTGAGGTTTCTAAGAGGCTGTAGCAGGAACCTGTCCTGTCAAGAATCTTGTTCTTGGGCTGGAGAGACGGCTCAGCAGTTAAGAGCACTGGCTGCTCTTCCAGAGGTCCTGAGTTCAATTCCCAGCAACCACATGGTGGCTCACAACCATCTGTGATGGGATCTAGCGCCCTCTTCTGGCCTGTAGACATACATGCAGGCAGAACATTGTATACATAATAAATAAATAAATCTTTAAAAAAAAGATTTAAAAAAAAAAATCTTGTTCTTGTCCTAAGGTGATTGAAGACTCTGCCTCAGAGTGTAGGTTCTACAGGACAGCCCAGTGGTCGGAGACCACTTTGAGCTGAAAATAGGCTGAGCTGGTGCTTGCCCTGCTGTGAGATTTTGCCCATATGCCCAGTGGAGCCCCACATGAGAATGATGGAAGCCTGAAGTGTTGGGGTCAGATATGGGACTTTTGTCCTCTGAGGAGCAGCTCAGTGTAAACCACTTCAGAAAGATACCCTTTGACCTACGAGAGCCTTGGCTCAGGGGGTTGGCTTCCCTGTGATGCACACACCTCTAGATCCCAGTGCTCAGGAGGTTTGGGAGCCTCTGGGTGCTGTCTCATGTGATACTAAAAGGAAAAGAAAAGTTGGAGTCACAGTCAAAGTGATGGCAGGCTATGGCCTATGTGGGGACGGCCCTTTACCTGTGCTGGGTGGAACCTAAGGGTCTTGTACAGGTGTACTGAATGGGTCCTGGCAAATGCTGTTAACCCTGGTGAGGCTTGCCCTCCTCTCCGGGGTCACAGGGCAAATCTCTGGATTGAGCTGACAAGCCTGAGGACCATTGTAGTATAGCAGGAAGCAGAGAGGTTAAGGTTAGGTTAGTCTAGCCTCTTGGAGTCGGCTGCCTATGGAAGTTCACCCTGCTCTCTGCCCTGTGGATCAGATTTTTCTCACCAGTGCTTCCAGGTGTAGTGATTGTCCTGCTGTTGAGCCTAATTCTGAGCTGTGGTCCTAGAGCAAGGGCAGTACCTTGTCCTTGACCTCCTTCACTCCCAGGCTAGCACCCTATCTTTTAGGGAGGGGTGGGGGTGTGGTGCTGAGGTTAGCCGCTGTGCCACATCCTAGCCTCGGGTGAGTGCTTCCAGTGTCTGCTTTCTATCCTGACAGTTTGACTGTAGAGTGGGGGCAGCCTTTGTGCAGCTCTCCTCTCTGCCCCTCCTAGCAGTTGTGCCCCACCTGCCTACCTGGACGTGGGGGGGGGGGCTCTTATTGAGGGGTGTAAAGGCAGCTTGCCCACCTGGACTTGAGCTCTATTCACCTGCTTCTTGGAAACAGCCCTCTGGCCAGGATGGGGGTGGGGAGGTGGCGCAGAGATATGTGTATGTGTTTTTCACCTAACCCTCCCTCTGTGCTATCTGTTCCAGGGACTTTGAATATGTCGGGGATTGCCCTCAGCCGACTTGCCCAGGAAAGGAAAGCTTGGAGGAAGGACCACCCTTTTGTAAGGAGTATTCTGTTTCTGTGCCACAAGGAGGGGCCTTCTGTTGGATTGTGTTCCCTGCTGCTCAGCCTGTAGCCACTGGGTGAGATCCAGGCTTGTTCTCTGAGCTGGTTTGTTTTGTGACTGTTCTTTCTCAGGGCTTTGTGGCTGTCCCAACAAAGAACCCTGATGGCACGATGAACCTGATGAATTGGGAGTGCGCTATCCCTGGAAAGAAGGGGGTAAGGGCTGCCACTGGCTTTGTACCTAACTTTTTCACAAGAGACTTGAAGGAGCAGAACTACTAGAAGGGACTTGGGTTCACTTATCTATGACATCTGACCGCAGCTAGCCCACCGGGTCACAGCCCTCACCAAGCCAAGGAGTGGGTTGTGGTAGGGAGACTTGGACCCTGGCAAGTCATTGGATCAGTGAACAGCCCTGGTGAAGGTTGCTGGCTACAAAGTGGTGAGCCCCAATGGCAAG
This sequence comes from Peromyscus eremicus, assembly GCF_949786415.1. Taxonomy (NCBI): domain Eukaryota; kingdom Metazoa; phylum Chordata; class Mammalia; order Rodentia; family Cricetidae; genus Peromyscus; species Peromyscus eremicus. The sequence goes on from NC_081423.1 coordinate 18,183,388, forward strand.
GTGCCCCTGGAGAGCACAGGCTGTGTGTCTTGCTGCACATTGGCCTCAATGTTGCCAATTGTCTGTCCTTGCCCAGAACATGTAAAGCATATGAGAGGGAGAGTCCTATTACTTCAGGCATTGTCTAAACTAGGGCCTCCAGGTTCAGCTTAGTGCCTGAGCAGAAATGCAGGTTGGGGTTCATGGGTTCATCTGTACAAGGCTCTATTGCAGAGTGTGGGGTGAGGCTTCCATCACATGAGATGGGGTAGGAAGACTCACCCTCCCAGGGTAGGATCCAAGGTGCTGACTTGACTAAGTAAGACAGTTCCCAGCTGCTGGGCCTGGCTTTGTTTGCTAAGCTCTTTGGTGTTCTCAGCTGCCCAAGAACTAGGTCCTGAGCCCTCCAGCATCTGGTAGGCTCCCCTACATGTGTTCAAGCCAGCTTCTGCCTCCATCCTACCTGAAGAAGGCCCTTGTCTAGCTCCCTCTAGGCACAGTGGGAGTCTCAGTCCTAGAGGTACAGTGATGGTGTGGGGGCAGTCAGAGAACAGGCCCAGAGGACCTAGGTTTGGGGGAACTTCTGGGCTTAACCTGGGCAAGTGAGCCACACACTAACCTTAGTTCCTTTCCCACAGACGCCATGGGAAGGAGGCTTGTTCAAACTGCGGATGCTTTTCAAAGATGACTATCCGTCCTCACCACCAAAATGTAAGTTCTGCAGAGAGCTTGCAGTCCCCTTCCCAGAGCCTGCCTTTGGGAGCCATGTCTGTGGATGCTCTGCCCAGCAAGCAGGTGTCAGTGCTGGGATGAAGGCAGTTTTGGTGAGTTGCTTTGAGTCACAAGTCCCAGGATAAAGGTGCATGTGTCAGAGGGAAAGTTGTGAGTTCCAAGCTTAAGCTCCTGGGCACTTTGGTACCCAGGTGCCACTGGGGAGTAGGAAAGCAGGAATCTAGATGCTCCTCTAGGTTGGGTGAGTGTTAGTATATATCAGGCCCTGAGTTCAGTTCAAAACACCAAAGGAGAGAAGAATCTCCCTCATTTCAGTCTGCTGCATTCTGTTTGTTCCCATTTATGCCCAGCATCCCAGTAAGAGACTGTGTGCAGCCTAAGTGATGAGCCTTCAGGCCTTTAGATCAAAAGAGAAGGCTGGACTGTGTCCAGAAGGCTAGAGAGGTCAGCGGAACTTGCTTTGGGAGGCAGTTCTGCCCAGCGTAAGACCAGGTCTGAGCTTTCACAGTTGGTTTGTAAATAGAGATGTTGCCCATTGCAGTGACCCCACCAGGAATACTTAAACATCGCTTATTGGGAACCACTGAATGGAGTCTTGCTCTGTTTGGGGATCACCTTGTGTCTCAGTGTTTTCTGCCGTGCTGTTATTAGTGGGCTTTTGGGGGGATGGGATCGAGGCAGGGTTTCTCTGTGTAGCCCTGGCTGTCCTGGAACTCACTCTGTAGACCAGGCTGGCCTCCAACTCACAGACATTCGCCTGGCTCTGCCTCCCGAGTGCCAGGATCAAAGGTGTGTGCCACTGCTGCCCGGCTGCGTTCTTTTAATTAGGGGATAGGGATCTAAGATTAAGACAGACGCAGTTGCTTGTCTCGTTGCTTTCATGTGGTGCTAGAATCCTAAGCAAATACAGTGAGGCAAGAAAAACCAAGATGCAACTTCTTACGAGGAAGAAGTGAATGAAGAAATGGATTGTAGCTCATGGACGTTTGAAAACTAAGCTATTCACAGTAGCGCCAAATACCCTGAGAGAGAGGTCTTAGATACTGGAAACCATGAACATTTCTGAGAAGCCCAGGATACCCACAACAATTATATAGGAAGATGACCATCCTTCTAGCTGGTCTGCACATGCCACAGGGTGTCCCATTCAGTCAGGCAGGCTCCAGAGTGTGTGTGGAGATGCAAAGGGTAGAGTCCTGGAGACCCAGTGTAAAGAGATCGTCCGGACCTGTTAGCAGGGTGGATCACCAGTTACCAAGACATGGTTAGCAAAGATGGGGCAAGCAGACCATGAAGCAGAGTGGATAGTCCAGAAAAGCCATACCTACCCAATAGATATGTGATGAAACTGCCAGGGGTTGCTTAGGAGATGGGGGTCCCCTTTGCCACAGCCTGTAGGTTCAGCTCAACCGAGTGAATGGGGAATAGGACAGCATTGGAGAAGGCTCCAGAGATTTTCCATGATCTTGGGGTGGAAGGTCTTCTTCACCAAGGAAGTATAAGAGGTGCTGGCCATAGGGATTGGCTATCTGTGGCCCTGGAGTTAACACAGTTTTAGACAGTAGCTAGTGAGAGAGATGCAGGGAGCAGAGAACACCTCACAGATCTCTAGCTCTTCTAGGTTACCAAGGAGTTAAGCAGCCATGAAGTAGAGTAAACCCCTCATAAAAGAGGAAGACAGATGTAGCCAATAGCTGGGCAGCAGGAGCTCTTGGGCACTTGCTGCAGAGTGTAAAGGTTGGCTGTTTCTCTGGAAGATCTCTGCCGTGACCATTAAAGCTGGCCTGCCACTACTCTAGATCTGAGCAGTAGAAATGCCATGGAAGCCTCATTGGTGATAACCAGAAGTCAGCTGGTGCAGGTGTGCATTAGTAGCAGCATGGGAAATACCGAGAGTCAAGGGAAGCAAAGATGTGGCTTATAAATCCCCCAGACAGCAAAATGGTGGATTCCTTAACGTTTGATCCATGCCTCTCAAAGTAGTTCTTCTGGAGTGAGGCTAAAAGCAGAGGGGCCTGGTAGCTGAGATTCAAATGCAGGTCATCATTAGAAGAAGGAAACATGGTTGTCACAGGAGATTAAACTTGAATTTGCTGAAAAGTGCAATTAAAAGAAGACAAGGATGAGCCCTGAATTGAGAGAGATGCCTGCTGGAGGAGGGTTTGTGCTGAGAAGACATGCCTTTAAAGCGGCTGCCAGGAACTGCTGTTGGCTCTGTGGGTTAGGACACGAACTGCTTGCTCTTCTAGAGGACCAAGGTTGGATTTTAGCATTCCATGATCGTTCACAACTGGCTGTAACTTTTGTCCCAGGGGATTTGACACCCTCCTGACTTCCATGGGCTTTGCACACACATGGTTACAAACATACATGCAGATAAAATACCCTCATGCATTAAAAAATATATATATCTTTGGGGGCGGCATTGAAACGGTTTTTCTGTGTAGTCCTGGCTGTCATGGAACTCCCATCTGTAAACCAGGCTGCCCTTGAACTCAGAGATCCAGCCTCTGCCTCCTGAGTGCTGGGATTAAAGGTGTGCACCACCACGTTCTCCTCTGTTTAAAGTAATGATAATTTAAGGCAGCTGCCAGGGGTCTCTGTGGAGATAGGAACCAAGATGTTAGAGGCTCAGGCCCAGTTGTGAGACAGTTGAGCTGAAGATCCTGATGGGATTAGTTGAGGACCTTGGTACCCACTGCCCTCTCCGTTTGCATGTCGATGGACCTGTGGCACAAGTCACATTCAAGCTTTGCTTCGAGTGGTATGCAGAAACCCACAACCACAAGGCACACACTGTAAACCACAGCCCTTCTGGACAGACCTTGTGCAGAAGAGTTAGGAGTTTCCTGAGCTTTTGGCATGAATGGCTGATGTTCATTCTGTCTTGTCTTTCTTCATTAATTTCGTGTTTATTTTGTGGTGCTTTGGCTTGAACCAGAGCCTCACAGATGCTAGGTATTCCATCACTGAGCTGCAGGCCCACGTTTGTTTGTTGTTATTCAAAGCTCATGGACAATTGGAGTTTAAACTGGCTGGTAGTGGTGGCACACACCTTTAATCCCAGCTCTTGGGAAGGCAGAGACAGGCAGATCTCTGAGTTTGAGGCCAGCCTGGTCTCCAGAGTGAATTCCAGGACAATCAAGGCTACACAGAAACCTTGTGTCGAAGAAAAACAAAACAAAACAAAACCTCCCCAAGGCAGGTAACAGGTGTGAGTCTCCATAGGAGTCCTGGGAATTGAACCCAGATCCTCTGGCATCACAGTGTTCTTAACCTCCAACCCTACCCCTATTTTTTTAAAAAACAGATTTCACTAAGACGTCTAGACTGGCCTTTGACTCATAATCTTCTGCCTGCCCTACAAAGTAGCTGGTGTAGGGGTGTGCCACCACAGCTGCCCAGCCCATTTGTTAGCAGTCCAAAGCCTTATGTACACCAGGAAGTGCCCTGCCCCAGGGCTCCATCCCTAGACTCCTTCATGTGCTGATAAGCCAGGCTGCCTTTAGACTTGTCATTTTTGGGGTATACATTTTTGTAAACATCAGAAGTTTGCCTAGGTCACAGTGAGGCAAGTCCTCAAGTATCAGCTATGGAGAGTGCCTGCATGAGGCTTACCATGCAGACTTTTCTGTGTAAAGAAATGTGCTGTACTTGAAGCCTGTCTTGGGATGTGATCTACACTGGGAAGGTCTTTGGGATTGTTTATTTGGCCTGTTCTTCCAGCCTTAAAACTGAGTAGGGACATGGGAGAAGGCCATAGTCCCTTCTAGCTGCTCTAGTTCTTCTTGTGTATCTAGGCCTGGCTCAAGAGGAAGAGGTGTATTCTCATCTTTGTCTTTGTGGCTCCTCTGCTACTGAGTTTGGGTTTCTTTGAAAGGTACTCGGTGTTGAGAGGCAGGCAAGGGCAGCATGGGCTGAGGGTGCAGCATCTGCCTCCAGAAGTTCTCCTTTCCTTCCTATCCTCCAGGTAAATTTGAGCCGCCACTGTTTCACCCAAACGTGTATCCTTCTGGCACAGTGTGCCTGTCCATCCTGGAGGAAGACAAGGACTGGAGGCCAGCTATCACGATCAAACAGGTATGGAGCGGCCATCTGGGCACGCTGCCATGTGTTTGTCCTGTTCACAGGGGCCGAGCAGCTTTTCAGACACCCGGGCCCCATCAACATTAGCTGTTTGTTTCTGTTTCTCCCACAGATCTTATTAGGAATACAAGAACTTCTAAATGAACCAAATATTCAAGACCCAGCTCAAGCAGAGGCCTACACAATTTACTGGTTAGTAGCAACTGCCCACTGGCTAACCTGCCTTCCCTGGAAGTGCAGACTGGCCGCCTGTCAGATAGGAGCTCTGGGGTGTTAACATTCTTCCTGGGGGAGGCACTGAGCAAGAGGCACGAACTCCCACTGGGTGGCAGCACAACACTAGGTGACCGTGGGATGTGGTCAGAACCATCCAGGAAATTGTGCGTATCTGACCTATCAGCAGCAGAACTGTATGTACAAAGAGCTTCCTTACCCTGAGCAAGAACAGGACCAGAGCATGATGTGAGAGAAGATGACAGATACAGAACAGGTGATGGGGCGCTGGTGGACAGACCTTTAGTGATCTGTGGTGGGTGTGTAAAGAGCTGTTGTCTGCTGCATGGGAGCGCAGTCTTCTTGGGAGCGCAGTCTTCTTGGCTCTTTTTGCATCTGCTCAGGGAGGGTCAGTTAGAATTTGAATGACAATTGAACCAGTGCGTGAGGCAAGGAAAACCCTCAAAATAGAGGTCCCATGTTTTTGGTGCCCTGGACCCCCACCCCACCCCCCATCCTCTATGGGGCCATAAGAAGATAGGTTGGGAGTCTGGTGACTTCCAGGGAGGCACAAAAGAATTGTCTGCCTCTGAATTAGGATGGCACCGGAACGAGAACTGATAGCCAAACTAAACATGCTGTGTATGCTTCATTCTTGCTGTCTACAAGGATCTGCTGGTCTAGGCAAGCACTGGAGTTATCCTGGCTGGGAATCCAAGATTGATCCCATTACAAGGACCTTGAACCTGCTGCCCTCTCTGTGTCTCAGGCACCACCCTCTACTCACCCCAGTGGGAATAGAGCAAGGGTCCTCAGAGCAGAGTCCTTAGGCACCTCTGTCTTAGCCTGTGGCCCTGATGAGGTCCATCACTCCACTGGGTCTGCTCCTCCCAAGAGCTAGGCAGGAAGAGGAAGGAGGAGTGGATATCTTCAGGGAAGAGGCCAGGGGGAAGTTGGGCGCATGTCCAGCCTTGGTGCTTGTGTCCTGCCCTCTCTGGTGGCCAAGGCAGGCCTGTCTAGAGTTGTCACTGGCACCTGGGGGATGTGTCTTACGCTCGGTGCATTCCCTGGTGAGCGTGCGCTGACCACCTGTGCTTCAGGCTCTTCAGGCCTGATCCTTGTGTGGGAGGGTTACTGTTACTGGCTTGTATGCCTCCTGGCACAGGGACTGTGCAGCTCATGAAGCAGGTAGGCTCCTGCCAGGCCTCTGGAGCCTGTCCCTGTCCCTGTCCCGGTGCTTAGCTCTGTTCACAGCTGCCCTGAGGGTTCGGTTCCCTCCTAGGTAACATGCGCTCTGTTCCTCCAGCCCTTACTGCAGTTCTCAGTGGTGGGGTTTCTCTCTGCTGCGTCATCCAGATCTCTGTCCCTGGCTTGCTTGTTGTCACTATATATGTAGGAGCTTCGTGTCCCTCTTTCCTGAGTGGCTAGTGCCTTGCTTTCATTGGTCAGTGTCCTTGTTTAGTAAATAGCAGTACTACTGGATGAGGGCTGGGCTGCTGTCCTCATCAGCCCCCTCCCAGGACTAGCATGTGCTTCTAAGTATTATGCCCTCCCTGCCCTCCCTGCTAGGGTTCTGGTACTGGGCCTTTCTGGGGTGACCTTGGCACAAGAACCTGTCATTGCACCCTGGCTACCCTGTCTCTCAGGTTTGAGAGTGTCTAAAGTCTGGGGTCGGGCAGCTTGGGCTCAGGCTTGCTCTAGAGACACTTGGCAAGTTCACTGATATTTGCAGTTCAGGCTGTACAGTGAGACCCCCAAGGACTGCTGCCCTAAGGAGCCCAGCCTGTAAATGTCGTGTTGTTCTCTCATGTCAGTTTTCTGTTCCCATACATAGTGCAGGCCGGCTTAGGTATGAAGTCAACAGTGGCCTCATGCCTTCCATATTGAAAGTCCACAGATGCTCTTACCTGTTATCAGAACTGAGCAAAACCTAGTGCCAATGGGCAGTCCTCTAGTGATAGCACCGTCTCGTCCTTGCTTGTTATGGCTGATTAAGACTAGTCTTGCTAAACTCGCTAGGTGGAGACACACGCTTAGGTTCCTGGCAGTACTGAGAGACTGAGGTGAGAAGGTCAGTTTAGCCAAGATTCTAGGCTGTGATGTGGTGAGTTCACCATTGATCTGGTTTCCCGGTAGTGGAGCCAGCAGACTGCACTTACTGGTCAGCAGTGGGAGTGTGCTGGGAGTGCCCTTGCACTCCAGCCTGGGTACAAACAAGACCCTGAGGATTCCCAAGAGGATAGACGGAGCACAGTAGTGACAGTGCAGGAAGCCGAGACCGCTCTGGCTTCCGTGTGGTAGTCTGTTCTGTCCCTCCCCTGTCCCAGTGGCTGCTGGGTACAACCACCTTGCCTCCCTGCCCCTGAGCAGGTCATGTTACCACCCTGTCTAACTGTCTTTTCTCTCTTGACCTCCTCAGCCAAAACAGAGTGGAATATGAAAAAAGGGTTCGAGCACAAGCGAAGAAGTTTGCCCCCTCGTAAGCAGCGGCCCTGTGACTCCAGGACGAGGAAGGGATTGGCTTGGCAAGAACTTGTTTACAACCTTTTGCAGATCTAAGTCGCTGCGTACAGTTACTAGTCGCCTGGGAGGGTTGAGCGGGCGCCATTTTCCATTTCCGCCACTGGCATATACAGTCTCAATTCGCTGAATTGCCCCAGTTTTTCATACAGGGTCTCTTCCTTCAGTCTTTTGTATTTTTGATTGTTATGTAAAACTTGCTTTTATTTTAATATTGATGTCAGTATTTCAACTGCTGTAAAATGATAAACTTTTGTACTTGGTAAGCCCCTAGGAGCTAGTTTCTTCGCGCTCGGATGCAGGCATGCTTCCCACTGTTCAGAGCTCTGGCCTCCAGCTGGCTGTATGACAGAACCACACTGCCCCTCCCCCCTACCCTCGTCCTCCTCAGAAACCTGGGCTGTTGCTTATGAGCCTCAGATCCAAAGTTGGCCAGCGTCTCCATTCTGCACCACTTCCTTTGTGTTTATATGGCGTTTTGTCTGTGTTGCTGTTTAGAGTAAATAAACTGTTTATATAAAGGTTTTTGTTGCATTATCATCATTAAAATGTGAGGAGGTACTTCAGTATGTCTGGCCTCCTTATATGGCTGCAGCCCTTGCCAGGCACCGAGGCTGAGCCCCAGGACCAGCACCTAGGAGTTCTTACAGCTTCTGCTAGAGTTGTGCCAGGCCCCATGCAGCTCCATCTTCATCTGGCTCTTTGTAAATAGGACTGTGTACAGAGGTGTGTCCTGTTCTCCCCACCTGGGTCTTTGGGCGGCATGAGACCCTCAAGAAGTCGGAATCTGCATCGGCCTTCATAAACCCAGCAGGGTGAAAGACTGGCTGATCCAGACCAAGTGAGGGCCAAGGACACAGTGGCCTGTCTTGATCTCCCTGCCTGCCAGTTGTACTATGGGCCCCACTGGGCCCTGATAGCTGGCTTCAGGCCTTTTGATGCCCTGCCCTTGCACCCTGGAGGAGGCAGCCCTGCCACCGGCCCTGGCAAACAGCAGGTCCTTGCCTAGAGCACCTGAGCACACAGCTCCTGCACCTCCTGGCCTGCATTCAATCCCACCCTACAACCCAAAGGACCAGCATGGGCATGGCCTCGGCCCAGGATGACCTCGGGTACCACTGTCCACATACTCTGCTGGACCTGGTCTGGGGTGAAGCCGCTACCTAGCAGTAGGCTGTAGCCCATGCCTGGGCCGGGCTGGGTCTGTGATCTTGGGGCTCACAGTGCACAAGGAGGTGCAGTGGACATAGCCGGTGATCACGGGCTCCATCAGACTTGTTCCTGAGACCCCCTGGAAGACCCTTGGCATGGGAATCAGTCACCAGTGGCTCAAGTTCAGGGACCAAGCAAGGGAGGGCTGGGCCCATGCCCAGGTCTGCAGCAGGAGTCTTCACTCTGAAATTGGAGGGATTTGTGTTCCCACAGCTGGTGGCACCTGTATGGACTGGGTATGTTTAGCCACAAATCCAGTCCGGAGCTGAGCTGGATGGACAGTTGCAGTTGGCTCGGGGCCTCACCTGGGGAGTTCAGGCTGGTGTGTGTGTGTAGCCTGCTCTCAGAATGTCTTATTTTGTAACAACTGACTACATTTAGTAATAGGTTCACATGTATATGGTTAATATATGGAAATTCAATATATTTTATAGTTAAAAGTATTCTAAAGTAACTGATGTTTCTAGCAAACTGTAGTGACTCCAGCTATGAAATGTTCCTTTTGTACCACGGTCCTTGGCTTACCAGAGATGTGAATCTTGTAACATGAGAACTTGGTCTGTGACCATCCTGTGTTCAGATGGTGGGGAGGAGGGTGTCCCAGCATGAGGCCTCATTGGTAAGGAATTGTGGGCCACAGATTAACCACTGTATCTACAAATCCTCTAATTAAAACATTTCCACAAACTGCAGCCCTCAGGGTGTGTCCTTGGCTTCCTCGTCCTGCCTTGTCTGTCTGCTAGTCCTGGTGGGGTCTCTCAACGCCATTAGCCAGGTGCACCTGTTCTCACGCCCTTAGCGTCCACCTCTCATCAGCATGCCCAGGCCTGTGAAAGTAAGGTCTGCTCCCTGGGTGGGTCTTCCTCGTGAGGGGAGTTTTACTAAGTGCTCCTTGAGGAGTCTGGTGGAGGTGGGGGCTGTGGCTGGAGAGAGGCGGCCTCTGATGAACTTGTGAAAACAAATGTTTTCTCCTGGGCTCACCATGATTTCAGAAGTTATTCAAATTAACAATAGATGTTTGGGGCTTAGGGCCTTAGATAATAATAACTTTGTGCCAGAAATGAGATCTCTGTGTGGATCAACTCATGGACTCCTCATAGCAGCCCTATGAAATGAGTCCTAGTAGTGTCCCCACTAGACAGACAGGGAAACTGAGGTGACAGCCAGCATTTAGCAAGGGTTCCTGGTGCACTCTGCTTCTATCAGTACAAACCACTCAGAACTTCTCAGCCTGTTTCTCTTATCAGTTGGGAACTTCCAAATTCTCCTCAAGCCCATGGCCTAGTTTTATTGTCCTGAAGGCCACCCAGTCGAAGTCCCTGTTGATCTGCTACTGAGCTGAATAGAAATATAAACCAATCGTCCTTCATGGTTGTGAGTGGGGGACGGACAGGGCATGACTTCATGCATTCAAGTCACTCTGGTCTTTCGTAATTTACACATGAAAGACCTGAATTCCAAAAGTATTGGCTGCCCATTTTACAGATGAGGAAACTAAGGTCAAGACCACAGAAGAGTCTCATCCTGGTGTAGTTGGTTATGGCGACAGCCAGCTCAGTGATTAAGAGCTCTGGCAGAGGAGTGGAGTTTGGTTCCCAGCACCCACGTCAGACTGTTCAATAACTGCCTGTAACTCAGTCTCCAGAGGATCCAATAGGCCCTCTTTTGGCCTTCACAAGCACCCACACAGACAAACCGCGCGTGCCCTAGCTAGCACATACGCAGTTTTAAAATCCGTAAATAAAGTCTGACAGAGTTCCAGGAATGCTAGTGTCCAGGACTGGCCCTGCCCATTGGGTTCCCAAGCCGATTTTTGTGGCTCCCAGGAACTTGGGCCTTGTGTTCTGTCCACAGTGTTCATCGTGGTCTCTGTCTTGGGGTTTCTATTGCTGTAACGAAACACCATGACCAAAAAGCAAGTTAGGGAGGAAAGGGTTTATTGGCTGACACTTCCACATCACTGTTCATCATCCAAGGAAGTCAGGACAGGAACTCAAGCAGGGCAGGAACCTGGAGGCAGAAGCTGATGCAGAGGCCATGGAGGGTGCTGCTTACTGACTTGCTCCCCATGGCTGCTTATAGAATTTATCAGCCTGCTTTTTTTTTCCTCTCCATACAGGGTTTATCCGTGTAGTTTTGTTGTCCTGGATCTTGCTCTATAGACCAGGCTGGCCTCGAACTCACAGAAATCTGCCTGGCTCTGCCTCCCGAGTGCTGGAATTAAAGGCGTGCGCCACCACTGCCCAGCTCAGCCTGCTTTCTTTATAGAACTCAAGATCACCTGCCCAGGGAGGGCACCACCCACAATAGACTGGGCCCTCCCCCGTCGATCACTGATTAAGAAAATGCCCCACAGATTTGCCTGAAGCCCAATCTTATGGAGGCATGTTCTTTTTCTTTTCTTTTCTTTTTCTTTTTTTTTTTTTTTTTTTTTTCTTTTCGAGGGAGAGGACAGTTTCAAGGCAGGGTTTCACTGTTAAGCCCTGGCTATCCTGGAACTCACTCTGTAGACCAGGCTGGCCTCAGACTCACAGAGATCCCCTGCCTCTGGCTCCTGAGTGCTGGAACTAGAGGTGTGGGCTGCTGCCACCGTGTCTTGGAGGTATTTTCTTAAATGAGGTTCCCTCCCCTCAGATAACTTTAGCATGTGTCAAATTGACATCAAAGTAGCCAGCACAACCTCACATCTATCAAGCCCCACTGGGACTTGGCCAGCTAGAAAGCCTAGCCACTGCTGCCCCCAACAGTGATGGTTTAGAGCTTATTGGTCCCCCTGGTCGGGGACCAATTTTGAGGTCGGGGCCCAGCACTGATTTGTACCTGCAGGAACAGATGTGAACCAATTCCAGAAGGGAGGGATCAAGAAACGTTGTGTCTGAGCCCCTGTCCAGCTGACCCTGACACTGAGTCGGGGATGGGGGCATTTGGTAGCTCCTGAGACTCTTAGAGGCCTCCAGATATTGTTAGTGCCTCTGAGGAGTCATTGGGCCTGACTTGGGGCCATCATGTGTCCCTGGCCTGGCCTGGCCTGGCCTGGAGGCCATACCTGAATTCTTGGAGGAGAAAAGGGACAACAAAAATGTAAGGAAACAGCTCTGGGCTTGTCCATCTGGGCCCCTGCCTACCCAGGCCAGATCATCTGTGTCCTCATCCCAGGACACCCCCTTAAAAGAAAAGTCCTCACCCCTCCAGGAGTTCCTGTCTCTGGAAGGTGCTGGGCCCAGAGATGAGAGAAAGAGGATGCCTCCAAGCCCCAGGTTCTGCAGAGAATGATGGGCACATAGGAGCCAGGTGCGCCTTGCACGACCAGCTGTCCCGATAGCAGCCCTCGTCCTTTCTCTCCACTCAGCCTTTGACCACAGCAATGGGCCCTTATGGAAACGGGCCCCTCCCTGGTACTGATGATGATACAGGACAGATGCCAAGGCCCTCTAGAGTTTCACAGAGGGACTCAGACGCACCCAATAGCCTTTGTGTTGCCCTTGGCTGCACCCTGTCCAGGACATGCTTCTTTTGCCTCCCTCCAGCCAGGCCCCACAAAAAACAGTACATGAAGCTGGGGATAGTCCTTGGTGGGTAACATGCTGGCCTAGCGTGCCTCGTACCCTAGGTTAGGTCCTCAGTAGTGCCCTGCACGAAAACAAACAAAAAAGACTGACAGATCAGTCAATCTTTGGTCTAATGATGTAGCTATTGGTAGATGGCTTGCCCAGGGTGCACAAAGCCAGGCCTGGTCAGTCCCCAACACTGCATACAACTGGGAATGGGGCACATGCCAGCACTTAAGAGGGAGAGGCAGAAAGATCAGAAAATCAAAGTTAACCATAGCCGCATAACAAGTTGAAGTTTGACGTCAATCTGAGCTACAAGAGAACATGGTTGTTTTTTGGCTTTTGGTTTAAAACAAAACAAAAACAAAAACAAACTTCCAAAAAAAAAAAAAAAAAAAAAGGTCATGTACCACCCCAGACCTGGACTGGTTCCAGGTACGTGGATATTGGATGCAAGAAAGTCAAAACTACTTGGTGAGAACTGCAGTTCTAGGACCAGCTTTTCAGGCAGAAGGCTCTCGGGAGCCCCACATACCCCTAAAGACACTTCTCTTCAGCAAGTGGATAGATTCTCGCAGGCCTCGGGGTGCTTGGCCAAAGCCCCAAAGCTCTCTGACCCTATGAGCCTCCACTGGGTGGTCTGCCTTTCCCTGCAGTAAGAGGTGCATGGTTCCAGGTTCAGGCCTAGCCCAGGAATCAGCAGTCTCTCAGGTCAGCCGCATCCCCTGTTACAGATGAGGAAATGAGGGCACCGAGGAGGCTCTGAGCAAAGGAGGACTGTGAACAGGTGACCCTGCAGCTCCGACCCATGACAGCCTCAGAATGAGTCAAGAAAGATGACAGCCTGAGTCACCAATGGGTTGTCATTCACTCAACACCCCCCTTCTCACACACACACACACACACACACACGCACACGCACACGCACACGCGCGCACACACACACACACACACACACACACACACACACACACACTAAAGGTCTGTGGAGGGAAGGACCCAGGGAAAACTGGACTCTTGGGGATGGGTTTGGGACTCAGTCTGTTGCTATGTGACTCAAAGCCTCTTTCCATGTTTGGATCTCAGTTTCCCCTGTCAAAGACAGGAGCAAAGACTCACCCAGTCTAGAGTCTCAGAGGCTGGAGCCCCTGCAGTGGGGCTGCCCCCCCACTTCCTGTTTACAGCAGCCTCTAGCTCATCCTTTTACCCTAAAGCCATTACCATCACCATGGCAACCAGACTGTGTTTGTTCCAACAGGTTGGTTGGTAAAACCTGACGCAAGACTCCAATAGTGGGGCGCAACTCCAGATCCTGGGAGGGAGGTCAGCGGCTCCCCTCCAATTCCTATCCCCTATAGAGGGGCAGTGTGGGGCACAGAGTCCAGGACCCCTTCCCTTGCTCATCTGACATCCTTGTCCTGACAGTGGAGTCACATCTTTTATCCCCTTCGCCTGGCCTGGCTGTGCTAAGCTGGAGATTGACTATGGGAACTGAACATCCTGCAGGACAATGTTCTGTTTTGTCTCCTGTCTTCACAGGGGTGGGCGTAGGACTTGACATAGCTGTGACTTGGGATACAGACAGGTGGCAATATCCACCTCACCTGTATTGCTCCCTGGGGTGAAGGGCTATGGCCAGGCTGCTGCCTCCCAGAAGTTTCCTGCCCAGTTCCCAGTAATGAGGACCACAGGCCCCTGCCCAGCGCTCCTTTGGAAGCCAGTTTCGCTTTGGTCTCCCCAGAGGAGATGGTCTTTGCTACAGTCTGGGGTGGAGGATTTTCAGGCCTCTTTTCCTCCAACACTGGTTGGAGTCCTTCCCATAAAACGAGACCTTTGGGATAAACCGTAAAGCAAGGTGGCCAGTGGTATCCCACCGAGTCAGAGTTGGTCCCCAGAAGCCTACTGAGCCCTAGAACAGGCAAGAACAACTCGGCAGCTCTCCCTGGGTGGCTGGGAAACCTATACAGCAGGAACCCTGTCAGGTGTGTCCTCTGCCCCAGCTCCAGAGCTCGCATATTCGGGAACAGACAGGCAACTGGTTTAACAGGCGTCCAGGTGACCATCACTCTGCTCAAGCGGTGGAGATTGAGTGAGGAGGGGGTCTAGGGAATAAGTGGCCTGGGAACAGCAGAATCCAGCTACTGTGGCCTAACCCAACCTTCTGCACACACTCAGGGACAACAGTGACGTCGTGAGATGTACCAGGTTAATGCCAGAGCTGATTTCCCTAGAAGAAAGCAGCTCCAGGCAGTACTGAGGGGCAGGGTTTTGGTGAGAGGGTTGGCTTTGGATATGACTGTAGAGCACTTCAAGAAACCCAGGCACTTCGCCCTTGGGCGACTGTAGCTTCTTCCCTGCGGCCCTGGGAAGGAGACCCCGCGACAGCCTCCTCCCTCGGGGCGGGGGTGGTGGTGGGGGTGGTGGTGGAGGGGTTAGCACAGCCAAGCGAGATCCAACGCAGCGCCCCTCTCTGCACCCACCTGTGGGTTACTGAGCCCAGCGCCCAGAGCAGGGGGTCTCTGGCCAGCACCAGGTGGGCAAGAACCCCCTCCCGACCCCAGACGCGCAGGGTGGGGGAGGACAGGGCTGGAACCTCTGACCAGCAAACGAGGCCAGGCCCCGCCTCCGCCCGCCTGCCCGCCCGCCCGCCCGCGCCCCCCGCCCGCCGCCGCCGCTCCCGCTCTGCAGTGCTCAGTCTCCAGCGCGCACGGCTGCTAGCGGTTGCTGTGCCTTGGTGTCCCCAGCCAGTGCGACAGCGACGCCAGCAGGGACCCCCCGACCCCCGTGGTCCCCGAACCCCTGTCCACGGTGAGTGCTGTAACTCCTGCCCGGTGCCGTCAGACTGCCGTCGGGGCTTAACCTGCCTCCCACCCAGACAGACAGACAGACATGCGACGGGTCCCCTCGGGCTCAGGCCCTCGGGCTAATACACTCCGCTCCCCATGGGGCTCCGGGATTGAAGGCATCGGGGTAACGGGAAACTGAGGCCCTGGGGAAACTGAGGCCGCGCGTGCTCAGAGGGGCGGGGTCGCAGGGCCGGCGTCATAGGCTCTGAACGCAGCAGAGGACGCTCCGGGGTCTGCACTGCAGAACGCGGGGGAGGGTTGAAGGGCGGGACCTCACGACCCCGAGAGTGCGCACCTGCTACCACGGTTCCCACGGTCGCCGCTGCTGAGCTACCTGACTGTGACCCCTCTTCCCAGTAGAGGCCGCTGACTGAAGCGGAGCTGGGGACCTCGGAGACGCCCCGCGGGGCTTCTCTGAAGCCTTTCTAGCGGGGGGGCTGAATCCCATCAAGTTAGCCCCCAGCGCCCGTGTCCCCCCCACTTTCCGACGACCGTGAGACCCTTGCCCTTACTAACCTGAAATTCCTGCCCAGGGTAAGCCTTGGTCTTCCCTGGTCGCCCAGGAATTCGGGCCTCACCGTTTGGTCTGGGGTCTGACGTTGTGTGTGTGTGTGTGTGTGTGTGTGTGTGTGTGTGTGTGTGTGTGAGAGAGAGAGAGAGAGAGAGAGAGACAGAGACAGAGACAGAGACAGAAATAGGCAGAAAGAGACAGAGAGACAGAGACAGGCAGACAGAGGAAGACAGACAGACAGACAGACAGACACACACACACACACACACACACACACACAGAAATATTACAACAGAGCAGTTCCCATACTCCCCTCGGACCTCCTGCCTTCCAGGGGGAGAAACTGCAGTAGAGCGGGGGAGGGTAACCACAATCCCCCTCCCCATCACAAAAAACAGCCGATCAGGAGCAACTCAACGGAGACAGGTAAGTGGCAGGTAAGGCTCCTGGGAAGAGTGGCCCCTTCTCTATCAGTGGGGCATGGAGAGCATCCCCGCTGCCTGCCGCTGGCCTCTGACCTGAGAAGCTCTAGTTCACTTACAGAGAGCAAAGTGCACATCCCCTGGCTCCTCTCTGGGAAATCAGGGAGGAATGGACGCTCAAACAGCATGTGAACTGGTAGACCAGATGAGCCGTACTTGGCCACTGTCCCACATGAGGAGGGGAAGTTGAAGAGGTCCAGAGGCCAGGGGGAGATCTGGGAATCCAGAAAAACTTGGGAAGGGTCTGAGAGGTAAGGTGGGGACTGGCCAGGAAGAGGGGGGGGGAAGCAGAGAAGACCAAAGAAGAGACCCCAGGATGCCACCCTGCCACCATCTGTCCCAGTTTCCAGAGGTCCATATGCACTAAAGGTGCCTCCTCGGCACTCTAGTGTTTATTATGGGTTGGGAACCTAGGAAGACCCCTCCAGCCCTCTCCTAAGCTGCCCTTAAATTCTCTGCCTCATTACCACCAGATCTTCAAATGGCTGGCTAGTAGGGGACAGCTTAGAGTGGGAGTCCTGGGTGAAATCCTGCCTCTGCACAGCTTGCCCCAGTCACAGACAGGAATGGTAACTAGCTTTCCGCTCAGCCCTTAGTTCATATGGAAAGAGCTTCGTGACTGGTCCTTCCTTTGCTTGCTGGACTGTTGGGAGCTATGACTCTGGCCCTAGTGACTGGGTGTGAGCAGGGCTGAGCACATCCTGCTGTACTACTCTCCAAGGCCAGAAGGGACAGTGAAATAGAGACTAGCGTCTGAGCGGGGCCCACCAGAGAGACTGGTAGAAGTGGGGCTTGGGGAGAGCGCTGCACTTAGCTCGCTGCTGCCCTCTACAGGTTGAGATTTCCAGAAATCCATGGGTAGTATTCAAATGCATACAGGTTTGTGACGGTGAATGATCGGGTCCTGGCTGGACACAGAGGCCTCTTTGACAGGTGTCTCTCAGGGCCTGGGCTGTTGGGTCAGAGATGGTAACAACTGCTGAGACAGCCTGAGGTTTCCAAGGGGACCAGAGCTGTGTCTGGGCGTCAGGATGAGCCAGCTCTTACGGAGACTGCAGCTGACATACTGCTGTTAGCCTCATCCTAGCAACAGACTCAGGATGGGGGCAGGGGGCACAGCTGAACCTAAGCTCAGGACACCACAGGAAAATACAGTGTTTGCACAGCAGAGCCTTAAGTCCCAGGATACCACCTGCGGCTGGTGACCCCGGGCAGGTTCCCAAGCCCACACCTGTTTCCTGGTTTGAGCCAAGGCAGGGGTGCATCCCTTAGCTCCTATACTGTCAGGTTACTTTGCTCCTGCGTCACATTTGTCTCCGGGACTGCAAGCCCCTGTAGCCCCATCACACGTAGATGCAGCTGGCGGTTGCCTTGGCAACAGCTCAAGAAGCAGCTGCTTGCCTGGCTTGGGGTGCAGGGGGAGCAGCTCCTCCCTCTGAGAGTCAGTGAAGAGCTGAGCCTGTGACACTTGGCCACCTGGGACCTCAGGACTGGCCACGCGTGGCAAAAGCTTGCTGGGCTCTGGCATTTGGGAGGAGGTTTGTGGGGCTCCCCTCAGGGTGCAGAGCCACTCGGCCTCCTCCACATCTGCAGCTCTGGGGTCTCACCAGATAGGAACTGGAGCAAAGGGGTCAGAATGCAGCCCCCCCCCCCCCCCCGAGGGATGCTGGCTTCAGCCAGTGGGAATAGTGGAAATAGAGGTAAGATGGAGAGCTCCTCACCACAGACAGGCTCCGTGGCCCAAAGAAGCTCCGCAACCTCCAACCACCCCTGAGACCCTGGGCCAGGAGAAGAACCTGCCTGCCGTGGAGTCCACTTCCTGTCTTATGAAACGGAAGTGACAGTCTCCCCTTGCTAGGACTAATGAAACTGTGTAGATGAGTGCCAGTGTCCAGTGGGGGATGGCAGGCACACACTATATGCATCCTGTTACTGTGACCATCAAGACAGGGACCCCAGGGGGTGAGTGCTGTGTGACAGAGATGACAGAGATGGCCTGGATAGTGTTTCTCAGGAAAGAGAGGGGACCTCCCTGGGGTAGTGTGGGGAAGGCCCAGGCCCAGAAGTGGTTGTGTGACCCAGGGTAGGGGATGCACAGGGTGGTGTCGTGGAAATGGATGGGAGGCCACCGTATCCAAGTTACCACATTTCCCTTCAATTTGGGGTCTACAGAGTAAACAGCTCTTACTGAAGATTATGCAGATGCAGATACAGCCAGCTCTTCCTCCCAAATGTGGGTGGGTAGGTGAGGTGCGGGAACTCATCAAGCATAAGAGAAGCAGAGATTCTCAGATGATCCTAAGCCTGTCACCCCAAAAAGAAGGTTGCCCTCCTGGTATTCAGTCTCAGAATTGATCCCTGATGCCCGAGCCACCTACCAGGGCTACCAGTGTGCTCAGTCCATACACTTCCACCCCCAGACCTCAAGTTCCGAGTAGAATGGCTGACAGGAAGCCATAGGGTCAGGCTCAGCGTCACCCTGGGCCTGGACTCCATTAGCAGTTTGGAATCCACTCTCCTAGAGATGACATCCAGGTTGCTTTGGCAGGGTGCAGGATGCAGCAGGATAGCTTGGTTGCCACAGCAACAGGCGGGCAACTGATTCAGTGGACTAGTAAGCAGGGAGCTCGGGATGCAGCTGAACACTTCCAGCCTTCCCCAAATGAGACACATGAGTTTCATGCTCCTTTTTACTGATTGTGGGGTGATAACTCTGCTTCAGGGATTACTGGCTCTTATGTTGTGTTGGATATGTGTAAGGACTATAGAGCAGCTCCCTCCTGGTCATTCTGGACTCAGGGACAAGTGCCAACCCTACCCTGGACTCATGGGTGTAAGGGCCGAACCACAGACTAGTGTCTTGCCTCGCTGTTTTGGCCTTCTGTGGAGAAGGCCTGTGTATCCTGGCTCCAATTGGACAAGGGTATTGGTAAGGGCACAGAAAACAGACACATTCTGTCACACTGTCCTGCGTGGTTGGGGCTCAGCTGGGATACCTACCGGCCTTGGATGTGGGAGAAGAACATACCTGTCTCCACTGAGATCCCAGCAGTACTTTCTCACAGAGAACCAACTCTGTGCCTGGCACTCCCATCTGAGGTTATCTGTCACCACATCCCAGGGCCGCTGTACAAGGGACATAAAGGCTATTAGGTCACTTGCCCGGTGTGGCAGCAGAGTCCATAAAGTCTCCTGCGGGGACTCAGCACAGTGCAGGGTGGTCTCAGACCTGCGGGCCGTTAGCCCCCTCCGCTAGCTTCAGCGGCGCAGTGGTAAAGCCGAGGACAAACTGATGTTGTGCTCGCTGCAGGTGGCTGCCATGTCAACCTTGCTGGACATCAAGAGCAGCGTGCTCAGGCAGGTGCAGGTGTGCCCATCCTTCCGCCGTAAGACGGAGCAGGAGAACCCAGGCACAGACGCACAGGAGCCCGCCACAGGGGCCTGGTGGGTACCCCAGGGCTGACTGTACAGGGCATGTGGGCCTGGCTTCCCTCCACTGGCTGGCCTGTACACTTGTCCAGTGCCAATCCACGTGGGTGGGAGAGGGACCAAGGGGATCTAAGCTCAAGGCCAAGAACACTATGGTTGTCCCCTTGATCCACTCTGTGGCTCCTTGAATCATGTTCTGACCTAGGCTTTCTTCCAGGAAACCTGGGGATGGTGTGGAGTTCTTCGCCCACATGCGCCTCATCCTGAAAAAGGGGGATGGCAGACAGGGCCTGCCATGCCCTGAGGTGAGGACTCCATTTCTAAATGGTGTAGGGACTGCTACTCAGCACAGGCTACTGTTCTAGGTCCTATCTGACCCCCACCTCAAACCTCTCATATCTCATGAGCACCTCCGTTCATCCAGCTAGAGGGTCCGGGCAGCTGCAGACTCAGGCGCCCCTGCCTTCACAGACCTTCCCCTGGCAGTCTAACTCCCTCACAGGTTCTTTTACGCAGTGGTTCCCCGGCCCCGGCTGAGCCTGTGGACCCCAACCGTGGCATGAGAAACCTGACCCAGGAAGAGGTAATGGGTGTCCGGGACGTCTAAGCCCAGGGAGTGACTGTAACTCCTTTCTCGAGGATTGTAGGGCCCATGGTCTGGTGACAGGTGGGTAGGGCAGTCGGGTGAGCAGGAGCAGAGGCGCTAAGGCTGGGGATCCACTCATAGTGGGAGGGGCTGCTTGGGGCTGATGCACCCGAAGGGTAGAGTAGGGGCTGAGATGCGCTGCTGTGCCTGGGAACTCAGGGCCTGTTTCCTGAAGGTGGAGATGCTCTACGAGGAGGCCTTATACACAGTCCTCCACCGGGCAGGCACCATGGGCCCCGACCAGGTAGATGACGAGGAGGTCTTGCTAAGCTACCTTCAGCAGGTAAGCAGGGCTCCACCCACCTGGGTCCCACCCACCCTGCCTCACTCTGGGGAGGACTGAGATGTGTGTACACCTGTACATACCCCCCCCACACACACACACTGGTGCCAGTATCACCTGGATGACAACACAAAATGCATACACCAGTGTACACTGGTGAATATCCACAGTGGGTGGAGACCTGGTTAGACATGGAGACACATGTGCAGAGGATGCAAGACAGATAACACAGACATAGTTAGAAAGGACCGGCTGGTACTCAGAGGAGGGCAGGGCAGAGTAGTCAGAGGGTATGTTTCCTTCCCACTGGGTTGTGCTCTGCATTATCCTGTCCCCGCCCTGCTCACCACATCTGTGCCATGCCCTCACCCGCTCACTCCTCTGAATGCTCAGAACCATAGCACCAGCTGGGCAGTGGTCTTCCACATGGTAGGCCAGAGGGACATTCCCTCCTGTGCACATTCCTGAGACTCCTGAGACAGCGCAAGCTTTCCCCCAGACTCCTAATTACCTGCCTATCACCCACAGGTGTTTGGCACCAGTTCTGAAGAACACATGGAGGCCATCACCCGTGTGAAGAAAGCCAAGGTGAGGTTATGCATGCCCAGGCTGGCCAGCAGTAGCATCTGTGTGGCAGGAAGGGATACCAGAGTGGCAGGATAAGTGGGGGACTGTAACATGCATGCTGAGGCTGCTTAGTCCTGTGAAGTCCCCCAGCACCCTTCTGTCTGTAGGCTCCCACATATGCCCTGAAAGTCTCCGTCATGCGTGCCAAGAACCTTCTGGCTAAAGACCCCAATGGTAAGTGGGTATCTGGTAGGCCCTTGTAGTGCCTGGCAGCTGTTCCAGCTGTAGACAGTGGAAAATACGAGGGTCAAGGGCTGAGGCACCTGCTCCATT
The DNA here is from genome assembly GCF_949786415.1 of Peromyscus eremicus. NCBI lineage: Eukaryota > Metazoa > Chordata > Mammalia > Rodentia > Cricetidae > Peromyscus > Peromyscus eremicus. The sequence goes on from NC_081423.1 coordinate 18,204,778, forward strand.
TCAGGCTTCAGTGATCCATACTGCATGCTGGGCATCCTGCCGGCCTCTAGTGCCCCACAGGAGTCAAGTGGGCAGAAGGAGCAGCGCTTTGGCTTCCGCAAAGGCAGCAAGCGTAGCAGCCCACTGCCCGCCAAGTGTATCCAGGTCACCGAGGTCAAGAGCAGCACTCTGAATCCTGTCTGGAAAGAGCACTTCCTGTTGTAAGGCTCCTAGCCCGATGATAGCCAAATACCCCAAACGATGACCACTCATTGCTGCCCAGGAAACTTGTAAGAGGGACTGGTAATGCACCCACTTCCCAGAGGAATAGTCTAAGACCCACAGACAGTTGTTGTTTGTGTCCCTGTGGCCTCATAGCTGGTAGCAAGTAGAGGTTAGGATGTGAGCCCAGCAGTCTGTGTAGAGAACATGGCTACTAGTTGCTCCTGGATAGCTCCCTGCCTCAACCCTGGCCAGATGTGGCCTGGGAGTTTCATACACAATTCTCTGTCTTCTCTGCAGTGAAATTGAGGATGTCAACACAGATCAGCTGCACCTGGACATCTGGTAGAGGACCCTGAGCTTGGCAGGGCATGGGGTGGGGTGGCATCTCTGCTCTGGGACAGAATGAAGGGCGGGCTCAGAGCTGGGCTGGGAACTCCAGTCAGATCATCTTCCACCTTCAGGGACCACGATGACGACGTATCCCTAGCAGAAGCATGCAGGAAGCTGAATGAAGTTATTGGCCTGAAGGGCATGAGCAGGTATGGGGTGGGGGAGGTGGGGAGTCATAACCCTAGATCTGTGCATGCAGCTTAGCCACAGGGGTCAGTGGCTTTCCAGGATCACCAGAGTGATACCACTCTGCTATCCACCTGTTTTGCCAGATACTTCAAACAGATTGTCAAGTCGGCCCGTGCAAATGGGACAGCAGGGCCCACCGAAGACCACACTGATGACTTCTTGGGCTGCCTCAACATCCCTATCAGGGTATGTGGGGGAGGGAACACTAACTGGGTGTGTATGGATGATTAGGATCCTTGGTGGGTGCATGGGGGTGCCCCAGAGCTCTTGGGCATCTCCAGTGGCAGTGTCCCATGATTCCCATAGAGCATCCCACTCTCTTGGGGCTGGAGGAGGTGGGCTGCATTGGGCACCTACTCAGCATTCCCCTCTCCTCAGGGTCCCAGAGGGTAGCTTGTTTTGTCTTTACTGGGGTTTGAAAGCACCCTATTCCTGAGCCCTTTGGACTGTGTGGGAGGGAAAAGGGTCAGTCTTGAGGTCTGGTCTTACACCTTCCCATTCCACTCCTCTCAGGAGGTGCCTGTGGCGGGTGCGGACCGCTGGTTTAAGCTGGAACCACGCTCCAGTGCCTCCCGTGTGCAAGGAGACTGCCACCTGGTCCTCAAGCTGATCACCACCCAGGTGGGAAGCTATGGGAGCCACACCTGCACCCCTGCCTGCGGGGCTCAGGCAGAGCTGGTGACAGACCTCGGTTCTGCCTTCCAGAGGGACACTGCTATGAGTCAGCGTGGACGCTCGGGCTTCCTGTCTTACCTGTTGCTTCTCAGCCGTGTGCTGCGGTTTGAGCACCGGGTGGAGGAGGTAGTGGGTGCCCTTGGGCTGCTGAGTAGAGTAAGGGGCCCAGAGCAGGGATGGAGTGGCTCTCTGGCCTCTGCCCACCCTGGCTCTCTTCTCCAGCCGAACTCCAGCAGCTGGCGTGGTGAGCTCAGTGGGCCTGGGACCACTGTCCTTTGTCTGCATGGAGCCCAAAGCAATCTGTCACCCTTGCAGCTGGCGGTGCTGTGAGTAGGCAGGGTGGCCCTGTGGGTAGAACCGCCGGAGAAGGCTGTAAGTGGGTGGAGCGTGGGAAAGACAGTGCTGTGGGGTGGGACCTGCTGTGCAAGAGCAGACCACAAGCTTGGGCTCCTATTATAGGCACTGGCAAGTCAGTAGCCGCCACCATCAGACACGCACCCTGGACTATGGCTACCTGCTGGGGCTGCTGGAAGATGTGCAGGCACACTGGGAGGAGGCAGCTTCACTGCCCCAGGAACAGGTGGGCATGGACATGGCTACAGGTCTGTGTGCTATTGATGAAGAGTTCATTGGGAGCCAAGGGACCTACCTCATAGGGTTTGAAAACATGAAACACATGATATGGGAGAGAGTGCTGTGCAGTAGGAGGTGGAGTAACTTTGGAAGGATGCCACAAAGGTCAACCTGGGCTGAGGGCAAAGCCTCTGAGGTGGCGAGTGTCTGAGCAGCAGGAGCCAGTGGGCACTGGCAGCATGGAGCCGAGAGGACAGAGGCTATAAAGGCGCTGCGGCCGTAGGTGCAGCGAGGGCCGAGTTGTGGGAGTCAAGAGTGGGACAGGCCGTTAGGAAAGGACAGGGCTAGCTACACGAAGCAGTGGTTTTTCAGTGTCTGTGAGCAGCGCTGCCTTGGACCTTGTCCCTGTCTTGACTCTGAAGAGCCCGTTCCCTGCAGGAGGAGAGCCTAGCTGACAGCTTCTCCGCCTTCTCAGAGTTCGGGCTGAGGCTGCTGCGCCAGCTCCGAGATTACTTCCCTGCCACCAACAGCACGGCTGTGTATCGCTTGGAGCTGCTGCTCAAGTGGGTGTAGCACAGCAGGACGGGGGGGTGGGGGGCGCTGGAGGGCCGGGGGTTGGAGCAGGCCTCCGCAGCTGGCTGTCCTCACCAGGTGCCTGGAGAAGCTACAGCTCTTCCAGCCAGCCTTCGAGATCTGTCCCTTCGAGACAGAGCTCAGCATGGACATTGCTGCTGCTCTGAAGGTGTGTCTGGACCCATCTTGGCCCCCCTTCCCTTGGCCCCTGCAAGGCCCTGCTGTCCACAGGTGCTTAACCTGACTCTTCCCTTCAATCCGCGGCATGCTTTACTGGCTACTACGACAGCGGGGTAATCGTGAGTGGTATGACCAGCTCCTGAGCACCAAGAGTCCTCGAGAACAGGTGTGGATCTGGATGGCATGGGCTGGAGACCCAGGGCATTCAGGGGGTACCCTGGTCACTTCAAGCCTGGCTTTCTTGCAGCCAGGGCCGCAGCGCCTAGCGGGGCTTGTTGAACTTGCAGACATCATCTATGAGGACTTGCAGTCCTGCTATGGGGTCTACGCCAGCCTCTTCCATGGGTAGGCCCTTCCCCTGGAAGGTCAGACGGGCTGGATTGGAATGGAAGGGCTGGCTGGTGGGAAACGGGTGGCTGAGGCGTGTCTTTTACAGTATCCTTAAGGTGGACTTCTTCACTCTTACCTTCCGGCAGCTGGAACGTCTGGTGAGGGGGAGTCCCTTACCCTGGGTGCCTGTGGGAACTGGACACCGGGGAGAAGTCCCTGGTTAAGAGGGTCCCTAGATTTACTTTGGCAATGGCCTAATCCCACCATCTGAGCAGGTGGCTGAGGAGGCATGGGTACTGACAGAGGAGCTGAGCCCCAAGATGAACCTAGAGGTAGCCTCAGGGCTCTTTGAGCTCTACCTGACCCTGGCAGATACCCAGCGTTTCTGGAGCTGCATCCCTGGACGGTGGGTACCCCACCTAGAACTGGTATCTCCTTAGCTCTGCACCTGGAGACCTCTGGGTAAAGGTATGTGAGTCCTGATGGGCTCTGAGCAAGTGTTCACTGCAGGGAAAGCCGCTCCCTAGCCCTGGCTGGCATCCACACCCCGTTTCTGCCGGCTGTGAAGCTCTGGCTGCAGGTGCTGAGGGACCAGGCCAAGTGGCGGCTGCAGGGAGCTGTGGATGTAGACACGGTGAGTGTGTGCTCAGCTGCATGGTGCTGGCTCCTCCTGTACCCCTGCAACATCAGCCCCCTTCTGCCTTTGTAGCTGGAGCCTGTGGATGCGGCTTCCAAACACAGCAGCTCCGCAGCCACCGCCAGCCTCTGCCTTAGCCACATCCAGGAGCTCTGGGTCCGCCTGGCCTGGCCTGACCCTGCCCAGGCCCAGGCGTTAGGCACTCAGCTCAGCCAGGTACTTGGGCTGGGGATATGTGGGGAGTAGATCAGGAGATGGGGCAGGGGCAGGGTCCCAAGCTCCCTGCCCGTCTCTGCCCCAGGACATGTGTGAGGCCTCCCTCTTCTACACGGGGCTGCTGAGGAAGAAGGTGGACACCCAGCCAGGGGCTGCTGGTGAGGCAGTGAGTGAACAGGTGAGTGGCTGGATGTAAGGGGACAGGTGGCTGGGTGGGATCACCCCCCAACTCCCTTGACAGATGCTCAGCTGCCTCTGGCCATACCTCCCCAGCTCTGTGTGGTGCTCAACAACGTAGAGTTGGTGCGCAGAGCTTCAGGGCAAGCGCTAAGAGGCCTGGCATGGCCTGAAGGGGCCAGTGGACTGGAGGGAGTGCTCCCCCGCCCTCTCCTCAGCAGCATACAGGCTCTGGATGAAGATCTCCAGCGGGAGGCCCACACCGTGACAGCGCATCTGACTTCCAAGGTGGGCAGAGGGGTGGGGCCCGGGACTCGTAGTCATGTGGGGACTATTGTTGAATCCCCACTCTTGTTCTGAGCACCACCCCTCTCTCAGATGGTGGCAGACATCAGGAAGTACGTACAGCACATCAGTCTGTCCCCCGACTCTATTCAGAATGATGAGGTAAGTGGAGGGGATTATCGGGGAGTGTGTATGCCAGAGGCAGGCTGAAGTCCAGTTGGGCCAGCCCTGAGGACTCCCGCCTACAGGCTGTAGCCCCACTCCTGAAATACCTAGACGAGAAGCTGGCCTTGCTGAATGACTCACTGGTGAAGGAGAACCTGAGCAGGTACCAGCTAGGGAGTGGGGCAGGTGGGGGTGGTTGCTGGCCCTGGGAGTCACCCAGGTGGTGTTCCTCCAGGGTGCTGGAGGCTCTCTGGGAGCTGCTTCTTCAGGCCATTCTGCAGGCACTGAGTGCAAACAGAGATGTCTCTGCTGATTTCTATGGACGCTTCCACTTCACACTCGAGGTAGGGTCACAAGGAACCTCCAGGTCCGTCTCCCAAGGCCCTCTCCCTGCTGCCCCATAGGACACTACACCTGCCCGGGTATTCCACAGTCTACTGGCAGCTCTTCTTCCCTACAGCCCAAATACCTTAGGACACCTGTTCCCAAGCTGTCTGGCCTCAGGGGCTGGCATTTCCCAGGCCTCCTGGGGATGTCTGAGGTGCCTCAGATTTGAGAAGCGTCTTTGCCTTGGCTCCTAAGACCCAGTGCTCCCCGAACCTACAGGTCTTCAGCATAGGCCAGCCCTCTGACAAGCCCCTCTTCTTTCCCTGTTGTAGGCTCTGGTCAGTTTCTTCCATGCTGAGGGCCAGGGGCTGCCCTTGGAGAACCTGAGGGATGGAAGCTACAAGGTGAGCTTTTGGGTGAGCTGAGCCTTCTGCGGGAACAAGTTCAGCCTGCTGCCACGCAGTAGGCATCCTTGTGCCGGTGAAACCAGATGGCCACGAGGCAGCCTCTGTGATGGGCTCTGTGAGGGCACCTGGCTGCCCTGCCAGGGACCAGTTACCAGTGCCAGTTTCCCTTGCAGAGGCTGGAGGAGGAACTGCGGCTGCACAAATGCTCCACCCGAGAGTGCATCGAGCAGTTTTACCTGGACAAGCTCAAGCAGGTGGGCCTGGCATTGTCTACCCACAGGCCTGCTCTGAGACCCAGCTTCCTTCACTGGCTTTTTCCACTGGCCTTTCCCACAGAGGTCTCTGGAGCAGAACCGGTTTGGGCGCCTGACTGTGCGATGCCATTATGAAGCGGCTGAGCAGAGGCTAGCTGTGGAGGTGCTGCATGCAGCAGATCTACTGCCCTTGGATGCCAATGGTGAGGCCCAGCAGCAGCAGCAGCAGCAGGGGGAGGGGCCGGGGAGACATTTGGCTCACACTGTATCTTCTAGGTCTGAGTGACCCCTTTGTGATTGTGGAGCTTGGCCCACCACACCTCTTCCCACTGGTCCGCAGCCAGAGGACCCAAGTGAAAGCCCGGACATTGCACCCGGTGTATGATGAGCTCTTCCACTTGTGAGTGCCTGCCTGGCCTGCTGAGCCCCATGCCTGAGCCATATGGCTGCAGCAGGCTCCTGACTGCCCTGTCTACAGCTCCGTGCCTGCAGAGGCATGCCGCCGTCGCGGGGCCTGTGTGCTGTTCACGGTTATGGACCACGACTGGCTGTCCACCAATGACTTTGCCGGGGAGGCAGCCCTTGGCCTAGGTGGTGTCAGTGGCATCGCAAGGCCACATGTGGGAGGGGGCATGAGACCCGGGCAGCCCATCACACTACACCTGCGCAGGCCCAGAGCTCAGGGTGAGTGAGAGTCCATGGGGTTGAGGGTGGTGGGCCTGGCCCAAACTGGCTTCCTCATGCCCACCTCCATATCTACCTACAGTGAGGTCTGCATTGCGGATGCTAGAAGGCCGCACCAACAAAGAGGCACAAGAGTTTGTCAAGAAACTCAAGGAGCTGGAGAAGTGCATGGAGGCTGACCTCTGAGCACCCTGATGGTCACAGCCTGGCCCTCCCCACTTCCCTGTGGGGCCCACTTTGTGCAGCCAGGGGTTCTGGGGGCCCCTCCCTCACCATTTGACCTGCCTGCTCTGGTTGAATCCTGTGGCTTCTGTCTGGCTGTGTCTTTTGGTGTGTGCTGTGACCCCTTTGTGCCCCAGCATGCCCCACCTTGAATATGAGCAGCCAACTCGGAGGGACCTGGCCAGCATCTGCCTGTGGATGCAGAGCAGGATGGATGGATGGGACCTGACCCCAGTGGGCTCTCTTCCCTGGTGCAGTAGTCATATGCTCAGTGGACTCTGCCCCCTAGAGGCCATGAGGTAGTATCTGGAGACATCTGTGGTCACAACTAGGGAGTGGAGGGTACCGGTGCCAGGGGTGGAGGCCAGTGTTGCTGTTCACACCCCTGTAACCATCAGTTGGCCTGATGAGAAGTGATGGATGTCTCATGACAGTAGTACCACAGAGGAAGCCTCACAGAGGAGGCCCTGCCCCGCTCCCCCAGGATAGGTCTCCACTGGCAGAGGCAAGAAGGCCAGGGGACAAGTTAGGTTAGCAGCTGCCAGGGCCCCAGGCAGAGGGTGAGGGTTTCTCCAGCCTGCAGCGTCTCTCTCCTGATCTAGATGCTCTACCCACAGCAGGTGAGCAAGGGGCCAGCTGAGGATTACTTGAGTTCTGGTTCCCACCTGGCTCCTGGGCCCAGGAGTTTCTCCCATAGTCACCATGAGGAAAGGGGCATTGCCCACAGGTGGAGATCAGGGTTAAGTGCTCTATGGCCAGCTGGTCAGATATCCTTTTACACATCTGTATGTGACCATACTGGACTTAACCCCATAGCCCAGATCCACCCAGGTAGACTTCCCCACCCCTTAGCCAAGTACGAAGCAACAGAACTCATATTGGGAGGCTCCTTCTCGGCTTTATCAAGAGCTCTAAGGCAGGACTCCAAACAAGGCTGTCACAGAACTGTCCCAACAGGCCTGTCCATCCCCAGGTTCCACTGCCACCTCTGGACTAACGCACAGCAGCTTCAATAATGTACTTGTTTGCAACCTTCAGTCTCTCTGCTGTCTCTTGACGTCTTTCCGGAGTTCAGTGGGGTCTCTGGCCTGCGCCTCTTGTTCTGTCTCTACCTCTTGAGAGTAGCTGCTGTCTCCTCCAGGAGCACCAGTTCCCTCTTCCTCACGCTCATCACTGTCCTCCCCAGAATCCTCACTGTGGTCCTCAGACTCATCAGCGTCATCCATGTCCACGGGCAGCCTGGAAGGGAGGGATGTACCTTGGTATAGACAAAGGCCAGTACAGGGTTACCTTCCCTGTGACACTCAACCATCGAAGCCCCCAAGCAGGAGATACTCTGCGCCCAACCCCCTCCAGCAGTCAGCCGCTTTAAACTCTGTAACCACCACCAGGCCTTGCTCGGGAAGCCACACCCACAGGGCAGGAGGGATCGGGCCAAGGCTCCAGGAGCACACTGGGCTTGAGCCATCACTTAGCATGGATCCACAGGACCTACCAGGTACTGGCCACAGGCCTGTTGAGGTTTGCAAACTCTCGCCCGGAGTCCACATCAAAGGGATCTGAACGTAGAAAGGAAGGTGACCTCTTAAGTGATTTCAGGGCAGAGCCAAACTGGTAGCTCCAGGCTCCAAAGGACCTGAAGGGGCTTCACAGCTTCCCTGGGGCTCCCAACCATGCCAGGCCTCACCGATCTCCTCCTCAGGGGTGTCCTTGGCGCTAGCCAAGTACCCCTGCTCGGCCTGCAGCACCTCCTCCGGGCCATGGCAGGCTGCATACTTCTCCAGGAGCTCTCGGTTCAGGTCCAGGAAGCCCTTGCCCCACTTAAACTTCTGAAGCAAAATGACGGCAAGATCTGAGAAGCCTGGTAGAACAAAAACCAGAAATACACGTGGGACCCATCTAGAGAGCAGAGCTGTATCACCCTTCCTGCCCTCCCAGGAAGCTTCACCACCTCTCAGTTCCCCAGGTTCTTCTCATTTGCTGAGAAACAACCCTACTATGCTGGTCCCAATGTCTTACGAGGTCTCCATCGGGGCCTCTCCTTGAATCCTACATTCCCTTCAGATGCTGAGAACAGTCTGGGGGCAGTGCTGTCACCACAGTGACGACCCACAGCTGTCCACTTTGCCTCTACCACCGCTTCCACAAGGCTGTATGTGGGTACTGGAACTGAAACCAACCCTGCCTGATGGCTCCCAATATATTCTCCTCACATCCCCCTGTTCGGAATCTGCCAGAAGGAACCAGTCTTGGGGGGCACAGGCAGGTCTCAGACTGCCATGTCAGGCTTCTGGCAGCCTGAAACTCACCTACAATGCAGAAGGCAGCGGCAAAAGCTTCCACGCAGGAAAGTCTGCAGGGCCGGCCATAGTTTACAGGGTTGGCAGCCAGGAGGTAAGGCAGGAGCCGTAAATGGCTCCCTCGCATCTTCCCAAAGGGTGTCTCATCCAGTTTGGCCCAGGAGCAGTCTATGACAGCGACCCCTGACTGTGCCACCAGCTGTCTGCCGGAGAGTTAGGGTAGGTTCTGGGGCTCCAAGTAAGACATGTCTTTGGAGACCGGCTTCACTACAGATGAGATATGCTCGTCTTTCCAAACTATGGTTTATCGCAACGGTACAAAGAGCCCTCACTACCAAGCTTAGGGGCAGCTGCTGGGGGTAGCTGGACAACGTTTACTTAAGTTTTTCTCCTAGGCCCTTCTACCCTCTAAGCCTCACTATGAAAAGGGTCAACTTAGATACAACCCTGCCCATGAGAAAGGCGTGGCCATCCAAGACCAAGAAGCAAGGCTTGAAGAAAACGATACCCTCCACAAGGGGCGGTTTAACAAAGACGAGATAATGGAGAGGGCACTCCGACACCTCCCCGGTCCCCCAGGCCTCCGGTGCCTACCTGTCGGCGGGAGACACGTACTGAGTGCCTACGGGGCTGAGCACTAGGCCGCCAAATCTTTGGCCCAGGCGCAGGCATCGTACCAGACCCAGGCGGGCCAGTTTACGGCCCGTGCAGCGCCGGGGGTCGCAGTGGCCAAGCTCCCACATAGCCAGGGCACAAGGCAGCGCCGCAGGGCCCGGGACATCCTGGCCCTCGGCCGCCTCAGGTTGCACGGATGCTGCAGAGAGAGAGAGAGAGAAGATCGGGTTCTCAGCGCCGGCTTCCAAGCCCGACCCGCTGCTCCGATCGCTCCAAACTCACCGCGCAGCGCAGCGCCCACATCGTCAGCGAAAGTATCCAGAGAGCGGCCGGGGGGACGCCGGACGCGACCGCTCTCCGTCCTGGACCCGCGCGCAACCTTCCTGCGGCCCATAGCCCCAGAGAAAGGCCTCCGCCAGAGGGGTTATTCGAGCGGTGTGCGCGTGCGCGCTCGCGCCGCTTCCGGTTTTGAGGGCAGGCAGTTCCTGCTCTGGCTCACGTGACCGTGCGACCCCGGGAGCGATGGCGGTGCGGCTGGCCGGCTTCCTGATGTTGCTGGGGCTCGCGGCGCGCGGTCGGTGGCTCCGCGAGCGTGCCCCTCCGCGGGTCGGCGTCGCCGGCCTCTGCTCCCTGCTCATCGCCTCGCTCTCCGCAGGGCCCGCGCCAGCACGTGCCGGGAAGATGAAGGTGGTCGAGGAACCCAACACATTCGGGTGAGTGTCTGGCGGTGCGGCGGCTTGGGGGCCGGGCGTGGCCGGCTCCCCTGACCTTCTCTGCCCCCTAGGCTGAATAACCCGTTCCTGCCCCAGACAAGTCGCCTTCAGCCTAAGAGAGAGCCTTCGCCTGTATCGGGTGAGCGCGGGAGGGAGCATGGGAGCTGACCGAGGTGCTGACGGGGGGCGGGGCGGCGAGGGAAGCCCTCGGCTGGGGGTAGGGGGCGGCAGGATAGGGTGCCTTGGATGAAAGATTCCGATAATGTATTCGCTGGAGGTTCATGCATCCGTTTGTCAACCTGTGAGTGTGTAGATGTTCGGGAGTATATACTGGAACTCTTAATCCCCTTTCGACCCCCGTGCTGGCGATTACCTAGGGCTAGGCAAGCTCTAGCGTTGAGCTACATCCCTAGCTTTTGTGTTTTTAAGACGGAGTTTCCATACAGACTTAAGCTGGCCTCCTAAACCTGTGATCCTAAAGTCTCCACTTCCCACAGGAAGACTGATTAGGAGTTGCAGGAGTGTTGGGCATGAAGAGGTCACTCCAGGTGTGTTTAGCCCTGTCTAGATCTGAGGGAGTGGAGAGGGCATCAAGATCAAAATCCTTTGCACAGGGAAAGCTGGGAGAGAGTGGGACATAGCTGTTGAAAGAGACTCAGGGCTGGTCAGCAGGAAGGGACGTTGGCTAGCTGAGGACTGCACTCAGGGATTTGGTGACCCACTATCTGAGGTGTGTTGGACATGCTGATTTGTAGCATTGGTCCCCTGGAGGAGAGGTAGCCCATGGCTGGAGCTTCTGAAGCTGTAGGCAGGGAACATCTACCAGTCTCCTCCAGCAGTGAACCAGTCAGGCTCAGCGGTCATCACAAATCGTAAGTCCTTTTCATGGGATGACACTGCTTGGGGCATTCCTGATAAACACAGGAGTCCAAAGGCCTGCTACCATCACATTGTGAGCACACGTATGTGTGTGAGGAGGTGGCATACGATGTGGGGATTTCACCATAGACCTTCCATACTAGCTTGTAGCTCCTTGGTTGGCTAGGAGGAGGGGCCAGACATTGCCAGGAACCCAAAATTGCAAATATGTTTAATTTTATTTTTAATAGAGAGTAATATTGGAAAGAAAAAGGAAAGAGTAGAGAGTGTGCAAGGCTGTCACAAGACTACAATCCCAGCACTTGGGAGACTGAGGGAGAGGATCATTAGTTCAAGACCAGGTCTGGGCTACATGGTTAAGTTCTACGATAGTCTTGGCAGGAGAGGGAATGGAGAGGAGGTGGGGAGAGGTGTGAAAGAGACCTACTTGGTTGGACAGTTATTCAGCCTAGGTGACAGGTTGCATTAAAATGCCTTGCTTGCTAAATTTACATTTTCTGTTTCCTCACATCCATTCTTGGCACACCCTGTGTTTTGGAGAAACTTGTCGGTTTCATTTACATCAATTCGATGGTTGTAAAATTGTCCATAGTGACTTGTAATCCTTTTTATTCCTGTAAAATTGGTAGTAAATGCTCCAACCTTCATTTCTGGTTTTAATTATTTGAGTTTTTGCTTTTCCTAGTCAGTCTAGCCACAGGTTTTCCTATTTTATTTATTCATCTTTATGTAAACTTTTAAAATTTTATGTATATGAGTGCTCTGCTTGCATGTATGTCTGTGTACTATATTGTGTGAAATGCCTGTAGAGGTCAGAAGGCATTAGGTCTCCTAGAACTGGAATTACAGACGGCTGAGAGCCACCATGTGGGCGCTGGGAACTGAACCAGGACTCTTTACAAGAGCAACAAGTGCTCGGAACCACTAAGCTCTCTGCAGCCCCTTGTTTTTTCCTTTTGTGTACTGTGTGTGTTTGTGTGTGCCCGTGTGGAAGCCAGAGGTCAAAGGTGGGTGTCTTCCTCTATTGCTTTCCACGTTGTTGAGAGTCAGGGTCTCTCACTGAATCGAATGCTCAAGGGTTCAGCGAGGCTAGCGGGCCAGCGAGCCCCAGAGACACGTACACCCCACCTCTGCCTCTCCAGCACTGAGATTCCAGGCGTCCGGCTTCTTATGTGGGTGCAGAGGGCCCACACTCAGTTCCTCGTGCTTTCCTGAATAAGTCATTTCCCCATTGCTGGCATGCACCACCACACCTACACTACAGTGCTGGGATTACATGCACGAAAGCACCATACTCAGTTCTCAAGTGTCGGGATTGTGATCTTTTCAGAGAAACAGCTTTCGTCCTTATTTTTCTCACAAAGCTCATACAGTGTGTCTGCTCCACTCCTTCACTTCAGCCTGAGGTGAAGCTAAGGTGCATTTCTTAGGAGAAGCCACAAGGCACCAGAACTCCAGAATATATACTCGAGGCCCTAGGTTGAGGCCCTAGCATACTCCCTCAAAAAGGCAGGTATTTTTCTAAATAACAGAACCTGCAGGAGAATCAGTAGACCTGCCCTAGCAGAAACACCAAGTGAAGCCACTCAACCTGAACTGAGAGGACACCATAGAGGGGCTAGGTGAAGACAGGAAGGAAGATCTCTTATAAAGTAGCTAGAGTTATAGGGATGAGAAAGACCCATGCTACCACTTTGGTTGCCAAGTCTACAATGAAAAAGATCAATGCATGCCGGGTGGAGGTGCACGACTTTAGTCCAAGTGCTTGGGAGGTGGAGGCAGGCAGATCTCCAGTGAGTTCAAGGCTAGCCTTGAACACTTGGTCTACAAAGTGAGTTCCAGGACAGCCAGGACTACACAGAAACCCTGTCTCAGAATGCCACAAAATAAAATAAAATAAAATAAAATAAAATAAAATAAAATCAGTGCAAGCTGGGCGGTGGTAGCGCACGCCTTTAATCCCAGCACTCGAGAGGCAGAGCCAGGCGGATCTCTGTGAGTTCGAGACCAACCTGGGCTACCAAGTGAGTTCCAGGAAAGGCGCAAAGCTTCATAGAGAAACCCTGTCTCGAAAAACCAAAAAAAAAAAAAAAAAAAAAAAAAAAAAAAAAAAAAAAAAAATCAGTGCATAAGAACTGACTATACATCTGGGTCAGTGAGCAGCCAGTTTGAGCATGTGATCAGAAACATGAATTACAAAGGGCCTGAGGGAGCTGTATAGCAGTCCTTTCTATATGGGATTGTGGTTAACTTAATTTTTTTTTAAATTTTTCCTTTTTTTTTTTTTTTTTTTGTTTTTTGAGACAGGGTTTCTCTGTGTAGTTTTGGTGCCTGTCCTGGGTCTCGCTCTGTAGACCAGGCTGGCCTCGAACTCACAGAGGTCCTCCTGGCTCTGCCTCCCAAGTGCTGGGATTAAAGGTGTGTGCTACTAAACCCCATATCAATTTAGAACTCTAAATCCCCATGGTAGTCACATTAAATAACGTAAAAATCTAAATTGAAAATTAAAAGTCTCAGCCAGGTGTGGGGGCGCACACCCTTTGATGCCAGCACTAAGGAGGCAAAGGCAGGTGGACCTCTGAGTTCTAGGACAGCCATGGCTACACAGAGAAAACCTGCCTTGAAAAAAGAAAAAGAAAAAAGAAAAAGAAAAAAAAATCTCAGTGGTAATAACAAAAAAAAAAAAGGGCAGTATTTTCAAAAGAGAATCAGGGGCTGGCTAGAGAGATGGCTCAGTGGTTAAGAGTATTTGCTGCTCTTGCAGAGGACTTGGGTTTGGTTTTCAGCACCCACATGGTAGCTCACAACTGCCTGTAACTCCAGTTCAAGGGGATCTGACACCCTCTTCTGATCTCCACAGACACTGAATGTGGTACACAGACATGTATACAAACAGAACACTGATACATAAAATAAAAATTAAAAAAAAAATTTTTCAAGACAGTGTTTCTCTGCATAGCCCTGGCTATCCTAGAACTCACTTTGTAGACCAGGCTATCCTGGAACTCACAGAGATCTGCCTTTGCCTCCTGAGTGCTGGGGTTAAAGGCATGCACTACCACCCAGCAAATAAATAAATCTTTAAAAAAAAAAAAAAAAAAAAAAAAGACTAAAGAATCAGAACTTGTCACTGAAAGTTAGGCCCAGTACTAGGTGTAGCTCAGTTTAGAAAGCACTCATGTAGCCAGGAGGCAGAGTTTGAGGCCAGCCTGGTCTACAGAGCATGTTCCAGGACAGCCAGGGCTACACAGAAAAACTCTCGTCTCCAAAACAAAACAAAACCCCAAACAACAACAAAAAAGCAAACAAGCACTCACATAGCATGTGTGGACCCTGGGTTACATGTCCAGTAGGTGGGAGGAATTAGGCACAGTAGTATGCACCCACAGTCCCAGGCACTTGAGGCGGAGGCAGGAGGATTACTGTAACACAGAAGTTTGAGACCAGTCTGGGTAACAGGACAGCTCCTGTCTGCTTACATGTCTGTCATCTTGCTTGATTACTTTAAATGTAAATGGATTAAGCCCTCCATTCAATAGGCAGAGAGTGGCAGGGTTTTTGTTTTGTTCTGACACTCTTGCTGGCCTGGACCTCAGAAATCGGCTTGCCTCTGCCTCCCGAGTGCTGGGATTGAAGGTTTGCACTACAATGCCCAGCTCAGAGACTAGCAGTTCTTTAGAAAGGACATCATTGTATGTTGATACAGTGGGCTTAGCAAGATGTAACAAGCATGTATTCCAATGTCAGAGTTCCAAAACCTGTAAGCAGACACTCTACTACTGAGTCTCACCAGCCCCCTCCTATTTGAAGGATGGTTTTCTTGGATATGGAATTCCCCATTGGCTTATGGATTTTTTAAAAACAATTTATGAGCATAGATCCACCTGCCTCTGCCTCCAGGGTGCTGGGACCAAAGGTGTGTGCCACCATACATAGCCTGGCTTATAGATTTTTTTTAATGCGCATTTGAATAAACATGTATTACTGTTTCTTTGTATGGCTTGTGGGTTTTGTTGAAAATTGGTCCTTTGAAAAAGCAGAATACTCTGGCAATCTTTGCAGGCTGGTCCTAAGCTTTGGGCTAGTCAGTCCTATTTTCCTGAGGCTGCCACATGGCTATTGCCTTAACTTCCCCAAATCTCACTAGCATGTATGCACACATGTACACATATACACACACACCCCTCTACTTTCTTGGCTAGTGTCTGCCAATGGGTCTGTGGTCCAAGTCTGCAACTAGGTTCCAGGTTATGGGCAGCCTAGGAAGACACTGAGGGCCCCCTCCACAGGAACAGGCATGAGAGTCCTGCCACAGATAGCCAGTTCTGTGATGTGTCAGTCCTCCCCAGGGGTTAGGTCAGCCAGCATCTGACCATTCCCAATCCCATAGGGAAAGGAGCTTGGTGCCTTCTTGCCTACCTTGGCCTCTAGCTTTAGGGGTAACACAGGTTTACACTTAAGTTGAATTGCTGTGGTCTTCTCCCCCAGGGCCCCTGCATCTCTCCAGACTTGCTGGCAAGTGTTTCAGCCTAGTGGAGTCAACGTGAGTGCCGGGCTGGTGGGTGGCGTGGGGCTGGCCTGCAGAGCTCCTCATGCTCCTGTGCCTCCAGGTACAAGTATGAGTTCTGCCCTTTCCACAACGTGACCCAGCATGAGCAGACCTTCCGCTGGAATGCCTACAGCGGTATCCTTGGGTAAGCTGAGCCAGGGCAGCAGTGAGCCAGGGCAGTAGTGCTATGTCTGCTCCCTAGGCCCCCACATCACTGCTTTGCCAACCTTCCTTCCCCCAGCATCTGGCATGAATGGGAAATCACCAACAATACCTTCAAGGGCATGTGGATGACTGATGGGGACTCCTGCCACTCCCGAAGCAGGCAGAGCCAGGTGAGGCCCATAGGGGATGGGAATGGTAGAGAGCTACCCCACCCCCACAAGCTACTGAGGCTCTCTTCCCAGGTGGAGCTTACCTGTGGGAAGATCAATCGACTGGCCCATGTGTCTGAGCCAAGCACCTGTATCTATGCACTGACATTCGAGACCCCCCTCGTCTGCCATCCCCACTCCTTGTTAGGTAGGCTTCTGGGTAGGACTGGGTCCAAGGAAGAGGAGGGTAGGTGGGAGGTTCAGCAATGTTTGGCTCCTATTGGTCTGTAGTGTATCCAACCCTGCCAGAGGCCTTGCAGCAGCGCTGGGACCAGATGGAACAGGACCTGGCAGACGAGCTAATCACACTGCAGGTGGGTGCGCACTCAGGGGTGTCCCCTTGCCTACTCCACCAGGCACTCCTTATGCCTCCTCCACTTTCAGGGCTATAAGAAGTTGCTGAGGGTGCTTTTTGAAGATGCTGGCTACTTAAAGGTCCCAGGAGAAACTCATCCCACCCAGCAGGCAGGAGGTTCCAAGGGCCTGGGGCTTGAGACCCTGGACAGCTGTAGAAAGGTAGAGTCTAGGGACAAGGGGAAGGTTACAGGGTCCCTAGTCCTGGTAGCCCCCACAAGGATTTGACCAGGCTGGCATTCTTGTCCAGGCACATTCAGAGCTGTCCCAGGAGGTACGAAGACTGACCAGTCTGCTGGACCAGCATGGAATCCCCCACACTCAGCCCACAGGTCAGTATGCCTACCCTGGTCAGCTGTCAGCCACCCTGGGGCCTGCAGCTATGGGGGGACAGATCCTCACATGCCACCTGTTCTGGCAGAAACCGCCCACTCTAAGCACCTGGGTCAGCAGCTCCCCATAGGCACAACCTCCGAGCAGCTGCGGGGTGACCCAGGACTACGTGGGAACATCCTGTGATCCAGGTGGTCATGAAAGATAAAGAACAGAAACATCCTCAGCCTCAAGTGTCCTTTCATAGAGAGGTCAGGTGTGGTCTCAGCAGGGTGCACAAAACTGGTGTGGTAGAGACATGGCTTCTTTTGGCATCTTCTAGGCCAGGCAGGGTCACTGACAGACGCAGGGACCTGCTGGCCAGCCTTTATTGTGCTCAGAGACCCAGACAGAATAAATTTCAAAGTTTTAATTAATCTCATACTGATAAAAAATAACTCCATGAATTCTGTAAACCATTGCATAAATGCTATAGTAAAAAAATTTAAACAAATGTTAACAACTTTAAACAATTCACTAAGTAAATGGGTATGTATTATAAATACGACCTTCTGGGTTAAGAAGATTCCATTCACATAACATTCTCAACTAGTTTCTGAAAACAAATGCACACAAAGGCTTCCATAAGTTAATCCACATGCGCATCCACACTGGGGGAAGGTCTGCCAACCAGGCACACAAAACTTTGACACCATTGTTTACTGTTAATAATAACACTAGAGAGTTAAAAGACAACAGGCAACAGGACCATGGAGAGCCTCAGTTCCTAGACCCATGGCCTCACCTCCATTACCTACAGATGGGCCTTAAACCCATCTCTCCCCTCCTTGGCCCTTCCCATCCAGGGTAGATCCTAGGAGCCTTAGCTCACAGGTCTGGGATGGATGGGAGAAGTGGCCCCTTCTTTGGTCTTCCCCCTGCACACCTGTCCTCAGAGCCGAGCCTGATTCCAGAAGAGCAGATGCTCAGGAGAGCTCCCCTCATGGGCTGGGACCCAGTGGACAATGCCTCCTGTCTCCCCAGCCATCACACAGCAGTCCCATAACTGCCCCAGCCCCAGCCTGGAATGTTAGCCCAGGAAGAGTTAACCAGAGTAGCTTACACACAATCTAAAGCTTAATGCTTGTAACTGTTACAGCTTGAAAATGTCCAGATGAGATATCAATCACAAACATTGTCCTGTTACCACAGAGACCAAAGGCCAATATGGGAAACAAGTGCATAAATATGAGTAAAAAGAAACAATCTTAAACCATGGTAACAGTAGCACAAAATACACATGATCTAGTAGGTACTGAGCTAAGAAATCATTATCACTATAATTAAAAACAAAATAGTCACTAAAACCAGGTCAATAGTTACCTTATTAAGTAGTGGGCTAGCTGCGGAATGTTGAGGATCCACTTCCTTTAAAATGATAGAGCTTTTCTACCAGTTTGTCTTATATTTAAAAAATGCTTTTAAATCTCCTACTATATTAAATACATTCTAATTTGGTCACTGATAAAAACGTTTTACCTAGTCACTTTGCACTTAAAAAATGCTATTAAAAGTCTTTGGCAAAGCCATGGGAGAGGAGAACCACTTCTAGGCCTGGGCAGAACCTGCAGGTAGGATACCTGCCCTGCCTAGGTCTGCCACCAAGGGTAGGGGTTGCCTGGACAGATGCTCCCCCTAGATTTCCAGGAACAGTCCCAGTCCTTATTGTAGAAGGCTGAAGTCATCACCCTAGACACATCCTCAGCAGAATTTTAGCCATGGGCCTGAGGCCAAGCTGTGAGGGGCGGGCACTGCTTTCGCCTTGGAAGCTGATGGGTGAGCTGCAGCAGAGCCGGGGTTGCTGGTCATGGGATAGATCTGGTGATAACTGGACGCACAGCTCAGGTACCAGATGTTTGCTAAAACTGTCACGGAATCTCTGGATCAGCTAGAGGTGAGTGTGGTCACAGGGGCAGCAGACTGAAGTCCAGGTGCACAGTCCCTTAGTTCAGCACAAGCTAGGGTGCCCCAGGCGACCTCGGGGTCCACAGCACCGTTGCCATTACAGACATGACATCAGAACACAGCTCCTTCCCGAGTAGATCTTGGACTCCTCTGAATGCCTGATTCCTTTGCTGCATTTTTCATTAGCATGAAATTGTCTTTCAAGGGAGAAGAAAAAAACCAAATGAACCAATTCCTTCACTTCTTTTGCAAGGCACAGGCACTTGGAAGTGGCCACGGATCACATAAGTGCATGACAGAGCTCTGGATATCACTCTGTGATACTGGAATATAAAACTCCATCTACATGTGCACCTGCACATGTTTAGGAAAATTAGTTCCTTTCATAAAATTAAGAACATCTAAATGTATATGTGTCTCTCAATAACCACTCTCTGCTTATAAATACTATTTGTTTGCACTTAATTTTAAAATGTAAAAATCCTAGGTCTTCTTCACTACTAGATAAATGTTCATTTCCTAAATAGTTTCAGAATATGAAATCTACCGTAGTTACCATTACTATGAGTTAACAACAAACTGATAGGAAACTTCAAGTTCACAGTACACTTATAAAGCTTCATGTTATCGCATATTAAAAAACATGGACCTAGAAAGCAGCTTATACAATTTATAATGTCTAAATCCCTCGGTTTACAAAGTGCTTTGACAAGGCCTGACCTCCCACTGGCCTGGCCACAGCAGTGTCAGCACTGGGGGCACCAAAAACATGCCACCTGCCCATGGGACAGGCGGTGGGTTTGGTGGTGCTTCAGAGGTTTTCTGAGAATACCTTGACACCATTGGTAGGACATGGCAGGGAAGAAAAAGTGATTTGAAAGGCTGTTGGACAGTGGGCATGAACTCACATCCTGGCGTGGGTGGTACTGGAGGCCAGTTTCGACACTGTGGTGGCACATGGCATGCTGAGGCCTTTGCACTGCTCACCAGGGAAGGAATGGGTCTGGTTCTCATCACCATGGGAGGGGCTGGCCCTTGCAGTAGGGGCACTCGGGGGTACTGGCTGCACACAGCTCGCATAAGACACGGTGCTGGCAGGGCCGAAGGACAGTGCCATGGGCCCTCTCCTGGCAGCCCACACACTGTTTGGCACGAAGTTGGAAGATCACCTGTAGGAAGAGGTGGTTGTTGAGAGTGTGGGGAGCCAAGAAGGCCCTGAGTGAATGTGTACAGTTGACATGGATATGACTATATCAAGGAAGGATAATGCCTCAGACCCATGGGAAACTGGCAAAGCCTTTCAATAGAGGTCAGGCTTGGGGTTGGCAAAGCCTTCCTCTGGTCCAAGTTCCAGTGTTTAAAAACATTTGACCAGTGTGTGCAAAAAAGAGCAACTGCATGCAGCTTCCTCCTCTCAGATATTTCCTCCTCTGAGACTGCTCACCTACAGACTCCTCCCACCTAGACAAGCTAACTCCTCCTTGCTGCCTCCTCTGTGCTGTACGTAATAAACACGCTAAGGTTCCAGGTTGCTTTGGTAGTAGGTACAGCTCCATCAGAGCATGCACAGCCCACCTGGCCCCATCTTTTCTGTGTCCACGTTTTGTTTCTTCAGTGTTTGTCTTTTCTTCATTCCCTTACTGCCCCTAGTCAGGTCAAGGCACCAGGCTGGCACAAGTCAGATCAGGTAAGGCCAAGCAAATGACTACCCCAAGACAGTGGGCCACCAGCTATAGCAGCAGTGCCAGAGATCCTGACTGTCAGGCCTGGGGTGGACACTTGGCCAGAGGTCCACAGGGAAGGGCAGTCAGTAGAAGACCCCCAGCCCCATCAGGGAGCTGGGTCCTGAAGCAGAGCCACTCTAGCCACAGGCAATGCTGGCAGCTGGGTACCCACAACGAGTGCTAAGTGGGATCCCATGGTTGAGACTGGCCCAAGCCCAGGACACTGCATCTTGGAGACAAAGTACATGTGGTAGTTGGACCTTGGTTGTGGTCAATGGGACACATGCAAAAGGTACCAACCAGAGTCCAGGCAAGAAGCCAGGGAAGAGGAAGGAGAAGCAGTATCCGGCCAGGTCTCAGGCCCTCACTAGCCAGTCCCCTTTGCCCTCCCCTCAAGTGACAGCAACTACTCATCAGGACTCACCCCGTCCACGGCCTCCAGGTCCAGGCGCAGCTGGCTCTGCAGGGAATGCAGCTTGGGGAGAGGGATGTCGCTAATGTCACCCAAGCTCCGCAGCCCTGGCAGTGAGGACAAGCCCAGGCCCTCTAGTTCCTCCTGCAGCTGCTTCACCTGGGCCTCCACCTCCTCCTTCCTCTGCACGGCCAGCTGCCGGTCACTGTCCGCCACACGGGCTCTCTCCTTGGCCTCCTGAGCCTCTCTCTGCCAGGCATCACAGGCCTAAAACCCAAGATATCATGCAGAAGGCAGCCACGCCTGGCTTTCCACATGCTCACCTGCCCTGCCTGTGTATCCAAACCCCTTTCTTCCCTCACCCGCATGTCCAGCCCCTCCCTTCCCACATGCTCACCTGCTTCACCTGCTGCCAAGACTCTTCCCACTGCCTGATCTTTCTTTTGGCTTCATCTAGCTGTCGCCTGACCCGTGCCAGCTCAGCACTGTTTGGACTTGCACTTGAGGAAGCCGAAGGGCCAGAGTTCAGAATGGGGGATGGGCTAGGAGAGAAGCTGCCAGAAACAAAGTCCCAGATGCTCCCAGGGACGCCGTTCAAACCTGAGTTTAGGAGAGACAGGGATGATACAGCCCATGCTGCACCCAAGGCCTGAGGTGTGTGCAGGTGTTTCTGCCCCTCCCCTGGCCACCCACCTTGGTACCCTGTAAGTCACTTGTTCATGACTGCTCAAGACTCAACTCCAAGACTGCCTCCCCTAAATGAGGCCCAGTTGGCTCAGGAAGATCAGAGTGTGAACAGGAAAATAGGTTCAGAGTTCCTAGCCCTAACAGTTCTCATTATATAGCAGACCCTGGAGGTTCAGAAGAGCTCTAGTTCTGAGGTTACCTCATGTATGTTAATTATCAGTTCAAATACATCTGGAGATGGGCACATTTCTAGATAGAACAGATGTGAACAGCCTCTTAGTGGAAATATGAGCGCAGAAGACAGAGTCCTGCTGATCTGTCATACCAGATCCCTCTCAGCCTGTATCATACAATGAATCCTAGACACTGCCTGTGGGGACCCCAAGGTAGCTCCATGTATGCCCTACCCAGAGCCCTAAGTGAGCTGGCAAGCAAGAGGTTGTGATGTAGAGGAGGGCTGTGAGAATGCCCAGCTGTGGGTAGCCAGCTGTCCCCATGGTAACACGTCTACCATGTCTGTCCACTCATCTATGCCACACAGGCTGGAGGGGGTGGTGCCTCTCAAGACAGAACTACAGAGGTGAGAAGCCTGCAGTCAGGAATCCCCAAGACTAGACTGGACAGGAGCTGTTTGAGGACCCAGAGCCGGCGGGGAGGGACCCACGCCCAGGCACGCACCTAAAGAGCTGTAAGATGAGGCTGCAGAGCCCAGCGTAGCCGGCTCCGACCGGAGGGGTGGTGGCTGCTGAGGGGGCGTCATAGCCGAGGAGACGAGAGGCCCCGACAGGGACTGGGAGAGCGAGCTGAGTGGGGAGGTGGACAGGGATGAGGACGAGTGCAAGGATGGCGAGCGGGGCAGGGAGCCCGGGATGGTGACGGGTGCTGAGCCTGCCAGCGACCTGGGACCTGGTGGGAGGAGGGAGGCTGAGTGAGCAGGGCAGGCGGGTTCTGCCACAGAGCCACTTGCCAATAAGCCCGTAGGTCAGTAACTAGGCAGCTAGACACCAGGGAAACCTGGGTCACCTCAGAAGACACCAGAGGAACCAGGCCAGCAAGCACCACCCAGAGGGGTGTAGTTGTCAGGCAGCCCCAATTCCGGAGAGCCCTGGTAGTGGTCCTGGCAGAGCCAGGAACTCGCCACTAGCATGGTACTCACAGAGCCACCAGGACTCTAAGATGGGTAGATTTCTTTTGAAACAGAGAAAATAACTTTCAGGATGAAGAAAATTATGTAATAATAGGAACTTCTCTCTATGCCACACAGCTGTAAAAATAATTTCTTGTGTTTCCCATGAGAGGCCCCAGCCACGTCTAAAGGGTTGCTTTGTCACAACAGAGGTAAACTGAGGAAGCAGCAGAAAACTGAGCCACACAGGCAGGTAGCAGAGGCAAGAAGGAGACTCCAAGAAGAGGATCCCAGCAGATGCCTCCCTCCCAAACCCTCCATTAAGCCAGGCAGCATGCACGAAGTTAAAGGTTCCCCTGAGCTCAGTCAGCACTCTCACCTGCCAATCCAAGGTCCTGCTCTTCCAAGTCTTTATCTAAGGACGCGATATTTATGTCACTAAGATGGAGATCTAATGCAGAACCTGTAAGATAAGTCTGGTGTTACCCACTCACCTCTCACCCAGCACGGACACAAAACCTCTAAGGAGGAATCCCTGGCCCCATATCCACCAACACCCACCTAGCTAGAGCCAAAGAGCTCCCCAGGCAACCCACTGCAGCACCTGCCTCTGCCTTCTCCTCCACAGCCAGAGTACGTCATCTGAACAGCCCTGGCTGCACTCAGAGACACAGCCCTGGCCCACAAACCTCCTCCGTCCTAGGTGGTGTTTTGTTTTGTTCTGTGGGTTTGCTTTTTGTTTCTTTGAGACAGGATCTCATGTAGCTCATGACTGTCTTCAACTCACTATGCGGCCAAGGGCAACCTGAACTTCTTCTGATCCTCTTGTCCTCCACCTCCCAAGTGCTGGGATCATACAGGAATGGACCAGATGCCCAGCTTTGTCTCCTTTACTTCTAACCACTTGTTAAAATTTGACCAAGAAAATATATTCAACTATTAAACATTTTACAGGAGGTCAATTCCAACAGGCAAATGGTTCTGAGGCCATTTTAGGCTGAACACTAAGAGAATGAACTCTGACACCTTGAGGACTTAAGGGAGACCAGGACCTCCACACTCAGCCCAGAAACAGTCTCCTTCTCAAGGTCAGAGGTTGCTGGGTATGGTAGAATACACCTGGCATCCCAGTACTACAGAAGCTAAGGCAGGAGAATCACAGTTTGAGGCCAATTTGGTCTACATAGTGAACTGCAGGAGGAGGAGGAGACCAGGACATGCCTCCAACTTGCACAGCCAGAACAGGGCTGCCGTTCAGGGACCACGTAGTAGGGACGTGTTGATGGCCTGCACAGCCAGAGGGGAGGGGGACAGGAGTCGGCTGTAGGACTATGCCTGTGAGTGGTGTCGTATTCCCTTACAGTCACAGTCAAACGTGTAGGGACCTGCACTGAGAAGCAATGAGACTGCAGCTCTGCCATGGTGACTACTGTCTCTCCCACCCACTTTTCACTCGAACAGCGCAGTTATTCAGTCCTGTGATTCAGTCCTAGCCCCACTGTTGGCTAAGGCCCTCCAGTTCCCAAGAACTGTGAATTCAACTTCAAGATAACACACATACTGGGCATGGTGGCATATGTCTGTAATCCCAATCTTTTTTAGATGCCACAGGTCACCATAAACTTTCCCTGAAGGACCTGGTCTTCTCCCCTTGCTGGATACAAAAGGCCTTTCTACAACAGGATGAACTACACAGGCTATAAGGAAACCTCTCTGTACCAGGTCAACATAAAACTCTAGAAGCCACTGTTTGCCTCCAACTGTCTAGTATGTCACCACGTCCTCTGGGTCATGTCCATTAGGGACTTTCATGTGAAACTGCTCAGTGACATATAGGTGGCCAGCACACCTCTACTGCCCAAGGGTGAGTCTCTACCTAGCACAGAGCCAGACATGTCTCAGCCAGGGTGAGAATTCAGGGAAGCATGTCTACCATGAAGTAAAGGAGGCACTGGGTGGCAGTGGCCAGTGCACTAGATCAATTCAAGGGTAGCTGCAACCGAGGAGTGGCCTGGAATGCAAATGACGCCCTCATCAGTGAGAGACAGGGTGGCACTGCCACAGTCCCAGCTGCACTCTATAGAGTTGTGGGGACCGACACGGGGGCACACCATAGACGAACCCTAGTCATACTGCCTTTTCCTGGTCTCTGATTCTCATTCTCAGCCTCATGGTGACCACCTGAGCCAAACACAGAACACACCTCTCCTGATGACTGGTTCTCAGGGGCTCCATGAGGAGTAAGCCGGATGCTCCTAATTTCTGAGAAGAGCCTCGTGGCTGTGAGACACCCATTATACTGGCTCACGCCAGAGTGGATCGGCCTTTGGCTTACTTCTGTTGTTTCTAAATTTATCCCTAGAGCTGCTGGCACAACTGGATCCCAGCTCCCTCAGACCTAGCCATGTCCTCCTCATTACTGGAGCTGTGAAAGGAACTACTCAGACAAGGGTCTCAAGAGGAATCTTCAGGGAACTGAGGCCAGGCTGCCAAAGCACCCAGTAGAAAATCTTCCCCCTTGTACCACGTGGTCAAGGAACCAGAGCTTCACCCATTGCAGGGATCTCCACCCCCAGGAGGCCCCAGGAGAGAGAAATCTGTAGGCAACCACTCTCAAACACAAGCCATTCCAGTAAGGCTGCTGAGTGAGTGAGCAGGGTGGCAGGGCTGGCCAGGTGCTGAGACTTGGAACCCAGGGCTCCTGGCCTAGACACTTGACACCATGGACTCCGGCACCCAAGAACAGGGTTAACAAGAACCGCTCTCAATCACGCCTCTTCACCCGATCCAATGAGGCTTAGGAAAGCAACAAGATAAAGCGTAGGCAAGATGGTGCTGCCCCAGCACCTACTTCTGTAACCCCTGATGTTCTCGGGCCACGGGAACCAGGCACCGATGTGACGACTGAAGAGAATCATGACAAAGAAAAACCGAGTTGCCAGGGGAGAAACTCTGCAATGAGAGTCCAAATGTGGAAGCAAATCAGGGCAAAGTGGGCCACTGTCCCAGTGCTGATGAACGGCAGAGGCCTCCTGCTGCACAGGTTTCCTGATTCCTGTGTGTTTCCTCATGTTGCACACCTGTCCCTGACTGAGCTTCTGAGGTCCTTCAGTACATCCCTCCTGTTATCTGAGCAACATCTTCCAAACAGCCTGGGACAGAGAGAGATGGGATTCTGGGCATTCAGCTGACCAGGGACCATGGGTATCCTGGGCTTGTGAGGACTGAGGACCCCTACTAGGTAGTTTCAGCTCAGGAGTTTATCGTCTTAGAGTCCTGAAGTTCAAAATCGAAGTGTGCAGACCTGCCTGCACTCTTTCTGTTGGCTTAGGGATTATTGCTCTACCTCCTGGGGTGTCAGCTCTTCCTGGGTGTGTGGCTACATGGATCCCGACTGCCTCCAGTGCCACAATCCTGTTCTCTCCTGTGTGTCTGCATTTCTTAGAAGGACACCATCACTGCGCATCAGGACCTACTCTACTGACATCATCTTAACTTGATGACAAAGATCTCATTTCCAAATGAGGACACAGTCACAGATGTATCCTCCAATGGTGGTAATCGAACCTGGGCCTCACAGTCTAGGCAAATGTTCTACCATTGAACTATATTCCCAGTCTAGATTCATCTTTTTGGGGGGGATAAAAATCAACCCACAACAAAGGGATCCCACCTGGAGACACTCCCTTGCCATGTCTGCCCCATGGTCTCCAGACCCTGCTCTCCATTCACAGAACTGCCTGTCTCTCGCTGGGAACACATGCCACACTGGGTTCAACATGGTCAGGGCACCTGTCCCCAGTCCCTGCTCTTCTGCTGCTGTCTCTGCTCAGTCTCCTAGCCCTCTCATTCTCATACCTCCTCAAGCCCCACTCTTTCCTCCGCCTTCTAGACCCTTCTGTCCAGCTCTGCCTCCTGCAAGGCACTTGTTTCTGCAGGGTTCCGTCTTCCCTGCTGAGCCTGCATCCCCACACCCCACTCACACAGCCTCCCTCTGGGGGCCTTGAAGCCTTTCCCAGCCTATATATAGTGGTTTCTGAAGCCCTATGGTAACAGGACCCCAGGCCCTAGTAAGCCCCAAGAACTTAGCACAACTGATGCCATGACAGAGTGCCATTCAGGCCTTAAAACCCAGCACACAGGCAGCAAAATGAGAACAGAGACCTAACCCCATCTAAGTCCATAGTCTGGGAAAGTCCCTAAGTGTACTAACCCTGCTTTCTGGCTTCAACAGTTCTGCTTCTGGCTAACTGTTCTTGCTAAATGAGATGTGTCAGCCCAGGATGTGGGTTTTGTGCTCAAAAGCTCACCCTGAGAAAGGCTCAGGACTGCACTTGGCCTCGAAGGGGTAGTCTCCAGCTGGCCAATAAAGACTTTCTATTGACTCAAACCCACGTCGGAGTCATCTTCTCTGGTGGATCCTCACAACACTACCTACTCCCTTTCTCTGTGCCCTAAATGGCTATCCCCCAGCACCACATCCCACCCCCAGGATCTCATCTCTCAGTCTGCTGGGGAGGGCAGGTGTCTCCCAAGAGCAGGCATGCTTCAGGGTCCCTTCTTCAATGACAACAAGCTAAGCACAGCTCTTTCTATCCCACATTAAGACCCCAGACAGCTTTCACAGCTCCTGCCATCCATCCTCTGGCCACTCTTGTAGCTGCCTACCACTTGCAGGAACAATCCTGTCCTGTACTATCCTGTACGGAGTTCTAGTTTCTCAAGCTTGAGACCCTGAGTGAGCTGGCCAAAGCTTCCTGATGACTCCTCTCTGGCCACTGCCCTTCCTCATCATAACCCACTGCTGAGCATGTCCCACCAGTCCCAGATCTCACCAGCCTCCAAACCCTGTGTGCTGAACCAGTACATCTGGACAGAGCTGGCAAAGCAGGAAGACCGAGGACATACCCCCATCCTTCCACACAGCAACCTGCCCTATCCTGCCTCTGCTGGTCCCAGTGCAGAGGCCCCAACCCAGCCTTTATACCTCATCTGGAGCAGGGAGGTGACAGCCTGGAGAATTAAGTGAGGGACAGTTCCACTGCTCTTGCACCCCTTTGCAAAGTTGCAAAAACTCATTCGAAGAACTAAGGAGCAAAGAAAGGCATAGAAGTGGGAACGTGTGTTCCCTGGACGCTTCAATCTGGTCACAGTCTCTGTGGCTCAGCACAGAGTCCTAGGTGCAGAGGCAGCCTGGCACTCCACAGCACATACAGCTCAGAGGGGCCAAGCTGGGACAGAACCATAATGCAATCAGTCCCAAACAGAAGCACAGGGGGTGAGCCACTGTCCGGGGGTGAGCTACTGTCCTGGAGACCAGCAAAAGGTCAGCTAAAAGGGGCTATCTGGGGAGCCTCTGGGCCCTGTCAGCCCTATTTCAGAGCCAGGAGGCTCCCCAACTCTTTTTTGTTTGTTTTTTCAAGACAGTTTCTGTGTAGTTTTGGTGCCTTTCCTGGATCTCGCTCTGTAGCCCAGGCTGGCCTCGAACTCACAGAGATCCACCTGCCTCTGCCTCCCGAGTGCTGGGATCAAAGGCGTGCGCCGCCGCCAGTGCCGCCGCTGCAGCCGCCACCGCCACCGCCACCGCCACCGCCACCACCACCACCCAGCTTCCCCGACTCTTTTGAGTGCTGTTCAGGAGCCCATCCTACACCCTAGTCCACCAGGCTCTTCAACCTCACCAACCCTAATATTCCCAATGATCAGACCCAGTACTTCTGAATCACACTTAAAGGAAGAACCAACTTAGAAAAAGGCAATCCAGGTGAGCCTCATTTCACAAACTACACCTGTTTGAGGGCCAGTCTGTGTCGCCTAACTCAGAACTGGCTCCACCAAATGACCTGAAGCCACCTGGACCTCAACAGCAACCAGCAGAGAACTGCTGAGTATTGTCCCAGGTATCCCCAGTTCCCAATATGACACAGCACATTCAAAAGGTGCTGCAGTCCCCCAGGATCAGGGATACACGAAGTGACAGACCACACAGACTGTGGGAAGGAGTTGAAGGCAAGACAGGATGGGTGCCTTCCCTATCTGCAGCTACAGAACAGAGGAGCACCAAGCAACCAGCATACCTGCACTCTGAACTGGGATAGTTAGGAACTGGGGGCACCAGTACTCTAGGGACAGGCTTCAGGAGGGCCACCTTGAGGGCAACAGGGCCCTGGGTAAGCAGCACCAACAAAAAGCAAGTTCTTATGAGTAGGCATGTAAGCTAACCTCTTCTGCAGTCTGAAAAACCTGGTATCCATCTCATGCTCTCACGGTGAATGAGGTACATGGTTTCCAGGGAACATGCACCTGGACGGACATGCATTTTGAAAGGAAGAGATGCGCACCAAGATGGAAGGGTACACTTAGAAGGGAAACTACCAGCTGTTACTTCACCTGGGGGTACGCTGGCCGACCAGGACGATCTCAAGGGGAGATACCAGTCAAGGGGGAACACCACCAGGGAGAACGTGAGTGTAGGACAGCAGCCTCCTGGAGGACACGCACCGGAGAGGGGGATGCACACCTCGGGAGGAGGGAGGACGTATGCCTGCTTTTCCAAAGCGCTGAGAAATGACGACCCACAACTTGGTGCCAGGCTGACGCGAGACCAGGATCTGCCGCAGCCACTGTCAATGCTGACTCATATCCTCTGCAGCCCCGGCTGTCACTGAGGATTCAAACCTGCCTGGTTCGCGCTCCGCCCTCGCCAGCCGCTGGCCGAAACGGCGCGCAGGCCCCGCCCACTCACGCTGTGCACCCCGCCCCCGGAGCACCAGGCCACGCCCCCACAGCACCCGCCCACCGGGTGTGCTAGAGAGGACAAGATTTTCGCGGAAAGCCTGACTAGCAGGGGTGGGGGGTGGGGACGGAAACGGGGGAGGGGGGGCGGGGGAGGGAGGGATGGGCCCAGCCTAGGGAACGCTCATAGGAGCTCACTCCCCCGTGGTCAAGAGCCGGAGGCGTGCTCACACTGACCACAGAACCACTCCGCTCCCCCGCCACCCTCGCCCCTGCCCCTCTTATATGTGCAGGCCCTGCACTTGGCTTATTTAATTAGAAGGAAACCCAAAAGAGGTACTGCCTTCCAGTCTTCCCCCTCTTCATCGCCAGCCCTTTAAAACTGAAAGACGCAGAATGAGGGCCAACCCCATGAGGCGGCGGCATGTGGGTCAGGCTAGCTACTGGGTAGAGGCAAGGATGGCCCCTGTGCCTAGGAACCATGGATACCCATCATTGGGAAGACACCACTGACTTGTGCCAGGCAATGCTGAAGATGGGACTCTTACAGCTATGACTTTGTTTTGAGACAGGGAGGGTCTTGATATACAGTCTAGAAGGACTCAAAGTGATCCCCCTGCCTCAGCCTCCCAAGCACTGAGATTACAGTACCCAACTAGATGGCTTTACATATGACCTCAGCACTGAGGAGAGGAAGCGTTCACTATTTTAACTAGGAAGCAGCAACTACAATACAGTGTCTGTAAATGAAGACAGGCGGCTTACCAAACTCGAGGCCTTGGGTTTCATTCCCCGTAATGCAAAAAAAATTTAAAAATTTTCCAACTTTCTGACTCTGCGGCTAAAACCATGCACTGCATATTAAATGATGGCTGGAAACTACTGCAAATACGTTAACATCTGTCAATCTGAAACACCTGACAATTCAGGTCTTTCTGAGATTCATTCAATGTTCACAGCACCTGGTTCAACCTTTCACCTTGGTGAGCCACACAGTCTGCTTGTTCAGGGATGGGAATCTAACTTTCCCTCAGCATTCTTCTGTTATGTATCCTCTTTACTTTTACACTAGAAAACCAAAGGGAGCCAGGTGGTGATGGCGCACGCCTTTAATCCCAGCACTTGGGAGGCAGACGCAGGTGAATCTCTGAGTTCGAGGCCAGCCTGAACTACAGAGTGAGTTCCAGGACAGGCTCCAAAACTACACGGAGAAACCTTGTTTTGAAAAACCAAAAAAAAGGGTGGTGGTGGTGGAGGTGGAAGGAGCCTCAGCAGCACACCCACCAGCTCCAGCCTCCCTAGCAGTCCCTATGGAGTATAGGACTGTCTTTAACGTCCCTTGAGGATGGTGGAGGGAATTCTCCTCCTCCAGCACTAGTGGCATCATTCTCAACCTGCATCCGATGTAGGATTCTAGCAGGCCTACGAGATAGAGCTTGTGCTGTCTTGTGGGATGGTGACACCTCTATGTCCTCTAGGTAAGGCTTGCCTACGTGTACATCACCATGGACATCTTTACTCTGGGCCCCTAGGCAGCATGACCTATTTCCAGTTAGAGGGCTTACCTTTCCAGTTCCTCATCTCTGAAATCACCACAAACGCATTCTTCTTTGTACCTCCCATGGCCACACGGGCTTTGGGGACTGGAAGGATACCTCAGTGGTTAAGAGCACACCGGGTGCTCTTCCAGGGGACCCAGGTTCAATTTCTAGTACCCATGAGGCAGCTCACAACTATCTCTAGCTCCATTTCCAGGGGAACCAATTCCCTCCTTCTGGCATCCACAGGCAATGCATGCATGCAGTACAGACATACATTTAGGCAAACTCATATATATATAAAATAAAAGCAAATAACATCTTTTAAAAAAAAACGCTAGGTGGTAGTGGCACAAGCCTTTAATCCAAGAGCTCAGGAGGCAGAAGCAGGTGGATCTTTGTGAATCTGAGGCCAGCCTGGTCTACACAGAAAAAACGCTGTCTCAAAAAAACAAAACAAACCAAAGCAACTCGGGCTTGGGGTCAATTAGGCCCTGGGGACCACAGAATGTGGCAGCTCAGAGCATTGACTCACAAGCACCTGTGTACACAGGAATGCAGGCCCTCACTCCTCTGCTTAACTCATCCTGGCCTTTGTGCCCACGCTCTTGGCTCCTGTTCAGGCCCTGATACACCATCCTAGCCCAGCTACCACCACACTGAATGACTCCCAGGCACTAAAAAAATCCACGAAGCTGGCTGCAAGCTAACAGCTGGCTGTGTTATCTGCTCCAGGCTTCCTTACCACTCTCCTCTTCACCTTGTCATCACCCCACTTTTTAAAAAAGATTTATTGATTTATTTATTATGTATACAGTATTCTGTCCGCATGTATGTCAGATCTCATTACGGATGGTTGTGAGCCATCATGTGGGTGCTGGGAATTGAACTCAGAACCTCTGGAAGAACAGCTTATGCTCTTAACTGCTGAGCCATTTCTCCAGCCCCAATCACCCCCACCTTTAATTCATCATGATTTCCATTGCCACTTCTCACTAGCCTCCTCCTTTTCCTTTGGCCTCTGGGACAGAAGGCCCACTTGCCATGGTTCTTTGGTGTTTTGTGCAATATCTGATGTGGGCTCCACTGCAGAGCACCGAGTGATACAAATTGAGAGACAACAGAACCATGTCAACGGCTTTTCTACAGAGCAGTGCATCCTGAACATCTACGACAGACAGTGTGACACGCTGTGAGAGGTACAGAAGTGTGGACTTACCGAGGACTGCCTCCACAGTGTTGCCAGCTGGATCCAGTGGGAGGGCCCGGGCAGGGAGGGCAGGCAGAGCGGTGGGAGAGGAGCTACCTGAGCCAGTGCTGGACGCCAAACTCGATGCCACACTGGAGCTTATGCTGGGGGCCAGTGGGTGAAGCACTGAGAACACAGCGAGGTGGTTCTGTTCAAAAACACAAACAGTGTGAGCAGGTGCTGTTGGGAGCACCAGAGCAGCAGAGACACCGCAGAGCAGCACACAAGGACAGCCAGCGTCTGGGGGGGTTGCAGAGGGGTGGGAACCGTCTGCTGCATGCACTGACCATGACAGGCTGTCTTGCTGTCACTCAGGCAAACAGATGTGGAAAGTGTCTTAGCAGACATAAAACCTGTGACAGGCCGGGGCTGGGGGCCTGCCAACCCTTCTCCCCAGCCTCCCAGGAGCCTCTGCGGCCCCTCCCCACTGCTTACCCACCCAGTGACCAGAAAAGTGAAAAACTGAGAAAACCGGTACCATCTCCATCTGATAGACAACAGATACAACACGTCATAGGATAGCAAACGGGTGGCCCAGGCTAGATTCAGGGAACAAAGAGACCCTCAGCATGTCTCAGTACCATGGACACTTACACCAAAGTCAAACTGTGTGCTGAAGCTGGGATCTTTCTATCGAGAAAAAGCAGCCCATGCATCCTGGGCCTCGCCACACCTCCCTGAGCCATCGCCAGGGCACTCACATTCCCCGTGAGTCCCACAAGGGTGCCCAGTGACCCCACACTCAGG
This sequence comes from Peromyscus eremicus, assembly GCF_949786415.1. Lineage (NCBI taxonomy): Eukaryota > Metazoa > Chordata > Mammalia > Rodentia > Cricetidae > Peromyscus > Peromyscus eremicus. The sequence goes on from NC_081423.1 coordinate 18,237,545, forward strand.
AGTGACAGAGGTGTCTGGGCCAAAGAGAGGACAGGTGTTCTCTATCAGCAAGTCACAGCCACTGGCCATGGGCTGAAAGAAACCGCTACCAGCATGAAGTGACCAGCTCTCTATAGACGATAGATCACACGTCACAGCGGGCAATCAACAGCTTAGGGGTAACCCCATCATGCAGGTACCAGGTACAGAAGCTGTAGGCACCTGTGCTGTCTCTCAGCCACCCTCTTCACCAGTGGGCCCAGTCCAGAGATGAAACAGTCCCAATCAGTCAGACTGAAGGCCACCCCAGGGCAGCCTAAAGGCCAGCATCTTGGATTGTACCACTACTGCCCCCTTCCACACTACTGCCCCCTTCCACACTACTGCCCCTTCCACACTACTGCCCCCTTCCACCCGTCTACCTTAAACTTCAGACTTCACCTAAGTCCAATACCACTAGAAACACATGCAGCTCTTTCCAAATAATGGGGAGCATGTCACTCCTCACAAGGTCCTGGTTTAGTAGAGAGGCCTGTTGCCTGGAACCCCAGGAAAAATCTGTACTCTGTCACTTCTGGGACTTTAATACTTCAGGAGTTAAGCTGCTCTTCCAAAGGACCCAGGTTTGATTTCTAGCACCCACACAGAAGCTCACAACCATCTGTAACTCCAGTGCCCAAGGATCCAATGGCTTCTTGTGGCCTCTGTGGGTACTAGACATGCACGTGGTACACAGACAGACATGCAGACAAAAAAACATCCAAACACATACAATAAAATAATAAAAATTAGCCGGGCGGTGGTGGCGCACGCCTTTAATCCCAGCACTCGGGAGGCAGAGCCAGGCGGATCTCTGTGAGTTCGAGGCCAGCCTGGGCTACCAAGTGAGTCCCAGGAAAGGCGCAAAGCTACACAGAGAAACCCTGTCTCAAAAAACCAAAAATAAATAAATAAATAAATAAATAAATAAATAAATAAATAAATAAATAAAATAAAAATAAATAAAAATTAAAACAAAACAAAACCTTTCTAGACTTTAAACCAGAGACCAAGAATGCAGAGAACTTCTAAGGGGGCAGGATGTTACTGCCAAACCATCAACATAGCTGGTCTGAGGCAGTGGAGAGCGCCAGATGGTAGCTCAGGCAGGTTATCTCCTCACCCACACTGTGAGGACAGCAACAATATTAACTGGGCTGTGGGACACCGGGGCCCCATCTGGGAACCGACAGACAGCCTGAGGAACTGGGACCTGCCTAGGGCACTGAGGTACCATCCTCTCTTCCCAGATGTGTTTGAGGGGGACAACCATACCTGCGGTTCTCATTAGTGCATGTGGTACTATGCATGGTCTTCAAGAAACCAAAACAGTCCTGTCTCAGAGTGGTACCTACTAAGACAACACCCCTCCAATCATACCAGCAGAGAATGCATCCCTCTTCCCCATGTAAGGATGCTAGGAGACTGCTTGACCCTGAAAATCCTTTCCGTTCAAGGTCAAAATGATGAGAAAGTCAGACATAGTGGGCCAGAGAGACACCACCAGGGATATTCCTCATTTCAGGCCACTTTTGTCTGCCTGGCTTTTCTCTCTCCTTCCTTTTTTTCTTTCTTCCTTCTCTTTTCTTTTTTGTTTTTAAAATATACACAGGATGCCAGGTGGTGGTGGCACATGCCTTTAATCCCAACATTCAGGAAGCAGAGGCAGAGGTAGGTGGATCTCTGTGAGTTCAAGGCCAGCCTGGTCTACAGAGCCAATTCCAAGACAGCCAGAAGTACACAGAGAAACCCTGTCTCAACAACAACAACAAAACATATGTATAGATATAGATATAGATAGATAGGTAGGTAGATATAGATATAGCTATAGATATATGGATGGATGGATGGATGGATGGATGGAGACTGACAGACAGACAGCTATGCACACACAGGATAAAAGTAATCATTTAGCCATTCTGGGTTTTATTAATTTTGTTTATTGAGAGAGAATATATGTGTATGGATGCATGTGTGTGCAGGCCAGAGGACAACACATGGGAGTCAGTTTTCCCCCTCTACCTGTGGGTCTCAGGGGGTCAAACCCAGGTCATCACGCATGGTGACAAGCTCTTACCTGCTGAACCATCTGGTTGGCCCTTCATCATTCTGAAGCATGTACTTCCTTGTGATACTAGGGACTGAACCTAGGGTCTCACATACTAGCTGTGCTGACCAGATGTCGTCAACCTGACACAGCTAGAGTCGTCTGAAAGGAGGGAACCTCAATTGAGAAAACGCCTCCACACGATCTGGGTATAGGGCATTTTTTCTCTCATTATTATTTTTTAAATTATTTACTTTTATTTTATGTGAACTGATGTTTTGCCTGAGTGTGTGTCTGTCAGATCCCCTGGAACTGAAGTTACAGACATGTGTGAGCTGCCACGTGCATGCTAGGAAGTGAACCCAGCTCCTCTGGAGGAGCAGCCAGTATTCTTCATCATTTAATCCCTCCAGCTCTGGGCATTTTCTTTCTTTCTTTTCTTTTTTTTAAATTTTATTTATGTATTTTTTTTTATGAGTGTTCCATTTGCATGTACATATGTATGCCTGAAGAGGTCATCGGACTCCACTATAGATGACTGTGAGCCACCATGTGGGTGCTGGGAATTGAACTCAGGACCTCTGGAAGAGCAGTCAGGGCTCTTAACCACTGAGCCATCTCTCTAGCCCCCGGGCATTTTCTTAATTAGTGATTGATGGGAGAGGACCCAGATCATTGTGGGTGGGCCATCCCTGGACTAGTGGTCCTGAGTTCTATAAGAAAGTAGGCTGAAAGCCGGGCGGTGGTGACGCACACCTTTAATCCCAGCACTCGGGAGGCAGAGGCAGGCAGATCTTTGTGAGTTCAAGGCCAGCCTGGTTTACAGAGTGAGATCCAGGAAAGGCGCAAAGCTACACAGAGAAACCCTGTCTCGAAAAACAAAAACAAAAAACAACAAAAAAAAAGAAAGAAAGCAAGCAAGCTGAGCAAGCCAGTAAGCAGCACCCCTCCATGGCCTCTGCCTCCAGGCTTCTGCCGTGTGTGAGTACCTGTCCTGACTTCCTTCAGTGATGAACAGTGATATGTAAGTGTAAGTCAATAAACCCTTTCCTCCCCAACTTGCTTTTGGTGGTGGTGTTTCATCACAGAAATAGCTGCCCCAACTAAAACACTAGGTGAGCACTCTATCACTGAGCTACATCCCCAGCCCTTTATTTTTAACCTTTAAGACGCCGGGCGGTGGTGGCGCACGCCTTTAATCCCAGCACTCGGGAGGCAGAGCCAGGTGGATCTCTGTGAGTTCGAGGCCAGCCTGGGCTACCAAGTGAGTTCCAGGAAAAGGCGCAAAGCTGCACAGAGAAACCCTGTCTCGAAAAAAAAAAAAAAAAAAAAAAAACCTTTAAGACAATCCCCAATACCATGCCCAAGCTGGCCTTACACTCAGTGATATGCTTGCCTCAAGCCTCTGAAGCAGCTGGGGTTTTATGTGCCTGCACCACAACACCTGGCTCCCAATGTATACTTCTGTGGCACTAACTACAGTCACCTTTGGCAAACACTATCACCACTAGTTTCCAGAACCCTTTGCCTTCCCCAACTGATACTCTGTCCTGTGACCCATGAACACCTCACCCTCCTTCCCTTGGCCTGGCTCTATGAAAGCAGAACATAAGGGAGGATAAGAAAATGTTCCCACAGGAAGAAGCGACAAATTCACCCAGAGCAATCCTTCAGTCAGTGCTGACTACTATTGATTGATTTATTTTTGAGGTAGAGACAGTGTAGTTTGGCTGGCCTTGAACTCATGACCTTCCTGACTTGGCCTATCAAGTATTGGGATTTGGGGTTACAGGCATGGACCACGGAACCCTGTAACACTCACTGTTCTTTTACAGTGGAAAGGAAACAGACATGACCTTGAGTCTAACGTTAGGGCAGCACTGTGAAGACAAAAATCCCCGTTTCCTAAAACAGGCAACTTAGTTTGAAGCAACATATGGAGCCAAACTGGTTGGGGAGAAGCCTTGGGGTTGGGGACACATGGAGCTCCCAGCACAGGACCTGGGCATTGTGAAGGAGCGTTAATGAACACAGACAGGCTATACTCCTTCAGATGGGAGGCTCCCCAGAGCCACTATTGTCCATTCCCAGAAATAAGCCAGGCTCGTTAGCATGGAGGTGTGAGTTAAACAGTGTCCCCTAAATCCTTGGGTGGGAACCCTTACTACTATGACATCTGGCTGTGACCTAATCTGGACACAAGGGTCTTTAAAAAAAAAAAGAGAGAGTGTTTCTCTGTGTAGTTTTGGAGCCTGTCCTGGATCTCGCTCTGTAGACCAGGCTGGCCTCGAATTCACAGAGATCCGCCTGCCTCTGCCTCTCGAGTGTTGGGATTAAAGGTGTGCACCACCACCTCCTGGTGACACAAGAGTCATCTTCATAGACATGGTAGGTTAAGACGAGGTCACTGACGGGGTGAGTGGTGTCCTTGTAAGACATGAGGACAGAGACATGCACCAAGGGCTAACTAACCCTGTGAGGCCACAGAGAGCACACAAGTCTGTGGGCCTGACCCCACCTTGACCTCAGTCTCTAACCTCAGGACTTGGAAATGGAGTGTGTTACTTAAGCCTCTGTCTGAGACACTGATACAGTGGCCGTAGCTGGCTGATATACAGGCTCTGAAAGGCCTGTGCTTTCCCAGAGAAAAATGCCACAAAGCTTTGGTTTTGTTGTTTTCAAGGACACATTTTTTTTTGTGTATGTGTGTGTGTGGGGGGGTGTTGAGACAGGGTTTCTTTGTGTAACCCTGGCTGTCCTGGAACTCACAGAGATTCACATGCCTCTGCCCCTCCTTAGTGCTGCGATTAAAGGTATACGCCACCACCACTTGGCTTAAATTTTTTTTAACAACAAAACAACAGACACATAAATCCAAGCACAAGAGAAAGGTAATTACAGAGCACATGGGCACTAGGATTGGGGACTTAGCTCAGTGGTGGAGCAAGACCACACAGTGCATGGACAGGCCTAGAGAGCCATGCTCTCCAGTTGTACAGCCGTGTGGCCCCAGAACTGTACCTGCTTGCTGTCCTCACTAGCTTTCTGGCTTCCTTCAGAGGGGGAGTCTTTCCGTTTGGCCTGCAAGAGAAGGACCGCTCAGGTTGGAAAGGCAAGGAGGAGACATCTTCTGGAAACACACAGACTTACACTTTGTTTAGAATTTAGAAAACGCTGGAACTGGTGTGCTAGCTCAGGCTTGTAATTCCAGCACAAAGGAGGCTGAAGCAGGAAGATCCTAAGTTTGAGACCAACCTAGGCTATGTAATAAGACCCTGCCTCAAAGCAAAAACTAACAAACACCACCAAAAACAAAACAACAAGAAAGTACAAGTCCTGGAAGACTCGTGAAACCGAGAAGGTGCTTTCATGGTACCAAAGCCCCTCCCACACTTGGATCACTCAGGACTGACAGTCTATGGGGCACTACACAGGCACCAGGAGCCAAGGAGTTGCTCAAGAAGGCCTGGCCATGGGCTCATGGACTCACCACACTGAACAGGCCCTCAGATGAGGTGGTCAAATTCAAGGGCTTCAGGCTGGAGACTAGAACTAAGAACCCTGGTCTCCTGTTTGACCCAAACAGCATCGAGGCTGACACTGCACAGGAGTGTGGGTATTGCCAGGGAGACCCAGCTCTACCTTCTTGAGGAGGATCGCTCCAGGCATTTTAGTGGCCCTGTGAGGGTTTTGTGACAACCCCAAGAGAAGAGTGGCAAGTTCTGGGTACACAGTGCCAGCAGAGTCCCAGGCACCAAAGCCTGAGTGTGGAGATGCTGCCTCCACAGGCTCTCAACCCAGATGGTCCACACACTCTGGGGAAGGGACCCAGGACAGCTCACTGACACCAGAGTGGCAGGAGCGTCACGGAAGGCATTGGCGATGCACTATCGAAGTCTGACGGCTGCACCGGGTCCCGAGCCGACACCAGCAGAGCACACCTGTGCACCCAGGACACTCAGATGCTGGCCTGTCACTCACAAAGAACACTTCCAGAGTCTCAGCGGCCTGTCAGCAGACCCAGGGTCCACCCGACACAAGCGGCCTCGGGAAGACAGTGCAGCGACACCCAAAGGGCACAAGCTAAGCAGAGTGGCTCTGTTCAAACAATTCAGTAGTGTTTATTTTGTTTTTTGAGACAGAGTTTCTTTGTGTAGCCTTGGCTGTCCTGAATCTTGCTCTATAGTCCAGTCTGGCCTCAAACTCACAGAGATCCGCCTGCCTCTGCCTCTGCCTCACGAGTGCTGGGATTAAAGGTCTGTGCCACCTCCGCCCAGCAAATTCAGGAATAATATTTCAATATTATTCAAACAGTTTTAGAACCAAATACTAGTTTTAGTCCATTTTTGAGAAGCCTATCCCCATACCGGGAGCCCTCTTCAGGATTTACTCTAGTGGCTGACTCTGGCATGGAGAGGAAGTGATTTCTAAGTACGATGAGACCATCCATCCTCATCCTACCCATCAGATCCATGATGCCCTTATCCAACACCCGGGAGTGTTGAGTAACACAGACGAGGCATGCCACATCAGCTACCGTTTGCTGATGACCTCCCACTGTCCTAGGGACCCGACAGCTCACGGCATCTGCAAAGATGAGGCAAAGCACTGGGCACCTGCTAAAGCAAGATCCCACCAGTCAGCACACCGGGAGCGTGTCCTGCTCCAGCCCACGCAAGAATAGAGCCAGGATTTTTCTAGACTCTTCTAGAAGGAACCTCAACTCCACGTGTAGACTGCCTCCAACCACACCACCCAAATGTCATCCCATCTCTGTCCCCAACAGTGTGATTAAGCCAAGCAATGTCCACTTACACTTCCAGGCTGGCTGCTGTAAGCCGAGGTGCTGTTGGAATTGAGATCACGGCAGCTCCAGTCATTCACCATTCCCAGACTCTCTACCAAGAAGAAAGAGCAGTTGGCAGCGAGGGGCTGCCAGCCGGCCCACAGGACAGGTGGAGAGCACAGGCTGGTGTTACAACCACTTCCCCTTTTCTGGATGGCAGGCTGGCCCTCAGAGAGCCACTGAACTTTCTTTTTTTTCAGATTTCTTTTTAGGGGCTGTAGAGGTGGCTCGATGGTTAGGAACATTTGTTGCTCTTGCAGAGGACCCGAGTTCAGTTCCCAGAACTCACATGGTAGCTCACAACCATTTGTAACTCCAGTTCCAGGAATGCAACACCTTTTGGCTTTTGCAGGCACCAGGCACGCGTGTGGTCACATAAATACATGCAAACAAAACATTCACGTACATAAAAACCAATCTATTTTTAAAAGTCTACTTTTAAGTATGTGTATGACGTGTGTCTCTGTGTGGGTATGTGCACAGGAGTCCTTGAGAATGCATTAGATCCCCTGGTGGTGTGGGCCTCCTGAGTGAGCGCTGGGAAAGAACTCAACTCGCATCCCCTGCAAGAGCGGTACATGCTCCTAACCACTGATCCATCTCTCTAGACCCCAAACAGTGCCATTTGGGTTCAGTAACTTTAATATGAAAACCAACATGTCAAGTGTGAACAGAACAGCTGCCATCCCAAATGAGACAGAAAGTGAAGTCTGAGTTTGTAACTATTTTATAACCCCCAGAGCCCAAACTCCAGAGCTGGGGACAGCTCTAGAGAATCTATTATGTACCTATGTGACAATTACTGGCTCCGAGGCTCTGGGACAGCTGGCCAAGCCTAACTAAGAGACCTTGGTGTTTCCTCCAGCTACATGGACAGACAAGACTCCACAAAGCCACTGCCACCCAGTCCCACTAGAACAGTAGCTCAGGGCAAGGTGTAGGTGAACAAGTGAATGACAAACAGACCTGGCTGTCCCTGAGGTAGGTGGGGCCCAGCAGGCCTTGGGGCAAGTGTCCTTCTAAGTTTTACAGGTCCAGCCTGTCTCAGGTACAAAAGGCAAGGCAGGTCCAGCCATGTGGCATGAGCCCCCGCCCCAGCCATCTAAATGGGCATGACGTTATGTGCAGATGTGGCCAGAGCCCAGGTCACTCTTTCCTGGTCCTCAAAGCTGGCTTTGGATGAGCCAAAACTGAGTGAGACTCTGTGGAGCTGCTGAATGAGACATGTGGCTGAGGTGGCCCCAGGAGGCGGGAGGTTGTCTACTTACTCTCAACATGCGCAAAGGCACAGAAGGGGCCTCGAGGGCAGTAGCCAGTTTGGCGCATATCGTTGCATTTTGTAGATTTGTAGATCTAGGAAATAAGACAAAACACGGAAGCTTATTGATCTGGGTTCTGGGGGAAGAACACAGCTGGTTCTCAGAACACACCAGCCATCACAGGCCACACAGCTGGTTCTCAGAACACACCAGCCATCACAGACAGCACAGCTGGTTCTCAGAACACACCAGCCATCACAGACCACACAGCTGGTTCTCAGAACACACCAGCCATCACAGACCACACAGCTGGCTGCTCGGAACACACCAGCCATCACAGACCGCACAGCTGGCTCTCAGAACACACCAGCCATCACAGACCACACAGCTGGTTCTCAGAACACACCAGCCATCACAGACCACACAGCTGGTTCTCAGAACACACCAGCCATCACAGACCGCACAGCTGGTTCTCAGAACACACCAGCCATCACAGACCGCACAGCTGGTTCTCAGAACACACCAGCCATCACAGACCACACAGCTGGTTCTCAGAACACACCAGCCATCACAGACTGCACAGCTGGTTCTCAGAACACACCAGCCATCACAGACCGCACAGCTGGTTCTCAGAACACACCAGCCATCACAGACCACACAGCTGGTTCTCAGAACACACCAGCCATCACAGACCGCACAGCTGGTTCTCAGAACACACCAGCCATCACAGACCACACAGCTGGCTCTCAGAACACACCAGCCATCACAGACCACACAGCTGGCTCTCAGAACACACCAGCCACCACAGACCACACAGCTGGTTCTCAGAACACACCAGCCATCACAGACCACACAGCTGGCTGCTCGGAACACACCAGCCATCACAGACCGCACAGCTGGCTCTCAGAACACACCAGCCATCACAGACCGCACAGCTGGCTCTCAGAACACACCAGCCATCACAGACCACACAGCTGGCTGCTCGGAACACACCAGCCATCACAGACCACACAGCTGGCTCTCAGAACACACCAGCCATCACAGACCGCACAGCTGGCTCTCAGAACACACCAGCCATCACAGACCACACAGCTGGCTCTCAGAACACACCAGCCATCACAGACCGCACAGCTGGTTCTCAGAACACACCAGCCATCACAGACCGCACAGCTGGTTCTCAGAACACACCAGCCATCACAGACCACACAGCTGGCTGCTCAGAACACACCAGCCATCACAGACCGCACAGCTGGCTCTCAGAACACACCAGCCATCACAGACCACACAGCTGGCTGCTCGGAACACACCAGCCATCACAGACCGCACAGCTGGTTCTCAGAACACACCAGCCATCACAGACCACACAGCTGGCTGCTCGGAACACACCAGCCATCACAGACCGCACAGCTGGCTGCTCGGAACACACCAGCCATCACAGACCACACAGCTGGCTGCTCGGAACACACCAGCCATCACAGACCGCACAGCTGGTTCTCAGAACACACCAGCCATCACAGACCGCACAGGTGGCTGCTCAGAACACACCAGCCATCACAGACCGCACAGCTGGCTGCTCGGAACACACCAGCCATCACAGACCGCACAGCTGGTTCTCAGAACACACCAGCCATCACAGACCGCACAGGTGGCTGCTCAGAACACACCAGCCATCACAGACCGCACAGCTGGCTGCTCGGAACACACCAGCCATCACAGACCGCACAGCTGGTTCTCAGAACACACCAGCCATCACAGACCGCACAGCTGGCTGCTCAGAACACACCAGCCATCACAGACCGCACAGCTGGCTGCTCGGAACACACCAGCCATCACAGACCGCACAGCTGGTTCTCAGAACACACCAGCCATCACAGACCACACAGCTGGCTCTCAGAACACACCAGCCATCACAGACCTCACAGCTGGTTCTCAGAACACACCAGCCATCACAGACCGCACAGCTGGTTCTCAGAACACACCAGCCATCACAGACCGCACAGCTGGTTCTCAGAACACACCAGCTATCACAGACCACACAGCTGGCTGCTCGGAACACACCAGCCATCACAGACCGCACAGCTGGTTCTCAGAACACACCAGCCATCACAGACCACACAGCTGGCTGCTCGGAACACACCAGCCATCACAGACCGCACAGCTGGCTGCTCAGAACACACCAGCCATCACAGACCGCACAGCTGGCTCTCAGAACACACCAGCCATCACAGACCACACAGCTGGCTGCTCGGAACACACCAGCCATCACAGACCGCACAGCTGGCTGCTCAGAACACACCAGCCATCACAGACCGCACAGCTGGTTCTCAGAACACACCAGCCATCACAGACCGCACAGCTGGCTGCTCAGAACACACCAGCCATCACAGACCGCACAGCTGGCTCTCAGAACACACCAGCCATCACAGACCACACAGCTGGCTCTCAGAACACACCAGCCATCACAGACCACACAGCTGGCTCTCAGAACACACCAGCCACCACAGACCACACAGCTGGTTCTCAGAACACACCAGCCATCACAGACCACACAGCTGGCTCTCAGAACACACCAGCCATCACAGACCGCACAGCTGGCTCTCAGAACACACCAGCCATCACAGACCACACAGCTGGCTGCTCGGAACACACCAGCCATCACAGACCACACAGCTGGCTCTCAGAACACACCAGCCATCACAGACCACACAGCTGGCTGCTCGGAACACACCAGCCATCACAGACCACACAGCTGGCTCTCAGAACACACCAGCCATCACAGACCACACAGCTGGCTGCTCGGAACACACCAGCCATCACAGACCGCACAGCTGGCTGCTCAGAACACACCAGCCATCACAGACCACACAGCTGGCTGCTCGGAACACACCAGCCATCACAGACCGCACAGCTGGTTCTCAGAACACACCAGCCATCACAGACCGCACAGCTGGCTGCTCAGAACACACCAGCCATCACAGACCGCACAGCTGGCTGCTCGGAACACACCAGCCATCACAGACCGCACAGCTGGTTCTCAGAACACACCAGCCATCACAGACCACACAGCTGGCTCTCAGAACACACCAGCCATCACAGACCTCACAGCTGGTTCTCAGAACACACCAGCCATCACAGACCGCACAGCTGGTTCTCAGAACACACCAGCCATCACAGACCGCACAGCTGGTTCTCAGAACACACCAGCTATCACAGACCACACAGCTGGCTGCTCGGAACACACCAGCCATCACAGACCGCACAGCTGGTTCTCAGAACACACCAGCCATCACAGACCACACAGCTGGCTGCTCGGAACACACCAGCCATCACAGACCGCACAGCTGGCTGCTCAGAACACACCAGCCATCACAGACCGCACAGCTGGCTCTCAGAACACACCAGCCATCACAGACCACATAGCTGGCTGCTCGGAACACACCAGCCATCACAGACCGCACAGCTGGCTGCTCAGAACACACCAGCCATCACAGACCGCACAGCTGGTTCTCAGAACACACCAGCCATCACAGACCGCACAGCTGGCTGCTCAGAACACACCAGCCATCACAGACCGCACAGCTGGCTGCTCAGAACACACCAGCCATCACAGACCGCACAGCTGGCTGCTCGGAACACACCAGCCATCACAGACCACACAGCTGGTTCTCAGCACTGGAAGATGGTGAAACCTTGACAAGTCAGGGCCTGGTGGGCGGCCCCTGGAACAATGAGGCATGCTCTTGTGGAGGCAGGGCAGGCCCAAAGCTATGGGACCATGTGATCATGGATAGGAACCTCCAAAACTTGGAGCTACACAAACCTTTTCTTTCTAGTGATGGAAATTTGGCCACCACAGTTCGCCCCTAGATGCCCTTCGTCCTGAAAACCCTCCTCTGAAGAACATATCGGCCAGGGCCAAACCTGTCCATCAGACCGCCAGGCCAAGCCACTCTGCTACCTGCCATCTCTGGAAGAGGGGTCTAACTCTGGCATACAGCAGACGCTCAAGCAAAGCCTGCTCAATGAATACAAGCATCTACCTTGTGACTAGACTGTTCACCACTTCACTTAGGGTACCACACTCACCATGGGGACCTGGCAAAGGACTGGCAAGCCTTGGCACCAGGAACTCTACCTCAAGGGCCAACACTTGCCCAGACACCAAAACCGTATCACCCACTAAAGAGGCTCAGGTAAGGGCATGACAGCAGCACCCCTGCACTAGCAGACTTCTGTCTGCATGGAGTCCCACTTCCTTCAGGTCTTCCAGCCTAGCCCCAGCTCCCTGCAGACTCAGGGCTCCAAGGACAGTCCTTTTGCTTCTTCGTTTTAACTCAAATCTAAATGTGTTCTGCTTGGTGACTGAGTAGTCAAGGTGAACTCACAAGGACAGGGCCAAACACCTATCTAGAACATGCCACAGGACAGACAGCTCTGATCATCCTGGTGGTGACCTTTGAACCCCTGAAACATCCTCAAGAGAGAGTCTCAGGGCAGGCAGTTCATCTCACATGGCACTCAGGGTGGAGTTGTGGGCCACACGGGATCAGCTGGACATCAACAGGTACTGGCAACAGGGCAGCCAGTACCAGCAGGCAGGGGGAAGGAACCCTCGAGTAAGAACTGTCACTCCCTGCGCAGACTCCCTGTTCTGGGAAAGGGAAGTGTCGTCCTCACCCCGTGGGGGTCGCTCCTGCCTCCCTCCCCCCAACCCCCTTCCCTAACCCCTCCTAGGCTGATTTAATACATCTCACAGTGTAACGCAACAATGTGCACTGAGTGATGACGTTCCTGGTCCTACAAGCCCTTCCGGTGAGGATCCCACACACAGCAAGCCCCTGGTGAGCTGCCAATCACTCCATCCAGGCCCTGCCCCGTGCCTACCTCAGGATGGAACTGCTGCTCCGTACGGGAATGGCAGTACTGACAGCTGTCCCCACTGTCACACCGTGAGGGCTCGCCCCACTCGTCACCATGCTTCACACTAGGGCAGGGCGTAGACCTAAGAGGAGGAAGAGTGTGCCCCGTGTGCTCAGAATCCAGAGGGCAAAGGGCAAAGTGAACTACAGTGACCATGTTCCCACTCGGGTGCAAAGGAAAACAGGGTGAACTTGCCATCTGAGTCAGGGCTGCCTGTGTGAAGGGGGTGAGGGACCCACAGCGGGGGTTGGCCCAGGGCTCTGTCTTCTTCAGCAAAGTAGAATCTGAGACTTGATGCTTGCTGTTTTCAGACTCTTAATCAGCTTAAGTGACCCCCACCCCCCACCCTCCCCACACTTTCTGGCAGCTTCACAGTCAGTCATTTGGGGTTTATAGTCAGAACTCCCCGCGTGGGACTCTTTTTTCCCTTTATCCGGTTTCCCATCCTTTTTACAAGAACGCCCACTGGTCCTCTTAAGGCCTGCAGTGGTGACAGACAACACCACTGATGTATACTATTCCTGGTTTTCTACTCAGGTCTCCTGACCCTGAAGCTATTTAGAAAGCAGTGAAGTCACAAATCCACCATCTCTATTCATCTATAAGAACAGATGTATCTGGGCACTCAAGGGGACATGGGATTATTACAAAGAGGAGAGGGTAGCAGCCCTCTGCAAAGAAAAGGTCCAACAGGCTGAAGGAGGAACCTGTGAGGACTGAGGCCTGGGCCACCAGGAGTGCAGACTGCAAGCCCAAAGGAGAGGCCAGCAACACAGAGAGGGGCAGCTGGAGGCAGAGTAGATGATGCTTTGGAAGATGGGTGACCATCAGCCTGGTGGGACCCCAACCCAGATGCAGGTGAGAATCAAGAGGGCAAGAAGTTCAGCAACCCCTAGAACTCCCAGTCTCCAGATTCAGTGCCCTGCTATCAGTTTGGAAGGTGAACTCTATCTCACATCCCACTAAAGCCAAAGGTGCAGTGACTGCTGGGTGAGGCACAGCCCTTCCTTACATTACAGGGGTGGTACATTGTATAAGGGTGGTGCATTGTTACCAGAAGTGCTAAGGGTACTGGACAGGCTGCAGGGGGTATCCCCAGCTGTGTTCCCCAGACAGGGCTGCCAGTGGGAGGATCACGTGAGAACCTGCCTGAGTGCAGAGAGAGAGAGGCCCCTGCTCTGCCCTCACTTATCCCTACAACAGCTGTTCAAGCCTTTACTTTGTCTGTAACAAGCCCAGCCCTTTAAGACAGCTTCCTTGCCTATGGGGTGACAGCATTGCTGAGCAGGGACTCCTCAACGGGAGAATTCTCAGAGTGGACATCTCTACGGCAACAGCGTGGAAAATGCTCCCCCTCCCCAGCATGGGGTGCAAGAGTCACTGGAAAGAAGTGAAGAAGCCTCATGGCGCCTGCCAGATGAACGGAGGCAGCGGGGTTGCAGCAGGCAGGCCAGTGGTTACAGTAAAGACGTACTCTACAGCCAGAGCAGACCCCTGATGGGGAACACCTGGGAGATGGCTCAGGGTCCTCCTGCCTGTGGCCCCCGAACCCACCTGTACTGGAACATCCTGGGGTTCCGACGGCGGTCTCTGCTGTTGTGGTAGTGTGGACAGGCGTAGCCCTGGCGACATAGGCGTGGTGGCTTTGGGCACTGCTCCGTCTTATAGCTGCCCAGTACGAAGTTACTGTCTGTAAAATAGATGCAAGAAAACCCGGCCTTTAGTGCTCTCAGTAACATCAGGTACAGCAGCCCAAAAGCCCATCCATCACCACCGAGTAGATAAACAAACACAGTTCACCCGTGAGGAAGGACCAGACCTGCCGTACTATGGACTGCAGTAGGAGATGCCAGGCACAAGGCTATGACTATGACCAACATTCATTTGACATACAGAGGAGAGAAACCCAGAGATGAAAGAGCACCAGAAGACAGGGAAGCCCTGCTAACTGGGATAGGATTCCTTTGGGAACTGGCTGGAAATATAGATCAGTTAGTAGAGGGCTCATCTAGTGTGTACAAAGCTTGGCTTAGTCCCTAGCACAATACAGGCATGGTGGGACAGCCTGTAATCCCAGCACTTGAGAGGCATAGACAGGAGCATCAGAAACTCAAGGTTATTTTTGGTTACATGGCAAGTTCAAGGCAAGCCTTAGTGAAATGAAGCCCTATCTCAAAAAGGAAGAGAATTCAAATGACAGTGAAGTGATGATCACACACTGTGTGACCAAATTAAAAACCACTGACAGGCCGAGGAGATGGCTTAGTGGTCTTTTTTTTTTTTTTTTTTTTTGGTTTTTGGAGATAGGGTTTCTCCGTGTAGTTTTGGTGCCTGTCCTGGATCTCCCTCTGTAGACCAGGCTAGCCTCGAACTCACAGAGATCTGCCTGGCTCTGCCTCCCGAGTGCTGGGATTAAAGGTGTGCACCGGCTTAGTGGTCTTAAGCGATTGCTGTCTGAGGACCAGACTTCAGATCCTAGAATTTATGGAAATTCCACACAGGCATGCCAGCCTGCCTGTAATGCCATCACTCAGAATGCAGATCCGGTGAGCTGTGGGTACAATTCAAAGACCCTTTATCAACGAATAAGAGGGAAAGAGTGACAGAGGACACCATCTGATGTCAACCTCGGCTTCCACATATACACAAATGCACATTCACTTGTCCACAAACACATATTCACAGGCATGCACACACCTACCCCACACAAACAACAGAAACAGCTTTTTTTTGTTTTGTTTTGTTTTGTTTTTTGAGACAGGGTTTCTCTGTGTAGCTGTGGAGCCTTTCCTAGAACTCACTCTGTAGCCCAGGCTGGCCTCGAACTCACAGAGATCTGCCTGCCTCTGCCTCCCAAGTGCGGGGATTAAAGGCCATGAACTACCACCGCCAGGCCAGAAACAGCTTTTTTGAGACTATGTTTGTCCTCGGCTCGCTGACCTACTCCCATTCTCAGGGATGTCTTCTCTTTCTTGAACTATTTCTATTCCTGTAAGAAAAAGTCAACTTACTGAAATGTAACCCCAAGCTCCACAGACTTGGGTGGTGACTGGCCAGGGTAGGTCTACCCAATGCACCAGATGTCTGGCTTTACTGTGGATGCTGTCAATAAGGCTGGGATGCACAGGAACATAGGCCTGGATTTTCTTCTCAGTTTGCAGTGACTAAAAATACTTTTAGGCCAGTGAGATGGCTCAGCATGTAAGAGCACTTACTGCATAAACCTAGCAACCTGAATTCAATCTCTGGAACCCACAGTGGAAAGAGAGAATTGATCCCCAAAAGTTGTCCTGTGACCTCTACCTAAGCACCATAGCATTTGAATGCCCACTCCCACCTCTAATGATGATGATGATGATAAGGATAGGAGAGAAGAAGAAATTCTTACTTTCAAAAATGCTTAACATTTTTGTTTTTTTACAAACAAAAAACAAAAAACAGGTTATGCGTAATCTAAGCTGGCTTCAAATTCAACCTCCTGTGTCTGCCTCCCCAGTGCTGGAATCAGAGGTGTTGACCCCCATGCTCTGCTCAGATTGTGCTGGAGAGTAAACCTTGGATCTTTTGTTAGGGAAGTGCTGGGGACCGAACCTAGGACCTAGAGCCCAGGCAAGTGATCTAATACTGAGTTACACAAACCCAACCCTTTTTTACTTTCAATTTTGAGACAGGGTCCTATTAATTGCCCAAGCTGGCTCTGTAGCTCAAGAAGGCCTAGATTTTGCAATCTTGCTCAGACCGACTCCCAAATGGTAAGAATACAGGTATATACCAACCACGCCCAGCTTAGTATCTATGTTAACTCTATGAAACACTCTTGCTATGTAGCCTAGGCGGGGCCTGAGTTCATGATCATCTTTCATCCACCTCCCGAGTGCTGGAATCACAAAGTGTGCATCATCAACATTCAGCTTAAAAATGATTCACTTTATGCTGGGCGGTGGTGGCGCACGCCTTTAATCCCAGCACTTGAGAGACAGAGGCAGTTGGATCTTTGAGTTTGAGGCCAGCCTGGTCTACAGAGTGAGTTCCAGGACAGCAAGGGCTTCTCAAAGAAACCCTGTCTCAAAACAAACAAACAAACACAAAACAAGGCTGGGAAGCAGTGGCGCACGTCTTTAATCCCAGCACTGGAGAGGCAGAGGCAGGCAGATCTCTGTGAGTTCAAGGTCAGCCTGGGCTACATTAGTGAGACCCTATCTCAAAACAAAAAACAAAAACAAAAACAAAACCCTTAGCAAACAGAAACACGAGTAAAGATTCCCTGAAAAATCACCTCCCTTCTTTCCAAATCTACCCTACAGAGACGTGGGGGTTCTCACCTCCCACCTGTGGCACTGGACCAGATGCCCGCTTGGAGGAGGAGAACAGATCCTGCCAACAGAGAAGCTGCTGAACAAGGGTGATAAAAACACGCAAAGCCAGACATGAAGCTGCTGCCACACCATCCTCTAGCTGACTGTCACATCTTTAGCTGTCTGTGACTTTGGGACAGGGCACTGCAAGTCTCCCTCTGCAACAGAGACTGGGCAGGCAGTGCCCCCCTCCTCTCCCAACACCTGCAATGTGATAATAGGCCAGAGCTTGTCAGCACTGAGCCCGCTGGGACAATGAAGAGGACAGTGGGAGTCTCAGTGGTGCCAGCCAGCAGCATAGTAGGGGGACCACAGCAAGAGGCAGACAGAGTCAGAAACAGCTCCACAGTCATGCTGTTAATTATCCAGCCTCTGGCCCCTAGCTGTAGACGAATTTCTAAACAGTCTTATAAAATAAGAAACACAGAGCCAAATACAGGGGTGAAAGCCATGGAGATCAGAGAAGTAAGAATAGCCACCAACTAACCTTAGCTCACCACACCGCTGTCGCTTCCCAAGAGAACCGAACCAGCATCTTCCTGTCTAACCTGTGCCTTTATTGCTACCACCACCTGTCTTTGTTTATGGCTAGCTGTGTCCTCTGATCTCCAGGCAAACTTTATTTATTGACGTACAAATAAAATATCACCACACCTAGCTCTGTTCATTTTATCCAATGAGGGATGAGGACTGCAGGAATACAACCCACAGCTGGACTATCTACGATTTGAACATACTACTTACAACCTAGAGAGCCCGGAGCAGAGCAAGTTGGAGGAGGGCATCAAGACTTACTGCACTGCTAAAAACTTCACAGACTGGACATACCCCCAACACAGATATAGATAATTAAGAAAATAATAAAAACAAATCTTAAAAAAGCCAGGTATGGTGATGGAGGTCTTTGATCTCAACACTCTGGAGGCAGAAGCAGGCGGGTCTTTATGAGTTTGAAGCCAGCCAGGTCTACAGAGCAAGTTAAGACAGTCAAGGTACACAGAGAATCCCTGTCTCAAAAAACCAAAACCAAACCAAACCAAACAACAAAAACAAACAGAAAAACCTTCACAGTCCATGGGTAACACACAGGACTACCCTTGAATATGGAATTTCCTGTGTGTGTGTGGTGTGTGTGTGTCTTTGTGTGCGTCTGTGTGTGCACATGTCCTTGAATGAACATGTGGGGGCCGGAGGTTGACATCAAGTGTCTTCCTTTGGCATCCTCATCTTATTATTTTTAAACATTTATTACTTTATGTGTACGAGTGTCTGTCTGCATGGATGTCTGTACACCATGTGTGTGCCTGGTGCCCATGAAGGCCAGAAGAGGGCATCAGATCCCCAGAAACTAGAGTTACAGACTGTTGCCATGTGGATGCTAGGAAACATACTCTGGTCCTCTGGAAGAGCAGCCACGCCGTCAACTGCTGAGTCACCTCTCCAGCCCCTTTCCCCTCATTATTTGGAACCCAGAGTTTAACAACTAGCTGAACTGACTGGAGAACAAGCCTTCCGGGTCCTCCTGTCTCCAGCTCCCTACTGCCTGGATTACAGGCCTGCACTGTGACACTCGGGTTTTCTCAGGAATGCTGGGCATCCAGTCTCAGACCCCAGTGCTTATACAGCAAGCACTTTATTCCGAGCCATCTGCCAAACCCCTAAAATGGTGATTTTTATGCAGATTTTACCACAAAACAAGACTTTTACTCTTCACAACTATCATTCACAGGGCCTGCAGGGAATATGGGTTTCATAGCCACAATGGACGAGTCCAAGGACAGACAAACATCTGATTTAAGCTCCAGCTCCACAGAAACCCAGGTTTAGGCAGGTGGATCCGACTTTAATGGGGTAGGTGGTAGCAGACACCAGCTAGCAATGTGCTGGAACAGGCTGCCTGAAGTTGCTGTGGGCCCTGACACTTCCCTCAGCCCCACAGCCAACCAACACCACCCACCAAGACGACAGGCTACAGGTCAGCACATTCTGGGACCAGATGGCTGGGTTCAAATCCCATTTGGCCATCTGTTTCCTAAATGGCTAACGGTTAGCAGTGGACCGAGGAACCTTGGTTTTTCCATCTGACCCTCCTGCAGGCTATGTTAAGAACTCATGAACGGAGCAGGTACCAAGTGAAAGGTCACGGCTCTCCCCTGCAGGTACTGCAGTAAGCCTGGGCTTACCTTGCCACCGAGGATCCTCCCCCAGGATCTTCTCGATCATGGCCTGGCTGGCCAAGACCCCAGGCTGCAGATCAGGTACACCATCCCCACCGCTGAGCTGGCCGTTCTGCAGGGCTTCCTGAGCCTGAAGCTCCCTGCAACCAATAGCACAGCACAGCAGTTATGGCCTCAGAGTCCCTGAAGGTAGGGAAGCCAGCAGAACCCATGGCTCCAGAGCCACCCGATCTGTCCCTTCACTGGCACTACCTGGAGGTTTAGGGCCAAACTACCGTAGTGCCATCAAGCACAGCAGCCCTGTCTTGGAACACCAGTTCCATCTCAAATTGCAATTTTAGAGCTGGTTCGTTTACAAAAGATCTGCCCCACTCCCACCCCTATTTTAGATAGGGTCGATGTAATCCTGGCTCTACTGGAACTTGCTATGTAGACCAGGCTGTCCTGAAACTTAAAAAGGTCCGCCTGCCTCTGTCTCCTGAGTGCTGAGATTAAATGCATGCACCACCAACCCTGGCCCCTTTTTTCTTTTTTCTTTTTTTTTTTTAGGAGGAGGAGGAGGAGAGGGGCTCACTCTACTGTAGCCCAGAATGTCCCGGTATTTACTAAGTCACCCTATATTGCAGATAGGGCTTGAACTCGTGGCAGTCTGAGCCTGACTTGGCCTCCCAAGTGTTAGGGTATTAAAGGTGTAGACTCAGAAAGGATCTACTTTCCACAGCAGCTGGGCACACATGATGTTCATTTGTCTAGACAGAAAGCATTACACCTCTGTCCCTATCTGTGGCTCACAATTCACAAGGAAACAGAGAACAGATGAGGGGTGGACCTCAGTTGGTACAGTGCTTGCACAGCACGCATGAAACCCTGGTTTGATCCTTAGGCACCATAGACAGGTACGGTGGCAAACTCTGTAATCTTAGCACCCAAAGAGTGGCAGGAGGCTAGGCCGAGGCCAGTGTGGTATACACAGGAGATCCTGTACCCAAACAGTAACTAAATAAAACTGGGCCTCGGAAACAGATGCTCTGAAGCAAAGACCCCAGAAGCAGCAAGGGAGGAAGCCAGTCCTTAGGTAAGCACCCTACTCACCTGATGTCACACACAGGCGGCCGCAGGTCCAGGGGCCCGTGTGCAAAGGCACAGTGCAGACCATTCTTCACACAGTGGCCCCGTGCATCTGTCTCATGGATACAAGTGCCTGTCTTGTAGTAGCGCAGGTGGTACTTGCGCTCAGTGTCCCCAGTTGTTCGATGCAGGTAGGGGCATCTGGGAAGCAGAGGGGTGAACACACGGACTAGTTCTTGTAGACTCGGAGCTGACCCTGCGCTCCCCCTGCCTCCCGCTGGCAGAAGCTGCTTCTACACTGATGCACACCGAGGGCTGCTCTGACAGAAGGATGACATTATCGAATGAGTACCTGGCCCCACCACCTTTCCCTATTTTACACCATGCACTGCTACCGGTGCTCGTCAGTTTTCTGTCAACTGGACACAAGCCAGGGTCATCTGAGACCAGGGAACCTCAACTGAGAAAAATGCCTCCATCAGACTGACTTGTAGGCCAATCTGTGAGGCATTTTCTTGACTGATAATTGATGTAGGCGGTTCCAACCCCAGGCAGGTGATCCTGGATTGTGTAAGAAAGCAAACTGAACAGGGTGGTAGTGGCACCTTTAATCCCGGCACTGGGGAGGCAAAGCAGCACATCTCTATGAGTTCGAGGCCAGCCTGGTCTACAGAACACCGTGCCAGGACAGCCAGGGCTACAGAGGGAAACCCTGTCTCAAAAAACAAACAAACAAACAAAAAACAGAAAGGGGGGAAAAAAAGAACGTGAAGTGAGCAAGCCAAGTGAGAAAGCAGTAAGAAAGACTGTAAGTAGAGTTCTTCCAAGGTGTCTGCTTCAGTTTTTGCCTCAAGTTCCCTCAGTGATGTGAAGTGTGAGCCAATTAAACCGTTTCCTCCCCCAAATTGCTTTGGGTCAGAATGTTTTATCACAGAAAGAGAAAAGCAAACTAAGACATTGTCCATATTATCATTAATTACTATGCCAAAACTCATGAGATCACATAAAGACAGAGGCTTCCGAGTGGTGAGGAAGTTACAGGGTTCTTTTTTTTTTCAGACAGGGTCTCATGTGACCCAAGCCTGCATAGCCTCTACCCAATCCCCATGCTAAGATGACTACCACACCCAGTTTATGTGGTGCTAGGGATTGAACCCAGGGCTTTGTGCACACGAGGTAAACAATGAACTGCACAGTCCCAGACCTTCACTGATTTTATGTTATTTACTTTTTAACGTATTGTTCAGATACCTGTAAGTCAACAGATCACTTTTTTTTTTCCTGGAAATACTGGGAATTGAACTTAGGACTGCATGCATGCTAGGCAAGTGATCTATCACTGAACTACAGCTCCTGCCCTCCTTGACTGGTTTTTAAATAATGTCTTTTAGTTAATGTGGTAAACAAAGTTTAAAACAAAAACATCTCCCCAAGAAAAGGAAGAACTAATTTTATTACAAACAAGCATTAAAGCACAAGCCACAGAGTGATCTTGCTCTCTCTCGGAGTTAGACTACATAGGAAGCAAGCAACTCCAAATTGTGCCCATCACTTCTCTCAAACTGGGAACTAAACTCTCCTACCTGGTTTATATTTTGAGACAGGTCTTCTATATACCAGGCTGGCCTCAAACTTGCTATGTACCCCAGGATGCCCTTTATTCTTAATTCTCCTATCTCAACCTCCCAAGTGCTAGAATTACAGACAGATGCCACACCTAGCCTTTACCATTTTCTTTCTCTCTTTCTTTCTTTTTTTGGTTTTTCAAGATAGGATTTCTGTGTAGCTTTGGAGCCTGTCCTGGAACTAGCTCTCTAGACCAGGCTGGCCTTGAACTCACAGAGATCCACCTGCCTCTGCCTCCTGAGTGCTGGGATTAAAGGCATGCGCCACCACCACCTGGCCATTTTTCTTTCCTAAGAAATGTTTTACTATACTGTTTATTTTATCTATGTGTCCAATAACTCCAGGAGTCTGTTTTTTCCAGGACTTAATCCATGATGTTTTTTTGGTGGCAGGTACCTTTATCTAAGCCATTTCAACAGTTCTGAAGTTAAATTTTTTTTTTTTTTTAATTTTTAGGCAGGATCTTACTATGTAGATCTGGCAGGCTCAGAACCTCTATGTGGACCAGGCTGGCCTCGAACTCAGAGATCTGCCTGCCTCTGCATCCTGAAATCGGGGATTAAAAGTGTATGCCACTACTCTCAGCCCTGAATAAAATTCTTAAATGTTCATTTTTGTCATACACACAAGTCATGTCATCTTTCTGACAAGTTATTATCAGAGAAGTTAAGGATAAGCTCTGAGTCCACATCCTGGTGCTTTTAAGGACCCCAAGGAGGGGAAGAGGTTGGGAAGAGCCAAGGCAGGACCTGGGGCAAAATCGAAGAGACAATGCAATGTCACCCATGTCACAATCACACAACAGGTGCATGGTTATATACTCCCCAGAGAGTCATAAACAACCAGAGAAATACAGGGGAACAGAGCAAAGAGGCCTCATGCTGTAGGGTGTGTGTGTGTGTGTGTGTGTGTGTTGGGGGGGGGCGATGACAACGCTACAAACAAGCCCTGAATATCACGAAATGGGCCTCACCTCCCTTTACAGCCCACATCTACCTTGCAGTGACCAGGGATGTGCCCATTCCAGTGGTCATTCATTCTAACTGCCATCCCATCAGAGAAAAAGGTGTGACACCACTCCAGAGGGGTAGGGAGAGAGGTCCCTACATGGCAGACGCAATTCACCCACCCTTATCCATCCTCCCAATTTTACACTAAATTTATGTCCATTCTCATGGGGTTTGCTCTGACTTGTGCTGAGGGGCACCTTGCTTCTCTGCTCCAGGACCATTGCCATGGCAACCAGAGCCCAGTCTCAGATTTCTCCACAGAGCAGCCGCACCCCCACTGTCTAGCACTCTTTTCTGCTTGGCCAGGCAGTCGCTGCCCACTACTCCATGACCTCAAAGCCTGAGCTTAGATCAAATATAAATAAAATGCCTTTAATAAATAAAAGGTATGTCTTTGTTTGTTTGTTTTGTTTTTTTCAAGACAGGGTTTCGATGTGTAACAGCCCTGGCTGCCCTGGAACTTGCTTTGTAGACCAGCTGACCTCAAACTCAAAGACTCACAGAGACCCGTCTGCCTCTGCTTTCCGAGTGATGAGATTAAAAGCATGCGCCACCACCACCTAGCCTGAGTTTCCATTTCTAAGACTTAGAGAAGCTTGTCTTATATCTCAATGGCTATGGCATGTGTCACATTCTTACCTGTGATATCTCCATGGAAAGACTCTTACTCATATAAATACTCATAGGGGGACCAGTCGTGATGGTGCACACCTTTAAACCTAGCACTAGTCGGCTAGAGGAACGCATATCTCTGTGAGTTCAAGGCCAGCCTAGTCTACAAAGCAAAATCCAGGACAGCCAGGGCTACAGAGTGAGATCCTGTCTCAAAAAATAAATAAAGATAAAAAAACTTGTAGAGCCTAGGGCTTAAGTGAAAGCTGGACTCCCTGTAGGGTGAGTATGAGCTGCGACTGTGCAAACTTTTGCCATGAATGGGAAGCATGAGCAGGCTTGATGGCTGGAGTACCACATCTAAGAGGGAGAGGCAAGCAGATATCTGAGTCTGAGGCCAGAGTGAGTTCCAAGACAGCCAGGGCTACACAGGGAAACCCTGTCTGGAAAAACCAACAACAAAAGGAAAAAAAGGGAAATTCTAGAGGCGGTAGAGGTGGCTCAGTGGTTAAGAAAAGGTACTGCTCTTGCAGAAGACTTAAGTTCAGTTCCCAGCATCCACATGGGGTACACAGCCACTTGTTAACTCTAGCTCCAGGGGGATCCAACATCTCTGGCCTCTGCAGGCTTCTGCACATACCAACACACAGACACAAGAAAATAACTAAAACAGCTGAGTGGTGGTGGCACACACCTTTAATCTCACCACTCGGGAGGCAGAGCCAGGTGGATCTCTATGAATTCGAGACCAACCTGGTCTACAGAGTGAGATCCAGGACTGCCAGGGATACACAGTGAAACCCTGTCTCCAAAAAAAGAAGAAGAAATGGAAACCCAGCAAGTTACCAACAGTGAGGTGGTCTGAATAAGAACGGCCTCCACAGGCTCATATATTTGAATGTGTGGTCACGGAATGGCACTACTTGAGAGGGATTAAAAGGTGTGGCCTTCACATTAATTAAAAAAAGCAATTAGGCCGGGTGGTGGTGGCGGTGGCGGCGGCGGCGGCGGCGGCGCACGCCGGCGGCGCACGCCTTTAATCCCAGCGCTCGGGAGGCAGAGGCAGGTGGATCTTTGTGAGTTCGAGGCCAGCCTGGTCTACAGAGCAAGATCCAGGAAAAGGCGCAAAGCTACACAGAGAAACCCTGTCTCTCTCTCTCTCAAAAAAAAAAAAAAAAAAAAAAAAAAAAAAAAAAAAAAAAAAAAAAAAAAAAGCAATTAGTTAAAGCAACCTTTTTATTCCTGAACACGAGTTGTCTCCCGCTAAGGTAGGATTTGAGCGGTCAGCATTGGATGCGAGGAAGACAATGCTTTTACAGCTCAGGGGTAGGGGGTTTCCAAATGGGGAATTTGGCAGGCAAAATCGGGGCTACAGGAGAAGAATATAAGCATAACCAGTTAGTCCTGATGACCTCCTGAAACAATGACATGGTCGCAAGGTGGGCGTAACGAGGTAGTCACAACAACAGGTGGTCCTAACAAGGTGGCTATAGGTAGTTATAACCTTTTGAAACAAAGGTAGGGTGCAAGATGGTTATAAAGAACTTTTTAAAACAAAGACATGATTGCCATTCCTGAACAGGCAGTCCAGAACCATTTGTAGTTAAGGTTACAGGTAGGACAGAGTCCAATCCTTGAGAAACAGAGGTTTAATCATAAACAGAAATGAACCTGGTTTGTCTTTACTATAAGATGGCTTTTAAGCCTAAGATGGAGGGCAGGCTGGTTCTTCATCACCACTTACATTAGAATAAAAATCAAGTGCAAAAAAAAAAAAAGAAAGAAAGAAAGAAAGGAAAAAAAAAGAGGTGTGGCCTTGGAGGAAGTGTGTCATTGGGCTTTGAAGTTTCAAAAGCTGAAAGCAGGCCCAGTGTCTCTCTCTTCCTGCTGCCTGTGGATCCAAATGTAGAACTCTCAGGTACTTCTCCAGCAACATGTCTGCTTGCCTGCCAACAAGCTTCCCACCATGATGATAATGAACTAAGGCTCTGAAACTGTAAGCCAGCCCCAGATAAATGCTGTCTTTTGTATGAGTTGCTGTGGTCATGGTGTCTCATCACAGCAACAGAACACTGACTAAGATAGTTTCCATTAAAGATCCACAATGAAAGAGTCCCCTTATATGTTGAAACCCACCTAGACAATATCTGTTCCCAGATGCCCCAAGTATCTTTAGGAAATGGGAGGGGGGCTGCCCCATGAACTAAGTAGGAAAATGAGGCCTGCTGCTCAGAAAAGTTGCATCAAATTAATGAGTTCAATTTTATGTATAAATAAGACAAACTGAAGCCTTTAGCCAGCTACAACACCAGGGACAGAGCCTAAGTAAGACAACAGTCATTTGGCACACCGTGGGAGCTACCTGAACCTTCTCCATCCAAACAACCATGGGTACACACTCCTGGCTCCCTGGAAGTTTGCCTTTGTCTCCTAGAGTTCAGGAAGGCATACGTAATGCCAAGTGATGTGCATCCGATCCCACGGAGGTACCGTACCTGGTCTCAGGTAAGAATGGGAGCTTCTATCCTTCATGCTGGTCCCACTTTCCCCCCCAGAAATGACCTCAAAAGAGAAGTACTTGGTGTAGCAGCACATGACTTTAATCCAAGCACTTGGGAGTCAGAGATAGGAGACAGGCAGATCCCGGTGAGTCTGAAGTCAGCCAAAGCCACATAGTAAGATGATGGATGGATGGATGGATGGATAACACACAGACTGACTTACTTTGCTTGTAGCCCCAGGAGCACCCATGCTGGATGAACGTAACCCCATTGCCTGCCCTAGATGCTGCTTAGTGGGTGTGGGAGATGGATCCACCACTAGCTAATTAGCTGGCCAACCTAAGCAGGCCATGTGGAGCCTGAAGGCCAGTTCCCACAAGGGCAAGGCCCACCACACATGACCCAGAGCAACTAATTGAGGCCAATGCTGGCAAAATGTCATGCCCATCAGAAAAAAGGGCAAGTTGTCATCCAGGATGGGATGAAGCAGGCAGTAGTACCCTTTGGAGCCAAACCTCCAAATGACGTAGTTGGCAGGGGTCCAGCAGTTACCCAAGGAGTATCAGAGGGGAGGACAGGCTGAATAGGGGTCACAGGAGGAGGCAGGAAGGGGGTGACCACCAACCAGGAGAGTGCAGCAGCAATCTTAACAGGACGGTTTGACAGCAAGATTTCCCAGGGAGTGTGTGTGTCAACAAGGGAGAACTGGGAGGACTCTAAAGAGAGAGACGACGCAAGAGAGGGTCCTCACCCAGGTTAGTGATGGGAGGGAACCCAGAAGGAAAGGGTGAGGGGAGAGGAGGGCTGCTGACAAGTGCCAGCACTGCTGCCCACCCAGAGGTGCCCACCCTCCTGGAGCAGACCCAGAGCCCTGCATGGGCCCAGCCAGCATCAAGACTAACTACCAGCATCAAGACTAACTGGCTGCTCGCTTTACCACACACTGGCTAAGGGGGCTTTGCACTGAGAAATGCTGATGTTTTAAAATAACGGATTTGTGGGTCTAGGCATGAGGTTTAGAGGTAAAGCCCAGCTTTCTTGAGGACCTGGGTTCTATTTCCAGTACTGTAACAAATAAATGCTTATTGACTGTTTGATAGAACTATTAAAAAAAAAAAAAAAAAAAAAGGAATTTCAAGACCCTGAAATAAAGAGAAAGCCCCACCGTCAATGCTCTGGAAGGTACTATCTAATTTACATTTTCTATGGCAACCCTGCATGAACCAGAATATGCAATTATTAATAAGACAAACTCTAGCCATTCCACATGTGCAGTGATGGGGAAGTCCTTCTCAGTAATTACTAAACAGAGACGCCCAGCGGAGGCAGCCTGTCAAATGCTTCCTGAAGGGCAACTCAGCCCATGTGCTCTAGATAAATTACAAACAAAAATCTTTCCTAAGACACATCTGACTCTTTTTAAGTATACATGCCCACAGAACACATTCCAAACTGAATGGCAAGCATCTGGACAAGTCCCACTTAGGTTTCCTAATGATAAACTACAAACTACTAAGCCTGAATGTTAGTTAACATGTCAGTAACAACTGCATATGGTTAATTACCACTTGTACATAGCTAAAGATGATCACCTGTAGGTTGGTGATCACTGCAGCACACTTCATCCCGTTAAGAATGGACATACCTGCCAGGTGGTAGGTAGTGGCACATGCCTTTAATCCCGGCACTCAGGAGGCAGAGGCAGGTGGATCTACAGAGCAACACACACTGGATGCCCAGCAGTGACATGCTCCAATAACCAGGACAACCAAGTTTCAGAACCACAAACTGCCTGAGACATACTTTATTTCTTGTATGTGTGTGAGTATTTTGCCTGCATGTACATCTGTGCACCATGTGTGTAGCTTGCACCTGCAGACTTCAGAAGATTCCCTGGACCTGAAGTCATAGATGGGTTGTGGGCTGCCATGCGGGTACTGGAAACTGAGCCCAGGTCATCTGGAAGAGCAGCAGGTGCTCCTAACCACTGAGCCAACCCTCCAGCCCAAGTCACTCTTTCTTTTTACAAATTAAAAGTATCACTGGTGAATTCTACAAGCTATCCCCAGGCCATACTCTAGGACAAGGTCAGACAAGGTGGGTACCATTTGTCTCATGTATTCCTGCTCCAAGCTCAGGCAGCAGCAGCCCCAAGGTAACCAAGAGATCATGGAACACTAGAAACTGAGCCCAGGTCTTAGCCAGAGGGTCACCTGTCTTCTAAGGACATGTTTGAAGGAGCAAGTTCAAAAAGAATTAAATTAAATTCCACAGGTTGCATGTCTTTCTTTTTTTTGTTTTGTTTTGTTTTTTTCGAGACAGGGTTTCTCTGTGTAGTTTTGGTGCCTGTCCTGGATCTCGCTCTGTAGACCAGACTGGCCTTGAACTCACAGGGATCCACCTGGCTCTGCCTCCTGAGTGTTGGAATTAAAAGCGTGCGCCACCACCGCCTGGCCAGACTATGTTTTTTTGTTGTTGTTCTGTTTCGTTTTGTTTTGTTTTCTTAATTATTCCTGGGTGGTGGTGGCACATGCCTTTAATCCCAGGGCTTGGGAGGTACAAACAGGCAGATCTGAGTTTGAGGCCAGCCTGGACTACAGAGTGAGTTCCAGGAGAGCCAAGGCTACACAGAGAAATCCAGTCTCAAAACAACAACAAAAAGTACTGTATGTATTTAGAGAGTGTGTGTGTGTGTGCAAGCATAGACATCTTCAAGAGCATGTGTACAGAAGTCAGAGTATAATTTGCATGAGTTTTCTTCTTCTATTATGCGAGTCCCAAGGATAAAACTTAAGTCATCATCAGGCTTGGCAGCTAGCGTCTTTACCTAGTGAACCGTATTGCTGGCTCTAGAACACTACCTTAACTGAAGCTCAGTAGGTGACATTATTTATCTAGTTTGGCCCTGGAGCTACATTAACAGTAACAATATATCTACTAAAAACCCTTCTTTGAGGGGTTGGAGAGATGGCTCAGCAGTTAAGAGCATATACTGCTCTTCCAGAGGACCCGGGGTTCAATTCCCAGCACCCACATAGCAGCTCACAACTGTCTGTAACTCCAGTTCCAGGGGACAGGACACCCATGGCAAAACACAAATGCACAGAAAATGAAAATAAATACATTAAAAAAGAAGATTTTTTAAAAAAGAGCATGTACTGCTCTTGCAGAGGAGCTAAGTTGAGCTTTCAGAATTCACACTGAGTAATTCACAACCATCTCCAGGAGATCCTCTGGACTTTGTGGGCACCTGAACTCTCATGTGCACAAGACAGACAAACAGACAGACAGACAGACACAGACACACACACCCTACCTCTGAGCAGGAAGCAGCTATCCCCCACCTCCCCAAACTGCCCATAAGATGAAGGTGGTGGTGCATGCCTTTAATTTCAGCACTCAGGAGGCAGAGGCAGGTAGGATCTCTGTGAGTTCAAGGTCAGCCTGGTCTATAGAATGAAGGACAGCCAGGGGCTTCACAGAGAAGCCTTGTCTCAAAAAAAAAAAAAAAAAAAAAAAAAAAGAAGAAGAAGAAAGAAAGAAAGAAAAAGAAAAGAGATGGGACTGGAGAGATGGCTCAGTAGTTAAAAGCACCTGCTGCTCTTCTAGAGGACCTGAGTTCAATCCCCAGCACAGTCACAACTCTGTAACTCCAGTTCCAGGGGACCCGACACCCTCACACATACTTGCAGGCAAAACACCAATGCACC
The DNA here is from genome assembly GCF_949786415.1 of Peromyscus eremicus. Classification (NCBI taxonomy): domain Eukaryota; kingdom Metazoa; phylum Chordata; class Mammalia; order Rodentia; family Cricetidae; genus Peromyscus; species Peromyscus eremicus. The sequence continues at coordinate 18,267,694 of NC_081423.1, forward strand.
ACATAAAATAAAAAAGAAAAGAAAAAGAAAGGAAGGCACAATGTCAAGTGTGACAGTATCTGTAATTCCAGCCTTAGGAGAATGAGGCAGGAGGATCAGAGTTGAAAAATCAGCCTATACTACATAGACAATTCCTATTAAAGGAATAAATAAATAAAAAGCCCAGTATGGTGGCACATGCCTTTGATCCTAGCACTCAAGAGGCAGAGGCAAGCAATTACTGGAAGTTCCAGGCCAGTCAGGTCTACACAGTAAGTTCCAGGCCATTTGGAAGTACATAGTGAGTCTCTGAGGGAAGTTAGAGATATGGATCAGTGGAAGAGGGCTGGCCCTTGGCTTCTCTCCCTAGTAACATACATATGAAAACAGCCATACTTACCCACATCCAACAAAAACAAAAAGAACCTCCAGCACCACATTCTCTATACTATGACAACAACTTCACTGGGTGCCAGATCCTCCAGTGTCAAGAGATCAGGCCTTCAAGACAGAGACTGACCTCACAGGCAGGAAGCAGCTACCCCCACAGTCCCAAACTGCCCAAAGGATCAAGGTAACACCTCTCAATACTATGTACCACCTCCCTCTGAACACCGAGTCTGACTTGGACTTTCTGTCTCTGTATTTCAAAATGAGACAACTGGGGCTGGAGAGACGGCTCAGTCAGTAAAATACTTGCCTTGCAACTATAAAGAACTGATTTTAAAAAAAAGAAAAGAAAAGAAAAAGAACTGATTTTGATCTCCAGAACTCTAAAAAAGAAAAAAAAAAAAAAAGGGTACAGTGGCACACGGTTGCAATCCCAGTGGCTGATAGGGAGGCAGAGACAGGTAGTCCCTGACGCTTGCTAGCAGACCATCAAGCCTAACTTACTTGACCAGCTCCAGGCCATGAGAGACTCTTTTTCAAAACAAAGTGAGGAACACAACACATGAGGCTGACCTATGGACTCCCATCTATGTATACACAAGAGTATGAGCACCCACAGACACTCTGCACTTGCATACATAAGCACACACACACATATACACGTGCGTAGAGACACACAAAGACATCTGTTCATAATTCCATTAGGAAACGTGTAAAATATAAACGAATCCAAACAAAACCCTGACTTACTAAAATATGAAAGTGTTACATAAATGACAATGTGCTAATAAAACAATTTTCCAGCTGGGCGGTGTCGGCACACGCCTTTAATACCAGCACTCAGGAGGCAGAGCCAGGTGGATCTCTGTGAGTTCGAGGCCAGCCTGGTCTACAGAGCGAGACTCAAGACAGGCACCAAAGCTACACAGAGAAACCCTGTCTCGGAGAAAAAAAAAAAAAAAAAAAATCCTACTTTTTTTTTTTTTTTAAATAATGAGCTGGGAGGGTAGCTCAGTAGTGGAGTCCTTGCGTAATATATGCAAGGCCATGGGTGTCATTTTATATCCAATACGTTATTAATAATAATAAAAAGTGAAATCATCTCACGAATCCTTCTCAGATTAACAGTTCTGCTCCCCTTCTTTAAAATACACAGGGAAGTGCTCGCTTCAGCAGCACACACACTAAAACTGGACCGATACAGCGAAGGTTGGCATGGCCCCTGAGCAAAGATATCACGCAAATTCATGAAACGTTCCGTATTTTTTGCGGTCGGGATGTAAAACAAAACAAAAAAATATGCAGGAGCAGCAAAAAAACACTCCATGCTTATATGTACGCAAGTGCTTGGCTGAAAAGCAACTGACCACACGAAACCGCTGTAAATCAGGTAAATGCCAAACACCGGCCAATTTTAAAGTAGAGCACGGGGCAGGATAAGGGTGGAAAGTAAATCAAAATCCGTTTGTATTACCTAAGACTTTCTCCAACAACACACCTAATCTTTCAGGGAACTAGCCTAAAAATGGGGAACCCCTCACACAGACACTCTGCTGAAAACCTGAGTAAAAATGAAGTTCCCCTCCACAGGTAGCAGATGTTAAAACGAACCAAGGAGCCAGCCTAGTGGCATACACCTTTAATTCCAGCACTTGGGGAGCCGAGGCAGGTGGATATCTGAGTTCAAGGCCAGCTTGGTCTACAGAGTTTTCCAGGACAGCCAGGGCTACATAGAGATCCTGTCTCAAAACAAAAACCAGGAACCTCAAGGACCTGTTGACCTGTCCTGGGGAGAGGCCAACAGCCACCCACTGGAGCACCACTTACTCGTCGCCGTCGGGACACAGGCCGGTGGCCTCATCATACTTGGAGCAGTACACGTCCGGGCTGTAGTTGAAGGTGCCATCCCGCCGTCGGAGCGGTCTGCGCCGACGCTGATTTAGGAAATGCCAATGGAAACAGGTGAACGGCCTGTGCTGGCTGCACTTATGCTGCAAAAACAGGGAGCACTGCTCTGTCCTAAACTCCTTTAGATACCTAAAAAGACAAACAGCGTTGCGGGCCGCAGCCGCCGCCGGCTGCAGGCCCCTGGGACGCGGCGGGGCAGGGTCCCAGACCCAAAGCCCCCCAAGTCCATCTGACTTCCACCGCCTGGTACCGTCCCCTTTCCGCGGGCACAGTCCCTGGACCCCAGGCGCCACTCCCCAACTCAGACACCAGGTAACTCCAAGTAGACTCTCCGCCCCCTGACCCCAAACACCATTTCCCAGTCCGCAGATAAGGTTCCCCAACTCGAGGCGCACACCTCCTCCCAGCGTGCCACCCCCAAGTCCGATCCCAGATAACTCTACACAACTAGACTCCATTCTCCGCCCCCTTCAACACAGTCCCTGACCCCAGGCGCCACCTCTCAATCTCCCGACCCGGTCTCCCGTCTCCCGCGCAACTCCCTTCTCGGGTTCCAGATGGACTGCAAGCTCCACCCGCCCACACCAAGCGCAACCCCTCTTCTGCGCCGCAGAAACGACCCCCAAGCTCACAGCCCAGGCGTCCATCCGACCCTAGGTGCGACTCCGCCTCCCACCCAGAGGCCACCCCAGACCCCGGGCGCCGCCTCTCAAGCTCAGGCGGCGACTGCCCGGGTTCGGATGGTCGCGCGTCCATCTCCAGCCCAGGCGCGGCCCTGAGCCCCAAACGCAGGCGCTGTTTCCAGACTCCGGCTTGGCGCCTAGTGTCGCGGGAGACCAGAAGCAAGCCCAGCCCCCAGGCCAGGGGTCACCGAAGACCCTGGGCACCACCTCTCCACCTTAGGCGGCGGCCCGCGCCCGGACGGCGTGACCCGCAAGGGCTGGCGGCGGGGGCGCGGGCGGGGCGCACCCTCATCGGCGACACCCGGGCCCGGGGCGCGCACGAGCCGCTCCCCTGCGCCGTGGCGTCCCGGAGGCCACGGGCCGGAGCCCAGGCACTGACCTGTAGTGGGTTGGCTTTTCGGTCTGCGGGGGGGACCCGCTCAGCGACGCCGCCGCCGCTTTCGAAACCGACGGCATTTTCAGTCAAAACAATGCAGCGCGCATGCGCCGCGCCGGCGCCCCCGGATCTCCCCCCGCACCGAGCCCCCTGCGCCCCCCGCCGCGCCGGCCACACCCCCGGGCACGCCGCGCCGGCCACGCCCCCGCCGACCCCTCGCCCACGCGCGCTGTGCGGCGGGGGCGGCACGCAGAACCTGCCGGCCCCCTACGGCAGCAAGTTATAGGCGCAAAGCAGGACACGCCCGTCGGTGTAGAGTCCCCTCGCTGGCCTCTGAGTCCAGGGCCATGGACCGGTGTTGGGACGCCAGGGCTGCCCGTGGGCACAAGCTTCTTTTAGCTAGAAAAGGTCTATAATTAGACTGTGGCGATGGTCACCACTTTATCAAAAAATTGTGAATTTCAGGATGGACCGAGTGTGAATTCTCTGTTGAGCTGCTTTTTAAAAAAAACATCGTGTAAAAGGTTGGCAGATGGGTGCATAGGATAAAGATGTACAGGGTGGTCAGGAATGAGTGAGCTGGGATCCACAGGGTGCTGGGCGCACGTTGGGGGCGGGGCTCAGCAGGTGCTAGGACGAATTCGCAAGGGAGAAGCCAGGGCTAGCATTCACTAGTATGTAACTGTGTGGCAGGAGACATCGTATATGCAAAGAAAAGTGACCACAACTCCTCAGCTGACAGCATGGTTCTCTGAGGGATAGTTTGAGCAGCAAGCTCTAAGACCACAGGTACTCTGAAAGGAAAGGCTGGAAAGCAGTTTATCCTCCTGCTTACAGAAAATAATCTGTCCCATTTCTAGGAACACCCATGTGAAATATGAACAAAAATAATATGGCCCAAGTATGTAAGCTACATTTTAAAATACGAAAAAGGTAAGATTATCACTTGCCAGTAGGATGACTTACTTCTTCATAGGACATTTTGTAGACAATTTGTTTGAAACTTTTGGTAGTTTGGTTTGGTTTTGGTGCTAGAGGCAGAACTCAGAGCCTCGTGAATGTTAGCCGAGCACTCTATCATTGAGTATTATCCCTAGCCCACAAACCCTGAAATTAACTTCTTTTAAAAAGGAAGGTGATGTGGTTGCACAAGTATGTAATCCTCACACTCAAGAGCTGGAGATAGTGAGTTCTAGGCCAGCCCTGGCTGTAAGAGACCCTGTCTGAGAAAAACAAAAAAAAACAAAAACCAGGAACATTGTCACTTCAAAATAGATCAAACAGAAGAACAAAGCAGGGAAGGACAGACAGGATCTACAGAGGAATAAACACATCTCAAAGATTGCTGAGGAGTGGGAAATGAAAACTCCATCACCTGTGGCACCCACATAAGTCTCTCTCTTTTTTTTTATTTTTTTGGTTTTTCGAGACAAGGTTTCTCTGTGTAGCTTTGTGCCTGTCCTGGATCTCACTCTGTAGACCAGGCTGGCCTTGAACTCACAGAGATTCGCCTGCCTCTGCCTCCTGAGTGTTGGTATTAAAGGCATGGGACACCACCGCCCGGCCAAGTCTCCTTTTTATTGAAGCTGTTATTCAAGGGCTGGAACTTAAAAACAAAAACAGGGTTTTCTCTGTGTAATAGCTCACATTTTGGAAGACTGCCCAAAACTACTGAGACCTTCCATTTTTAAGAGCTTACAAAAAGTAGCTGTTGGGGAAGGAGAGATGGCTCAGTCGTTAAAAGTACTGACTCCTCTTCCAGAGGACCCAAGGTCAATTCCCAGGACCCACGTGTTGGCTCACAGCCATTCATAACTCCAGTTCCAGGGGATCTGACACCCTCTTCTGACCTGCATGGGCACCAGGCAAGCATGTGGTGCACATACATGCATATATCATACACATAAAATAAATCTAACTTTTTTGCCAGGCGGTGGTGACACATACCTTTAATACCAGCACTCGGGAGGCAGAGGCAGGCGAATCTCTGTGAGTTCGAGGCCAGCCTGGTCTACAGAGCAAGATCCAGGACAGGCACCAAAACTACACAGAGAAACCCTGTCTCCAAAAAACAAAAAACAAAGAAAAAAAAATCTAATTTTTTAAGTGGCTGTTAGGTTAACTCCTTTTCCCTTGAAAGAACATATTTTATTTAATAATTTTCTTCTGCCCCACAGATTATCTATCTCTCATACATGCAGCAATCACTGGTGCTGGCTGATATTTGCAGGTCCTCTCCCTACCTGAGGTTTACTGGGCACTTACCAGGCTGAGCACCTTAGGAAAAACATAGGCTACAGCCACAGAATGAGTTCCAGGACAGTCAGGGTTTCTCTGTAACCCTGTCTTAAAATTCAAAAACAAACAAAAGCAAAAAACACCAAGCAGATGTGTAGTAAGTGTGCCCACTGTCCCAAACAGATGTGTAGTAAGTGTGCCCACTGTCCCAAACAGATGTGTAGTAAGTGTGCCCACTGTCCCAAACACCCAAAGTTCTCCTTTTGCTCATGCGTTCAAGTACCCACATCACTGGGGAGAAGTGATCTGCCTGGGAGCACCGTGGACCTGCTGCATGGAATGTGAGTTTTTTGAGTATTTATTATGTGTGTGTGTGTGTGTGTGTGCTCTATCTGCACCTTTACACCAGAAGAGGGCATTAGATCCTACTATAGATGGTTGTGAGCCACCATGTAGGTGCTGGAAATTGAATTCAGGACCTCTGGAAGAGCAGTCAGTGCTCTTAACCACTGAGCCATCTCTCCAGCCCCTGGCATTTCCCCCCCTCCCCCCAAACCAATTCTATGTGAGCTGGGAATAGAGCTCAGTGGTAGGTTGGCATGCTAGATTCCTGGGTTCAACCCCCAACACTGTTAAAAAAAAAAAAAGACAGAAACAAAAACCCACTGGGTCATTGAAAAGTAAGTTTGCTTTTTGAGACAGGGTCTCCCTATGGAGCCCAGGCAGACCTCAAACTTAGGATCCTCCTGCCTCAGTCTTCTAAGTGATGAGATTACAGGCATTCACTACTGGCAAGCACTTACTTTTTGTTTTGCTTTGTTTTAAGTTCTCAAGTGGGAGAGAAGAGGAAAAAAAAACAGAAAAGGTTAGCTGTTGGCCTAGAAAATTGCTCCTTTTAAAAATAAGATGCCATAGGTCCTGCTGCCCACCTTTTTTTTTTTTTTTTTAAAGATTTATTTATTTACTTATACAGCATGTATGACTGCAGGCCAGAAGAGGGCACCAGATCTCATTACAGATGGTAGTGAGCCACCATGTGGTTGCTGGCTGAAAGAGAAATCAGTGCTCTTAACCGCTGAGCCACCTCTCCAGCCCCCCCTGCTGCCCACCTTTAATCCCATCACTGGAGAGCTGGAGGCAGAGGCAGACAGATCTCGGTCTGTGGTGAGGCTGGTCTACACAGCCAGTTCCAGGCCAGTCAGACCTATATAGGGAAGACTCTGTCTCAAAAAAACAAAACAAACGAACAACAACGACCACTACGACAACAAAAAACCACTTGATGCAAGGGGAGGGGAGAATTGTGTTCATTAGACTTTACAAATGTATTTTGCATCTGTTAGTATTTAAAGTAGCTTCAACTGATGTTGTACACACCATGGCACAGTACAAAGTGCAAACCTTCTGCAGTTATTCTGTCTCAGAAAGCAAAAGAGCTGCAGGGAACATCCCCACCAGAACTGCTCTGGAAACATGATTAGGCTGTACAAACACATCACAAATTCAACAGCACACGGTGCAGCCAAAACCTTCTCTATGAACCTCAAAAGTCCTTTGGACGTAATCACTGGGCACTGGTGTCCTGGCAAGGATCAGATTTCGAGCCTCCAATTCCGTGCTGTGTTCTCGCGTCTCAGCGCCAAAAGTCCTTTTAAAGCATCGAAGACGCATACAGAATCAGGTCAGAAATCGCCAAACTCGACAACCAAACAGAAGGACGGCGGCCTGTTTTCTTCCTCAGCAGGAACCCTGTTACGTTCTAGCTCCGTAAAAAAACCGGAGCTTCAGGCTCCTCCGGACGACCGTCCGGCTCGTCCTCGTCCTCCTCGTCCTCCTCTCCCAACACCTGTCTCAACCACTGGTCCGTGCTAGTCTCCTGCCTTAGATAGCACCAGAGGATCAGAATCGTGAGGGTGAGGGTGATCGGCAGCACTTTCCACACGGGCCGCTGCTGCTCCTTCCCCAGGGAATGCTCCACCGTCCAGCGGGTTGGGGTGGCTTTGCTGGAGGAAAACTGGATGGGGAGGTTGGGGTCGTCTTTCTCCTCTTCGCTGTCGGTAGGCTGGGCTGGAGACCCGCCATGGGGCGGCGGGTGCAGGCTTCGCGAAGCCCAGCCCAGAAGCCGCAGAGCCCGGACCGCTCTGGAAGAGAGTCAGCAGTCAGCGTCCCGCCGCCACGGCCGCCTCCCGCCCTAGCCCACCTGCACCTCACAGCGCTCACCCCGCACCCCGGGAACACAGGACACCACTCATAGCGACCTCGGCTCGCACTCGGCGGCGCACTGCGCTTTCGTGCCTTCCGGCGCACAAACCCGGAAGTCGGGGTTCACATCCACTATCTCTCACGACTACAGAACGTGTGTCCAGCCGCGCGGCGGAAATGACGCGCTTCCTCCCTCGAGCTCTTCCGTCTCGGGTTCCGCCCCGGTGGCCTGATGGCTTTCGTGTATGTCTGTTTCTCAGTCTCTCCGTGGAGACTTGAGCCGGCGGGGCGGCTCCGAGAAGAGCTTGGCTGGGGAGCTGTTCAGTCTGATGCCCGAGACGCGCACAGACTTGAGAACCCTTGCTGTCTTCTTTTCAGGACCATCATCCCGGAGGGACTTGGTGTCTTTTCTTCCGAAGCGCGTCTTCCATTCTTAGCGCTCTATCCAGGATCTCAGCCTCTTGCTTGGCCAGTGTCTCAGCTGCCAGCTACGTCCACCTCAGTTATGCCCTCAGGCCCGAAGGTGGGAAGCCTTCGCATCGTAGACGCCGCATGGCCAGGTCCCCAGAATCCCTTTGCCCTCAGGGAGAATGGAAATGGCTCTGTAGGGGATGTCCAGACCCTGGATAACTTACCAGCCTACAGGGAGGCGATTCTGGAATTAAAACTCCGTACCTCACCCGGCGTTTTGAGCTGGGAGCTGATTGAGGCTCAATGCATCTTCAGAATCAGCCCTAGCCAGGCAAGCCTGTAATCGCCACACCGGAGGTAGAGACAAGAGGATCGCTGGTTCCAGGCCAGCTTGGACTATATAGCTAGAACACCAACCTGATATAAAATACAAAATCAAAAAACAGGATCAGCCCTGACAGTATCTTCTGTGTACCTATGCTACATAGAAACTGCCATGAGTTATATCACACCTGGGCGTAGTAACGCGCCCACTAATGACAGTCACTCTGGATTTGTTCTTGATCTATAAACCAGTCACACACAAAAAAAATATGAACACCTCCCTCTCTGTCTCATGGGTCAGACAGCTGTTAGTCCCAGAAACCTAGGATCCTTTCTGGGCAAGCAGAGTCCCCATGCTTCTGTTTTGCTCAGGGGATAGTGTCTGAAGGCACCAGAGCATGGGAAGGGAGAAGTTAGGCAGGAAGATGACCTTTCAGCCGGTGACTGGTAGTGAGGTAGACATTCCTGCTGGGGGAAGCCCAGTCTTACACAGCGAGACAACCCCTCACAGTGCAGCAACCTGGCTCCTGAAGACATGAAGTTCACCTCCAAACACTCAGCCCCACTGACCTGTCTTCCCTTGAAACTTCTCTGCTGCAGAGCTGAACTTAAACTTCTCCCCACCCAGGGAAATAGAGACCTGAAGTACGTTAGATCCAGAATCTCGCAGGGAAATGTGTACCTGTTCCAATTGCAGGCTTACTGGGCAACCTGTAAACTCACCTGCTTTGTTCCCTCCAAGTGCAGAAGGCTGGGACCTTGGGACCTGGTTTTTGCCTGGTTTTCCCCTTTGCTCACGGTCTCCCTCCTGGGGCAGCACACTCAGTCTGTCATCGTGAAGGTGACCTTAGCTTTTGGCTACTTACTGTTTTGTGGGCAAAAGAGGGTCCTGGGAGCTGTAATCTACCCCAGGATGAAACAGAATCAGCAGCCTCCTTGTGCCCTGGAGTATGCTGTGCTCCTGTGCCCATTTAATAGTGGCAAAAGCCTCACACTCATGTTCTTGCCCCAGGCACTCACCGTGTTAGAGCAGGAGGAATACTAGAGATGTTGGAGCCCAGCAACACCTGTGAGTCCTCCCCATGCTGAGAGGCCCAACCCCGGACCCTGGCTAAGAGCTGCTATGTCAACAGAGGCACCTGTCTGCCCAGCTCCTCCTCCCTGCGCCCTGCCCCACCTGTTCCATCACAGAACCCCACGCTACTACACCAGTCTCTTGGCAAGGACCTAGCAGCACCTAGGGCCTTAACTATAGGTAATGTGCAAGCTGGGGGGTGGGAGGGTGGGCTGGCTTCCTGAAGGAGGTAGAGCTCTTGAGGCCCTAAGGTGTGAAGGGAGCCAGGCTCCTGGACAGGACTCTAGGGAAACCAGACACAAGCTGCCCAGGACAGGCCATGGGACCATCAAGGAGGTGAAGCAAGAGTTAGTTTCACCCTGGGGTGGGCCAGCCTCTGACAATGACCAGTGAGCCCATCTCAGTCTCAAGGACTGTCTCAGATCAGAGACAGAAATAGACAACTTAGGGCTGGGGGGGGGGGCAGCACATCTGTAAAGTGACCACCATGAAAGCGTGAGGACCTGAGTTAGAGCCTCACCAGCCACACGGAAGTTCTTTGTAAGCCGGGTGGTGGCGGCGAACACCTTTAGTCCAGACCATCAGGAATACATCCTCCTTTGGTTGTTGTTTTTCAAGACAGGGCTTCTTTGTGTAGCCCTGGCTGTCCTAGAACTAGCTCTGTAGACCAAGCTGGACTCAAACTCACAGAAATCCTCCTGCCTCTGCCTCCCAAGTGCTAGGATTAAAGGCCTGTGCCACCACCGCCTGGCCTATATCCTCTTTTTTAATTTAATTTAAGCCAGAAGGGGTGGCACACACCTTTAACTCCAGCACTCATGAGGCAGAGGCAGGTGGATTACTGAGTTCGAGGCCAGCCTGGTCTACAGAGCTAGTTCCAGGACAGCCAGGGCTACACAGAGAACCCCGCCTTTGGGAAAAAAATGTCTATTTTATGCGTATATGTTTTGCAATGAATATATGTATGTACACTGTATGTGTGCTTGGTGCCCATGGAGGCCAGAAGAGGGTGCTGGATCCCCTGAAACTGTAGTTAGGGATGGTTGTGAGCCACCATGTGGTTGCTGGGAACAGAACCTAGGTCCTCTGCAAGAGCAGCCAGTGCTCTGAACTGCTGTGCCATCTCTGCAGCCCCACATGTCCCTTGTTCTAAGTCACCAAGTTTATGGCGCTCAGTCACAGAACTCCAGCAACTGATATAGACACCACCTTAGCATCACTTTGCTCCTGAAGGCATCTGGTCCAGGGCAGTGCCCTGTGTCCTTGGACCCCATTCCTTAGCCACCTGCTTCTGGACCAACCATCCTTCAACAAACATTTTTGGAGGAATCACTCTTTCTAGCAGGTTCTGCTACAGGAGCCTGGCCAGGAAGCTGGAGAAGCAGCAGCCCTGTAGTAGAAGCTCCAAGATGTGATATGCCACCATACTGTATATGGAGCCTTTGCCTCGCCCCTCAGGGATGTAAACCAACACCTCAGCCGTCATTATTGCAAAGCACACAGAGAAACTTCATAGGAAGCCTAATGTCTCTCTAATGGGGAGGCAGAGGCGGCAGCCGTCACCGTGCTTAATGGCAGGGTAATTTATTGTAGCTCCACTTAAGAGCTGACATATTGGAGCTATTGATTTTCCCAGGAAAATAGATACCAGGTGCCTGGGGGCAGGCAGGTCTGTGTCTCTGTAAGAGCAGAGTCCTGCTCTCCCAGGGTCTGAGGCCTGACAGTGGGTGGGGGCTGGCGGGGCAGGGGACAGCGGGCAAAGAGACTTGCTGGGCCCAACCCAAACCATTGCCCAGTTAGGAGCAGATGCTAGGACATATGCTTCAGCCCCTGCCTCCTCCAGGGTCTTGAAATGGCAGGTGACAAAGCCAGGGTGACGGGCTCGGATGGGCCTTACCCACCCACTAACTGCCAGCTAGACATACGAGGCAACCGTTCTAGGAAAGTGTGTGTCTCCACTGACCCAGAGTCCTCCAACCAAGCCTTACCAGACAAAAGCTGGAGTTCAGTCTCTACCTGCAGGACACCTAGTCTGCCGTGAACATGGCTGAAAACGCGTCGGGGGGTGGAAAGTGGCGGGCTGACTCCCTAACCACACTCTTTAAGTCTCCGGGTCTCCCCTCCACCGACACTCTCAGTCTGCCCCTGTAAGATCCCCGTTCCTTTCGCTTGGACTCTGGCTTACTCTCTCAGGTCTCCCGGCCCCATGCCGGCCCCATAGGCCCCTCTTAGGCTTCTCTTCCCAGACGGCTGTCTGCTCTGGTTCTCCCCATTTTAGAATCTTCCATCCTAGCTTGTGGCTTTCCCCACAGTGTCTTGCCAGGCAGTGAAGAGCGTCAGAATTACTCCAGGATAAGGACAAGATCCTGTCAGTGGACAGCCTTCTCTCAGCCAGCACCAGTGAGCATCTCTGCACCTGGTCAGGTCAGGTTGTCCAAGGTGTCAAAGTCCTCCACCCATGGTCACATGCCTGGGTCAGACAAGAGGGGGAGGAAGGGGTGGGGGTGGGATGGGGTATGGTAAAACCCCAAGCCCTGGGGAGGAGGCAGCCCTGGGGAGGGACCTCCCATGCCCTCCTTCTGCAGGAGAGGGTCTCTGCACACATAGGAAACAGCTGAGGCTCTGGTGTTCTTTGGTTTCCTTGCATGTGTGCTTGTATGTATGATATGTATGTGCATGTGTCGTGGGGTGTGCATGTATGTGGAAGAGCACTTGTGAATGTGTGTATACATGTATGTGGAGGCCAGAGGACAACTTTCGGTGTGGTTTTCTCAGGTGCTGTTTACTTTTTTATTTATTTTTATTTTTTTATTTTTCGAGACAGAGTCTCTTTAGGTAACTCTGGCTTGTCCTGGAACTCACTCTGTAGACCAGGCTGGCCATGAACTCACAAAGATCTGCCTGGCTTTGCCTCCCAAGTGCTGGAATTAAAGTCTTGTGCCACCATACTCAGCCTTACCTTTTTATTTTCTGACAGTCCCATGCTGGTTTGAAACTCAAGAAGGCGAGGTTAGCTGGATCCCAGGGTCCTCCTGACTCTGCCTCCCCAGGGCTAAGATTACAGTCATGGACCACCACAGCCATTGTTTGGCTCTGGAGTTCTCTCTCTTTTCTCTCTCCTCTCTCTCTCTCTCTCTCTCTCTCTCTCTCTCTCTCTCTCTCTCTCTCTCTTCGAGACAGGCTTTCTCTGTGTAGCTTTGTGCCTTTCCTGGAACTCGTTTTGGAGACCAGGCTGGCCTCGCACTCACAGAGATCCGCCTGGCTCTGCCTTCCGAGTGCTGGGATTAAAGGCGTGCGCCACCACTGCCTGGCCTTCTTTTTTCTTTTTTTTTTTTTTTTTTTTTTTTTTGAAACAGGGTTTCTCTGTGTAGTCCTGGCTGTCCTGGAACTCATTCTTTAGAGCAGGCTGGTCTTGAACTCAGAGAGATCAACCTGTCTCTGCCTCCCAAGTGCTGGGATTAAAAGTGTGTGCCACCCGATTTCTCAGAAAATTGGGTATTGATCTACCTCAAGACTCAGCCATACCACTCTTGGGCATATACCCAAGAAATGCTCAATCATACCACAAAGATACATGCTCAACTATGTTCATAGCAGCACTATTTGTAATAGCCAGAACCTGGAAACAACCTAGATGCCCCTCAACTGAAGAATGGATTAAGAAAATGTGGTACATGATCACAATGGAGTACTACTCAGCAGAGAAAAACAATGACAGCATGAAATTTGCAGGCAAATAGATGGAACTAGAAAATATCATCCTGAGTGAGGTAACCCAAACCCAGAAGGACAAACATGGTATGTACTCACTCATAAGTGGATTCTAGATATAAAGCAAAGAACAATCAGACTGCAACCCACAGAACCAGGGAGGTTATATGGGGTGGGGGGACCCTAGGATGACTGTGGCTTATAATAAGTTTTGGTCTTACACAATTACTGGGCAAGCCTCAATAAAACCTTTCACTATTAGAGTAAGAATTTATACTGTATCAAGCTGATAATAGAAAAAAGTGTGCTCTACCACCACTCGGCAGCTCTGGACTTCTTGACCTTACCTGAGCATGATCTCAATTAGGACATTGGTAGAGGGGATCTCCATGCTGGGAGCCACAGGGTCCTACAAATCCACCCAGCCCCATCTGCAGCCATGACTCTTACTGTGGTGTTCCTGTTGTGCCAATGTTTATGATGTCAGCTGTGTGGCCTAGGTGGGTTTCCCAAGAAGGGTTTGGGGTCCAGGAGAGTTTCACTGGCCTGACATTAAGGCATTGACATTCCAGAGACTGCAAGGACAACTGGATTCCTTATGTTTCCCAGCTTCTGAAAGTCCCCAAACCCCTCAGCTCGTGGCCCTTTCCTTTATCTTCAAAGCCAGCAGTGAAGCATCTTCTAGCCTCAGACTCTCTGGCCTCCCATCTCTGTATGGGTGACGACTCTGTGAGGACCTTGGGGATTTTAGCTCCTTGGCAGTGGCTGGGTCTTTTCAGATGCTTTCCTCTGGTGGGATGCTCTGCCTGCCTCAGCTTGTCCATCTACATCCCCTGCCTCACACCCAGCTCTTCCAAAGCCCATTCTTTGGTCACACAGGTGGGCCCTTCTCCAGGGCAGAATTGTGTCTCGTGTCCTCCCCTTGAAGCACCCAGCCCGAGTTCCAGAAAGCCCAAGACTTGACCATGTGAGCGGTGGCAGTCGGCACCTACAGCCTCAATATGTCTTCCCTGTCTCCAGGGCTGGTCGGGGTGGAGTGCAGGCCACAGCCCACCTGCCCTTCTGGGTACTCTACCCAACTCCCCCAGGCCCTGGCTACCTCTTCCCTGCCTGTCCAGCAAGTGCTCAGCTGTGGACCCCAGGCCCACTTGTCCGTGTTACATCATCCTCGTGTTTCCATCCCTTTCCTGGGCCAGCGTGTCCTTCTCACAACCAGCAGTAGAGGATGATGTGGCTTCAGCTCGGAGCAACTGCACACACACACACACACACACACACACACACACACACACACACACACACAAACACACACGCCCCCATGCCTGGTCTTCATGCAGGTTTGGGCTCCGGTGGGTGAGCTGCCTGAGGTTGAAGCAGGGTCATCCACAGCCAAAAGTGGCGAGTGTTTTTAGACCCTGGAGCCTGACATGGTCAGAAGCAAATGGAATCCAGAGCAGAATGGACACTCAGAACTGGGCCTAGCCAGGCACACTTCATTCCACGGCAGAAGTCAGCCCTGCTCCATGCTACCCTTCTCCAGGCATACAACCTATGATGCGAGCAGTTTTCCAGACATCTATGCCAGGGTGTCAGCCTTGCCTACAGGTTGTTTTGTCACAGGGTCTCATGTAGCCTAGTGTGGCCTTGAACTTGCTAAGGATCACCTCTCAATGCTGGGATTATAGGCATGCACCATCATATGCAGTTTATATGGCACTGGAGATCTAACCCTGAGCTTTGGGCACTCCAGGCAAGCAGTCTACCAATCTCAGGACATCTCCAGTTCAGCCTAGCCCTTGGAGGGTCTCATCCCTGAGGACTTTTCATATCCCTCTGGCTTTCCCCTGCTGGGTGAGGGTCCTGACTACTGTGACCAGGTGGGAAGTATCTGTTTTGTTTTGTTTTTCAAGACAGGGTTTTTCTGTGTAGCTTTTGGAGCCTGTTCTGGAACTCGCTCTATAGACCAGGCTGGGCTCGAACTCACAGAGATCTACCTGCCTCTGCCTCCTGAGTGCTGGGATTAAAGGCGTGTGCCACCACTGCCCGGCCTTTTTTGTTGTTGTTGTTGTTCAGGTGGGGTGTATCTTCAGGGTTGGTTCACTTAACCTCCTCCCTCCAGGAGCCACAAACTGACTGAAGCCATCAAGTATGGGCTCAGGGGCAGGAAAAGGCTGAAGGCCAGTGTGTTGGAGTGTCAGGTGACATACCCTCAGCCTGAAGATTAGAGTCCCAAGAGGGTTACACTGGCTTGAAATCAAGGTGCTGTCCTTGCTTGAAATCAAGGTGGGGGTGGTGTCTGGAACAAGGAAGGACCGGGGAAGGTAAATGGTACCCACATCCCTCTTAACCCCTTGGCCACGTGAAGAGCTGGACTTAGAGACAATCAGCAAACGCTTTGGGCCCAAGATAGTGAAAGCATGCTGGGATGAGCTGCTTTCCTGCCTTTGGAACTAGCCCCAGCAGGAGAAACCATAGCTGATGACACTTGAATTCATTGGGGGCTACTTAAGGGTAGCTGAATGCCCGGGGGCCACATTCTTCCTGGAGGAGACCTGGATCGACTACAATAGTGTCCCCATTAAATGCACGTCCACCCTAAGCCGCTGAATATATGAATATATTTGGAAGATGTGCCATTCAAGCTGAGGATGTGCTGGATTCAGGTGGCCCTACAGTCTCTGGTGAACACCCTTGTCAGAACTGCCAGCCAAGCCTGGTGGCGCATGCCTGCAAACCCAGCCCTCAGATGGCCTCTAGTTTACGGCCAGCATAGGCCGTAGAGCAAGACCTTGTCTCGAGGTTTTAAAAAAAGTGAAAGCCTGGCCGGGCGGTGGTGGCGCACGCCTTTAATCCCAGCACTCGGGAGGCAGAGCCAGGCGGATCTCTGTGAGTTCGAGGCCAGCCTGGGCTACCAAGTGAGTTCCAGGAAAAGGCGCAAAGCTACACAGAGAAACCCTGTCTCGAAAAACCAAAAAAAAAAAAAAAAAAAAAAAAAAAAGTGAAAGCCTGTGTAAAGGTGACATCATTGGTGGTAATGACAGGCTTCAAGACAAGGAACACCAAGCGGCTGGCAGCCCCAGGAGCTCCTCAGCTTTCCAGAAGGAACCAGCCTTGCTGACATCTCAGTTTGGACTCTGGCCTCCAGGAGGACAGAGAGTCATTTCCTGTTGTTCTAAACCCACCCAATTTGGGATCAGCGATTAAAGAAGCCAGAGGAAGCTAATACACCACCAGAAAGGCAGAGGGTCTCAGGAGGACTGCAGAGGACAGGCATTGGAGCCCCCCCAACTCCGCTTAGGTGTAGGAGCATCCAGAGAAGGGAGGTGCCTTGTGCCAACCCCACCAAGGATGATCAGGACAGCAGTGGGTTCAATCAGACTAACTACAGCTACAGCTGGGTTTCTGGGCGAGTGGGTGGCAGCTTCTACAGGAGAGTCCTCCTTACAGTCCTTACCGTGGTTATGGTTGATCTCAGAGCACAAAGGCCCAGAGGCTGGAGAAGCGTGGAAGTGGTTTTAAGGGCTCCAAGCATTAGCTCCCATCTTGGACCTGGTGGGCGGGCGCTGCATAGCCTCAGTCCCTTCCCGTTGACCTGTCCCGTTGCTGCAGAGCATGGTTTATAGCATGCACTGCAGGCAGGATGTCCTCTGGAGAGGCGTACTCCAGAACTCAAAATAGCATGAAATTTAATTTTCCGCCTATTTGACAAGGCTTGGATGGGGCCCCAATCAGCAGCACAGATAAGGGTCCTCGGGTCCAGGGTGTGGACCAGCTGGGCCTGAGGCAAACACTCCACGGTCCCCGGGCAGGCTGCGTGCAGGTGAGGCGGTCTGCGGGCACTCCCCCAGCGGGGCTCCGGTTGCTGGGTGCTAAAGCAAACGGGATCTGTTTGCCCAGTCTGCGATGACAATGCCGTTGCCAAATATTTGCCAGCCCCAGGCAGTTGTGGAGCCCAGCTATAAATGCTTGCACCCCAGGTGGAGGTGGGCCTGCTGAGTGAGCGCTGCAGTCCCAGTCAGGTAGGAGCCTGGGTGTGTGGGCTGGAGTCTTCTGGGATGGTGAGGAGGGATGAGAGGGGAATTCCTTCCACAGGGAATATGTCTGCACTGAGCTCTCCATTAGCAATCATCCTCAAAGACTATTGTCAGGACCACTGGACACCTCCTGGGACAGGGGGATTCCATGTAAGACATGGAAGTGGCCAGCCTCTGCTTCCCAAACTCAGGGTTTCAGGAGAGCAGGGAGGGGGCTGTGCAGTTTGACCCTGAGGGGATCTGACCAAAGGGGCCACTCATACCCCGGCCTCTCAGAGAGAGAGATCCTCTTCCGATACACCTAGTTAGATGCTTGCTCCCCTCCCTCTGTGAAGGAGCCTGGTGACTCTAAGATCCAGATTCAGCCATTTCAGGGCCACTAGCCAGGAAGAGCCACATTACTCTCCCAATCACCTCCTCTTCCTCAGGTTCAGTAGTTGTCCTTGCGCCTTTTTGCACAGCAGTCTGTGGGGTCCACTCCTTTAGGGGTCTTTCATCCGTCCCTCCCACTCTCCACCCTTAGCAGGAGGTCTGGGTGGGGGGCACTCAAGTATTCTCCTATTGTGATAAAGTATCAAAACCCAGGGCTAGCTGGGTGTGGTGGCTCGTGCCTATCATTCCTGCATTCAGGAGGCTAAGGCAAGATTGATGCAGGTTCTCCAAGTTGAGCAAGTTGAGACTCCTTTCTTTCTTTTTCTTTTTCTTTTCTTCTTTTTTTTTTTTTTTTTTTTTTTTTTAAGTTTTTCTAGACAGGGTTTCTCTGTGTAGCCCTGGCTGTCCTGGTGCTTACTCTGTAGACCAGGCTGGCCTTGAACCCGGAGATCAGCCTGCCTCTGCCTCCTGAATACTGAGATTAAAGGCATGTGTCATCATGCCCAGATTGAGACCCTTTTTTTTCCTTTTTGCTATTTTTCAAGATAGGGTTTCTCTGTGTAGCTCTGGCTATCCTGCAACTTGCTCTGTAGACCAGGCTGGCCTCCAACTCACAGAGATCCGCCTGCCTCTGCCTCTTGAGTGCTGGGATTAAAGGCACATACCACCTCTGTCCGGCTAGACCCTTTACTTAAAAAACAAGAAACCCTACCCAGGAATGGTGGCACATGTCCTTAATCCCATAACTCTGGAGGCAGGGACAGGCAGTTTACATAGCAAGTTCCAGGACAGCCAGGGCTATAAAAGAGAACCTATCTCAAAACAAAAGAAAACCAAACCAAACAAAAGCAAAAAAACAAACAAACAAAAAAAAAACCAAACCCCAAACTAAACCCCAACAATGTACCACCTCAGAAAAGAACCCCAGAGCCGTGATTGTAGCTAGTAAGAACCAGGTTGGGTGGGGATCTTTGGCCACCACAGCCCTTGAAGCTCCCCACAGCATCTGCCAGGGTTCTGGACCTGTGAAGGCAGGTGTTGGTCCTGTCTCCAGGACCAATGCTGGGACAAGGTAGACTCCCTGTCCAGTGCCTGTCCCTGCCTGTCGGGACAGTACTGATCTCTAGGACTTCTGCCTCCTTCCCTACTGTGGCCTGTGTGAACACAACTGTGGTGGTTATAATGGTTCCTCTGTACCGTGAATCCTGTACACCTCTCTGACTAGGGCCGGTAGGGCCTCTCTGAGCTCAGGAGGCCCAGGGATCAAGGGAGAAAAGAACCGAGGCAGCCTTTTCAGGACCATACATTCAGGCTGTGTCCAGTGGGCACTGCCACCCGTGACTTGCCAACCTACCTTTTCACTTCCCTCCTAGCTTGTGTCTGCTACCCCAGGACCACCGCCCACCAGAATTTTGGAACTCCAACAAGATGGCTGCTGGTGTGATCCGGTCTGTCTGTGACTTCCGGTTGCCTCTACCAACACACCAGTCCTTCCTGCCCACAGACCTGGAGGCTCCAGAAACTTCTGAAGAGGAAGAAGAGGAGGAGGAGGAGGAGGAGGAAGAGGAGGAGGAAGAGGAAGAGAGAGACCAGGAGCTGCAAGATGAGGTGCCACAGGGCTGTAGACCAGACTCCCAGAGCTCAGGAGTGGCTCCCCAGAGTCCCAGCAGCCCTGAGACCCCAATGCAGCTGCTGCGCTTCTCAGAGCTCATCAGTGGCGACATCCAGCGGTACTTTGGACGCAAGGACACAGGGCAGGACCCAGATGCCCAAGACGTCTATTCTGACAGACCACCAGCCGGCCGCTCCGCCCGGGACCTGTACTATGCCGACCTAGTATGCCTGGCCGGGGATGGGCCCCCAGAGGATGAGGAGGCTCCTGAACTCAGTGTGCCTTTGCCTGGGGGGCCTGAGGGTCAGGTGCACAGGCTGGGCCCCAGAGGAGACAGGGTGCCACCACTGGGCCCCCTGGCCGAGCTCTTTGACTATGGGCTTCTGCGGTTCTCCAGACCCAGAGTGTCAGCCTGTCAAAGACTGAGGCTGGAGCGCAAGTACAGCCACAT
This sequence comes from Peromyscus eremicus, assembly GCF_949786415.1. Taxonomy (NCBI): domain Eukaryota; kingdom Metazoa; phylum Chordata; class Mammalia; order Rodentia; family Cricetidae; genus Peromyscus; species Peromyscus eremicus. The sequence continues at coordinate 18,287,460 of NC_081423.1, forward strand.
CACCCCCATGACCCAGAGGAAGCTGCCACCATCCTTCTGGAAGGAGCCTGTGCCCAACCCTCTAGGCCTCCTGCATCCAGACACACCGGATTTTAGTGATCTTCTGGCCAGCTGGTCTGCTGAGGGTAGCGCCGAGCTGCAGAGTGGAGGTACCCAGACCCTGGAGGGGACACAACTGACTGAGATCTAATGAGTGGGAGGGTCAGGATTGTGCTGGGGCAGCAGTGGCCCTTTCTCGGGCACCCAGCCTCTCCTTCCTGTAGCCCAGGCACCTCCCGAGCGGGTCTATCCAAGCAACCAAGCAGTTGACGTCCCCCTCAAGAGAAGAGCAGGCCTGAGAGGATCTGAGCTTACCCTGAGCCTAGAACTGCCGCCACCAGCACTGAGTAGGGAGAGCAAACGCTTGTCTAGACCTAGCCACACCTGGCTACTAGTTCTTGGAGGATCCCACTATACACGGCAGGCCTCAAAACTCTGCCCACAGGAAGTGGACAGAACTTAGGCAAGAACTGTGAGTCACTTGCACACATGTCCCTCTGGGGAGACCCATTCTTTACCAAGCCAGCCCCAAGATTCAAGTCAGGGGCAAAGGGCGGCTGGGTTAGGGACCACACAGGCTAGCCCTCCCTGCTGTCTCTCTCTGTAGGGCTGATGATTCTAGTGCCGTCTCCTCAGCCAGGCTGGTGGCGAGGACGCGGAGCTTCATGCAAAGGCCAGGTTTTCTCGAGAGGCCATAAGAGGGACACTACTTGATCACACGAAGAAACAGATATTGACTCTCCAGATGCATGCTCACAAGTGGCTTCCTTTGTGGCACTTCAGTGTTAACGGCAGCTGGGCAGGGATGAGGATGATTTGAGGACACGCTCCGTGTCCTCACTCCTTATATTTGTCCTCACAGGTGTGGCCTGGGTGCCTCTGCACAAAAATGCCATGAAAAGTGATAGAAGTGCCTTGGGCTAGGCAGGGCAGGAGGGGTCCTCCAGGGTCAAACAACTTGGGCCTTCTGATTTTGGTCTCTCTCACTACGTGACCCCTTATCAGGCCTATGAGCTGTGGAAAAGCCATTCCACCGGACAACAGGAGACTGGCTCCAATAGGTATGAGAACTGGCGTCTTTATTTCTGAGGCAGGGTCAGAGACATGATCTTGGGTACAGGCTTCCAGTGAGTCATCGCTGAGATTGCTCCTGGCCTTTGCTGGGCCACCAAGTTCAAGAGGACTGTCTTCCACTGAAGCCACCTGCCCAGAGACACAGCTCATCCATAACACAACTCCTTGTGGCTGGGCTGCTACCCTTAGGAGACCCAGGCTCTCAGCTGCCCACCTCACAGCCTGATACACGCCCCAGGAGTTCACAGAGACCAGCTCGCCCAGGGCTATGTCCTTGATGAAGAACCGCTGCCTCACCAGGGACATGAATACCCGCTTGCTGCCCAGTGTCAGCGGCCAGGGGCCCTCCTCACTCCACAGGCTCAGCATGTTCTCACGCAGGGTTGCAATCTCCTCTGTGCGCTGCAAGTGCAGAGGTACGGTGTTAACAGGACCCATGGGGGGGGGGGGATGCAGGGAAACGGGGAATGGGTCACAGGGGTGGGCAGAGGATGTGTGTATGTGGGGATATCTTCTAGGGAGGAAGTTCGGCAGCAGGGCCTCATGGCTAGGAAACACTGTTCAGTACCACCCTGCTAGTGAACTGCCTGGGGCCCCATGAAGACAGGCACAGAGGGACTTGGGACAGGTAGGCAGAGGGAGAGGGGGTCAGGGGTTCTCCACGAGTTTCCTCTCACCAGCTTGGTCTCGTTATTAAACTTGAGGTTCTGGATGGTCTTGTTGGCCTGGAGGCTGTTCTCTAACTTTATTATTTGCTTCTGAAACTAAACACAGCTCCAATCATGGGTAGACATGGACTGCTGACGTCCAGATGTACCCACTACTACAGAATCACCAAGACCCCGGAGTTTAGGGAAGCAGATATAAGTGACTTCCTGGGGCCCAAGGGATACCGTGGCCAGCTGGCCCTGGATCTCTGCAATCTTACGCCCAGGGTTCTCCTCCTTCAGAAACTGCACAGACATCAGCACGGTGGCTAGTTCCTGTCGCAGAGCCTCAACTTCAAACTCTCTGTGGGCACCAAGGGCTGGTTGTCGGGGGGGTCCCAGAGCCCAAGGAAGAAGGCTTAGCCCCGAGCTAGGATTCCTGAGGCTGTCATAGGGCTAAAATTGAGAGTGCATGCAGGCTATACCACAGGAGGTGGAGCTCAGGGTGGGACTGGCTGGGGACAGAGCAAGCACAGGTGCAGAGGTATGGGGCTTGGAAGAGTACTGTGGGGACCAGTGACAATCAGGAGGTCCCAGGAGTTTCTGTACCTCCCGGGGGCCTGGGAGGCTTTGAATCTCACCTGGCCTTGCCCTCAGCAGAGATCTTCAGGTCCACATCATTCTGGTGAAGAACACACTTGTTGGAGACACTTTCTATCTGAAATGTGGAAGATGTAGGAGCCCAAGGTGACTCAGTATAGTCACTAGGAGCACCAGGCTAGCTCAAGCCCAGCTAAGACCTGGATCTTCCAGGCTGGCTGCACCCTGGCCTTACCCACCTGCTGGGGCAGGCTGTTCACTTTTTCCTGCACCTCCTGCAAGTGAGCTGAGACCTCTTTCAGCCACTGGACCAGACCCTGCAGGGACTTCCTCTCCACACCTTCCCATGCAGCCTGCACCTACAATTTCAACATCCAGTGAGGGATGGTACACAGAGGGGTAGACTAGGCTGACTAAGCCAGGAGGCAGAGTGTCTGGTTCTAAGTATGCTTGTATATAGACCTGCAGGTGCCCAGACAGCCACTGCGGAGACAGAGATGCCAGGCCTATGGCAGCCATGGTGGTCACAGAGACACACCAGAGAGTGTGGTCACAGGAACTACGAAAGAGAACAGCCCCTTGTGTCTATCAACAGAGGGATAAGCGAAGCATGGTCTGTCCACATGTGGGAACATTATCCAGCTGTAAAGGGGGGAGGCGTGGGTCTATATAACAGGGATGACCCATGAAGGCAGCTCAAGAGAGAAACCCAAGCCTAGTGCACACGAATCAGAGCTAGATGGAGGAGAGGAGAGACCGTTAGACTCTGGGGTTTCTATCTTAAGTCATGAGAAAGCTTTGAAGCTGACTTGGCTGATAACTTTTCTACGAACGTACTAAAACCACTGGGTTTTAGTTAGGATTAGGGTTGAGCTCAGACATGTGATCCCAACACTCAGGAGGCTAAGGCAGGGAAATTAGGAGTATCAGGCCAGCCTAGGCTACATGGCAAGATCTTCTCTTAAAACAAAACAAAACAACAATAAAAAAAATGGGCTGAAGAAATGGCTCTGCAGTTAAAAGCACTTGCTGCTCTTCTGGAGGACTGGAGTTTGGTTCCCATGGCTCATAATCATCTGTAACTTCAGCTTCAGGAGATTGATGCCCTCTTCTGGCCTATTTGAGCACTCACACACATGTGATATGTACACACAGACACATAAAAGAACACACACACACACACACACACACACACACACACACACACACACACACATATATATATATTAAAGAAACCCAAACAAATAAAATATAAAACCAAACAAAATCCACTTAACTATATCCTTTAAAAGGTGTTTGAGGTTTTTTTGTTTGCTTGTTTGTGTTTTTTTGTTGTTGTTTTTTGTTTTCTGTTTTTTTGCTTTTTCAAGCAGGTTTTCTGGCTGGCCTGGAACTCACTTTGTAGACCAGGCTGGCCTCGAACTCACAGAGATCTACCTGGCTCTTCCTCCCGAGTGCTAGGATTAAAGGCGTGTGCCACCACCTCCTGGGTGACAGGAGAATTGTTGAAAGAAAGGAAAGAAGGAAGGAGAAAGAGAAAGAGATGGTGCTGCGTACCGCAGGGGCCACCCTGCCTGGTTCAGAGGATCGGGTCTCTACCCTCAGCCCCGTCTTTACTGCCCTTCCTTGTGGGTCTGTCCGCCTCACCTGGGACAGCTTCAGGTCTACTGTTCGCTCCTGCAGGTCTAGCTTCCAGCTGAGAGCTAGACAGTGGTCATTCAGGTCCTTCAGCTTCTGGTCCAGCCCGGCCACTGACCCCTCTAGGACCTGGCTCTTCTCTTGGAGCTGCAGGAGACAGTGTGGGGTCAGGGAGGCTCTAGCCAGATGCCTATGTACACAGGGATCCCTGCTGACCACCACCTCACTCAGCCCCTTACCAGTTCCAGTGCATCCTGGGTTTCCTGCTGGGCTAGCTTGCCAGCCATCTGCACAGCCTCCAGATTCTCATGGACGTATGTGGCCAGCTCTCCGGCCTGGCTCTCCTCCAAGCTCACCTTGGCCTCCCTGTATATTGATACTCAAACTGTCCCTTAGCACTAGCCAGTGAGGGGACCTGGTTGCTAGCTCTGAGGTGATTCCATGGACCAGAGGATGGGTGCTACCAAGAAAGAGCTGTGAGCGGGGGTCAGGGTGAAGGAACTGGAGCTCTGGCAGAGGGCTGCTAGTCTGTCATAGCATGTCCAACTGGCCTAGTGCTTAACTTGCAGCTGCAGGGGTTGAGGAAGGGCATTCCCCAGCTGAGCTCAGCCAGTGATTAGCGGAGCAAGGGACTGGGTGGCCCACTGTCCTGACATGACACCCACCGAGCCTTCTGTTCAGCCAGCAGGACACGATTCAGTGACACCTGGTTCTGTCGCACAAACTTAGTCAGATAGACCACGGCTTTGTCCAGGCCCCGGCACTGCTCCAGCAGGTGACCTTCCTCCTCCTGCTGTGGCAGAAGTGGCCCTGAGCCTTGGTGACTACCCTCCATCTCCCAGCCAACCTGGCCAGCAGGCCCACCTCTCGCTGTGTCCGCAGGGCCCGCAAGCGCTCCTCTGTCAGTTCATGCAGCTTCTGCCAGCGGCTTTCCAGTTCCTCTCGAAGGCTGCTTTCTGCCATCAGTCGTGTGCTCTCTGAAGATTTCATTCTCTGTGGAGACAGCACTAGCTGCTGTGAATTTGTGACCCCACCAGTGGGCAATCCATGAGGACACTGGGCCCCGCCCCGGCCCTCACCTGCTCCATGGCCATGAAACATTTCTGAAGAAAACTGCACAGTTTGGTCTCCCTCTTTAGGAAGCGGATGCTCAGATCCTCACTGAATTTAGTCACCTGGTCCTAGGAGGGGTCACACAGCCACCTGAAGCCTCCCCACTGGACATCCCTCCCTGCCTGGGGTATCCATTCTCTCACCCAGGTCACATTCCCCCATGTTCCCAATCCCTGCATAGGCAGGCTGCATGCATTGGGCAGGAAGGAAGGTTGGGCAGATAGGACCCACTGTCCCCCAAAACACTAGCTCATGGGCCAGGAAGCGACCTAAAGGTTAAGGTCACAGAGGTCTGGACAGTTCGGCGCACATTCTGAGCCCCAGATGTATCTAGGGAAGGTTGTACAGTAGGCACTGAATTCCGTGCTGAGCTGGCGCCTCGGTAAGAGAAGCAGATGTGGAAACATGCCCAGTATGTGAGAGCATCTCATCCATGTGGGAACACCCCATGCACAGACCTCATCGAGAGGGTGGGAGGGAACTCTAGATGCAATCCTTTGGGCTTTTCCTCCTCTCTCTGCTGCTCTCCTGCTGCTCTGAGGGTCTGAAGGCACAGGACAGAGGTTCGAGGTCCAACCCAGCCTTCTGTCCCCCCCCCCCCGCCTCACACCCTCTGTAGTACAGTTATCTCCTTTAGGACTTGACATAGCCAGTGCCATTAGGGAGTTGAGCAGCTGGTGACCTCTGGAGATCTTGGTCCATAGTCATGGCCATGAGAAACAGTGCTAAGCAGATAGCTGTCTATGGGAATGGGGCTAACAGTCCCCCTGGGAGGGAGGGAGGAGAGTCACCTTTCTGTGAAATCACAACCACCACTCCCCCTACCCAACTAGTCCAATGCTGGAGTATAGAAGAGGTGAAAGTTTGATGGTGAGGTCACGGGAGCTTTTTGGTGTTGCACTGTCTGTGTTACCCATGTGCCTCTAAGAAGCCCCAGTAAGCTTATTTGCCAAGCTGGACTTCGAATCTCTCTTTAACCCTGTTGGCCCCTTCCCTATTTGTAATGAATATGTGTCTCTCTTCTGTCTCCCCAGGAATGTTAGGATTTGACAAAGCTGTTTGTGTGGCACAGGCTCGTAACTCCAGTACTCAGGAGGCTGAGGTTCACAGGAGGGTTGCTGTGAGTTTGAAGTTAGCCAGAGCTTTACAGTGAGGCTCTCACCTCATGTACCAAAGAAAGTCCTAAGAAACCTTCTGCCTCACAATATCCATTTACCTATCACCTTCTCCATAGCCATAGGAGTTCTGCCAACAGACCCAGCTCTCAGGCCCTGCCTGGGCTGTAGTTCTCGGAGAAGATGATTCTCAAGGAAGCTTTCACATCCTCTGAGCCACTGATGGTCTTCCTCCCCTGTAGAAGGGGAACCTAAAACATGGTTGGCCTCTTTTTCTTTTTTTTGAGGGGGGGGGGCGGCGTTTCAAGACAGAGTTTCTCTGTGTAGTCCTGGCTGTCCTCGAACTCACAGAGATCGCCTGCCTCTTCTCCCAAGTGCTGGGATTAAAGGTGTGCACCACCAGTGCCAGACTTTTTCTTTTAAGATAGGGTCTCGTATAGCCTAGGCTGGCCTCACATCTGTCATGCAGCACATGATACTGAACTTCTGATCTAGTCTCTAGCTGCCAAGGGTTAGAATTACAAGCATGTGCCACCACACTCAGTTTTAGGGGTGCTGGAGGTTGAACCCTGAACTCTGTCCATGCCAGGCCAGTACTCCATCAACTGAGCTATACACCCATCCCTCAGCCACTTTTTCTGAACGATCAGACAGCAAACATTTCAAGTTCACAGGGTCTCCCTTGAAGCCTCCCAACTCTTGTCCAAAGTTGCCACTGTCACTATGCTAAACAAATGTTCATGGCTCCGTGCCAACAAGACTTTATTGAAAAAACAGGTATTGGGGTGTAAATCCTGACACCAATGTTGAAGAGCCCTCGAAGGGCCTGAACCCTCCATGCCAAGCATACGAGAAATCCTTAGCCTAAAGCTCTTGTGCTCTGGATGATGCCAATGCATGAGCTTCCCAGAAGATCTGAGAGGGATGCCACTACCTCTGGGCAGCAAAATTATGTTGGGACAGCTGGAAGCACCCAGTATGCCCTGCCCACCTGGTCCTGTGAGGATCCTGGACACACAGAACAGCAGCTGCAGTCACTGGTCTCTGTTTATAGAGCCAAGGAGCTGGGTGGCAGGTATGCGTCACCGTTCTTCAGCCCCATGAGGAAGAGAGCCCCCCACCCCTTAAGGGCTCCAAGCAGAAGGGAGAACACGCTGCCCTGGGGATTTGTGACTCCTACTTGAGGGAAATGCTAAGCCTGAAAAGAGCTGCAGAAGGGGCTTTAGGACCAGATGTTCCATTTCTGACAGTTCACTGAGATGGCCAGTGAGAGGTCCCCGCTCCTGCCCACACCTTCTGTTCCCCCAAACTACAGGCACACAGCACTTGGAACGTGGTTGTGACAGCAGCAGTAGGGTTTCAGTGCCCAGGGATGTAGCTAATGTCCGAGAATGGGCAATGCCAGGTGGATGAGAGGCCTGCCACATCAGACAGGGCAGTACCGGTAAGCCTACCTTTGTGTTATCACAAAGACTGGCAAACATCTGGAGGGAGGGAGACCCACTGATGGCAAGGCCAGAGGCTCGGGACACTAGAGGCCTACTCAGAGACCTTCGGATGATTCCTGCCCAGGCTAGCTAGGCTTGGCTTTCAAGAGAGGTACCTGCATCTTGGCCAACCCACGGTCCACCTTTTGGTTGGTGTCCTCTTGATTCCTCTGCAGGGTGCTGCAGGCTGCTTCCCGGCCCTGCTCCTCTTGCCTCAGCAAGTCAGTCAGCTTGGTCACCCTAGAGGCAGTAGGTGTGGTAACACCAACTCAGCTGGGGAACCACAGTGACGCTGGTGGGCTTTGGGACCCTAGCTCCTTCTTAGACTGGGGTACACAACCTGCTCAGGTAACACACGGAAGTGGAAATAGACCTTGGAGTCCCTAGTGAGGGCAAGGCACCTAACAAAGGAGAGCAGGCAGGTGGGGCCCCCAGTAGTCAGCAGTGCATCACTAAAGGCAGATGATGGCCCACTGGTGGCACTAGGGCACAGGGCAGGTAGGACCTCAGCCTTGATCAGGCCTGAGACTCCCAATGTGTATACAAAACTGGTTTGGAGCTAGTCCAGGGAATTGGCCCACCTGAGACTTATCTCCTGCTCGGTACATTTCCGCTCTGAGTCCTGTAGCACCTGTGTCCTCCTGATCTGTGTCAGAGCCTCTCGGACCTCCACCAGCCTGGCATAAGGAGTTGCCCTGCCAGCCCCAGAGCAGCTAGGCAGCATTTGTTGCTGCAGGTCTAGCCATGGGGCTCTGCAACCAGCCTCCCCCAATCTGTGCAGTCCGCTCCACTGTATGCAGAACCCAGTCTGAGTTGGACTATTATAGGTATCGTTTACTTAAATAAGTCCACTTAGGGAAACGGACACCCACATGGGCCCTAACACCAGCTACTGCGGGAAGCATGGGTGGACCCCAGTCCCTCCCACTGAAGCTTATGCTCGTCTGTGTGTGTACCTTTTATCCAGGGCTTTTATCTGGTTCTGGCTCTGAAGCCCAGACAACTGCAAGGAGGAGGAGGAAAGAAGGACTGGGTAGGCCAAGTATGCTGTCTGCAAAGTCCCTCCAGCACTGATGCAGGTGCATGTGTAGGAGTCAGAGCATGGAACCACTGGGATCAGTAGGGTCAGGGTCCAGGAAGCTGTTCCAAGCACCAGGAAAAGGGCGGCTTGCTTATGTCTGCTGCTCTGCCCAGGGTCTCACCTCTAGTGCCTCTTTCTCAGGGCTCCAAGCTTGCCTCAGCTGGCGCAGCTCGGAGGCCTGCTGCTGCACATGGGCACGGACCTGCAGCAGCTCACGAAGCAGGCCCAGTGTGACATGCTCACAGCGGTCCTTGTGTCCCCTCAGGCGATGCACCTCAGCCTGCAGCTCAGCTACCCTGATCAGGGCCAGAGCAGTTGGGTCAAGTTGTGTCTCTTAGAGGTTAACTCCCTCAGTGTGTCATCTCCCTCTTTCTCATACTCAGCAAGGCTCACCATTGCTCCAGCAGTTTCCGCTGCTTAGGAGTGTCGTGTTCAGGGACCAAGGAGCTGGACACCAGGCCACTGCACTCATACCTCTCTGGGGTCTCCACACCCAAGGGCTCAGGACTAGCTAGGCCTTCTGTTAAGAGCAGCTCCAGGTCCTCGAGTGTGACGTTGCTCAGTTGTGAAGGAGGTGAAAGTCCGGGTGAGGAGCTGTCTGCTAGCTCTGGAAGGAGGCACCTTGGGAGCTCATGCATGGGGACAGCAGTAAACTTGCTCAATGCCAACCTGAGCTCAGCCCTTACTGAGTCACAGAGATCAGCCCTGCTAGAGGTTCAGGTAGGAGGGGTTAAGGGCCCTGAGGGAGGACATACAGTTCTGGGAAGCAAGAATAGTAAACTTTCCACCTGGCCAGCTCCATCAGCCCCTATGAGGTCCAGAAGCTGGACTGCTCTGCATATCCGCTCCTCTACACTCACCTGACATGGCTTCACCAGCAGTCACCACCTGTAGCTCGGGTTATGGTATCAGCACCTGTGACTGCCCAGAGCTGGACTCCAAGGCCAGGGTGGCTGAGAGGTTGGCTGGAGGGAGGTGAGTAGTCAGGGCCAGAAAGCTGCAGGGACTGGGGACCAGTTGAGGGGTAGAAGAGAAGGCTTGGGACAGTGTAGGCAAGGATTTAGAGAGGCTGTGGGGCTTAGGGAGGTGAGGGTCAAGAGGAAAGGTCTGGATCTTAAGACAGGGTCAGAGAGGAGACTGTGGACCTTTGGGAGAAGATGACTCAGGAGGAAAGGTTGTGGATTCCCTGAGAGCAGTTGAAGTAAGAGGTAGTGGGGTCCTGCCCTTATACCTGCCTCTTCAGTGAATCCTGCTGAAGGAGGCAGGTACAGCCGAGTTAGTCTAGAACCTTCCTTTTCTCATCAGAACCCTATGACTTCATGGCCAACTGCCAGTGGAACCTGAGTCCTCATCCACCCTGTCCTGCAGGCTCCCTAACTTCTGGTTCCTGGAAAGATGTGGAGGGACTATGAAGCATTCCTCTTGCAAAAGGGTCTCCTCTGGCTCTGGAGCTACTGGGTTATGGCTACGGTGAAGAGGTTGTCCATGAACCTTCACAGGCCCTTGAGTCACACACATAGAGCAGAAAGTGAGGGTCCTAGGCAAATGGGACTAGCTAGCCCTGAATCTGGGAACAGATACCCAGAGGGTAGGATGGCAGTCACAAATGAGGCCACTGAGGTTTCAGCCTTCCCAAGAGCCATAATGAGAATTTTGAAAGAGACATTTTGATTGTTTTATTTAACCTAATATATCCAAAAATATCATTTCAACATATAGTCAACACAGACTGTGGACAGATTGCACATGCGTTTTTGGTACCAAGTCTCTGAGGCCCTGTGCAGTGTTCTTCATCCCCTTGGGTCCAACTTAGATATGGCCCTTCCCAATCCAGAGCACCCCTGGCTTTGTCATGAAGACCTACCCACCAGGACCAGCGGAGCAGGCACGGTGGGTCAGTTAAACTTCTTGTCATGCAGAGCCTGGCATGCCCAGGCTTGGGGACAGGATGTCATCCAAGCAGGTGACAGAAACCACACTCTGCAGTGAGCCTGAGAGCAAGGCTGTAAGATGGGGATGAGGAGGTCAGGGTCCCTACATGACCCTCCTACTGGGCCCTGGGCTAGCTGCAGTACCCCTCAAGAGTTGCAACCACTGCCCGTCACAGACAGCACTACTGTCTATAGAAGGTGCACTTATTTTATCAACATGCTGAGTGCCTAACTCCCCAGAATGCTGAGCCCTAGACAGAGAAAAGGAGTCTCTCATTTCTCATATCCAGACTCAACAACACACTTAGTCCATCTCCTCATAGAAGAAAGAGCCACGCCTTTGGAGGGAGGACAACTGAGAGGCAGCAGATGCCAGCTTTCCAAAGAAGGACCTGTGTGGCCTTGTAACAGACATGTCAGAGACAACTGCAACTATCTTTACAATGCGTCCTGGGGAGAAGACTCTGACTCTGGATGTCAGGTTTAGCTTGGTCCAGTGGAGCCAGCTTTGACAATACAGGGTTTAGAGGTGAGGCTCCTTGGCTCTGGTGCTACAGGTCCATCTTAGGGCCACCCTTGGATGGCCAGGTCCTAGAAGGCCACTGCCCAAGGGTGTACACAGTACAGTTAACAGCAAAGCCACTATGGCCATCAGGGTCCTAAGTGCTGCGGGAAGACCTGCTGTGGTCCACAATGCCATGACCTCCAGCCTGGGACAGATGTAGGTGAACTCAGATGCAGTCTTCATGTGATTTCAGCTCTCAAGCCCTAGGCATAGAACCAGTCTCCCCATCTTCTGAACAAAGACATGGGATGGCACATGTGGGTTCCCCAATAGAGCCCTTGCTGCTGAAGCTCTTGACTGGTTTGGGCAGTACAACCACAGCATAGGTGCTCAGAATCAGAAGAAACAGCAATAGGTAGTAGCTCACGCCTGCCTGCCCCTCTCTCTCTCTCTCTCTCTCTCTCTCTCTCTCTCTCTCTCTCTCTCTCTCTCTCTCTCTCTCTCTCTCACACACACACACACACACACACACACACACCCCAGCCTCTATTGGCTCTGAGAAGTGAGCCACAAGGGGTGTGATCACACACATTTCATCCTTGGAGAAGGAACCCAGGAGAGGGGCAAGTCCAAGGGGTGGAGGGGTCAGGGGACAAGGAAAGTGCTGATGATGTAAACCAACTGCCCAAGACAAAGGGTCTGGCCCCCACACCAGCCAGGCCCAGGGAGGGCATTTGCTCCTGCTGTTGCACTGCCCAGGGGGCAAGGCTTTGGCTGAGACCAGGGACCCTGGGAGGAGGTGCAGAGGGGCTCGGGTGCCACTGCACAAGGGTAGAGCCAACCCTCACGTCTGCGCCAGTGAAAGCTCTTCAAGGCCTCCCTTCCCTAGGCGGTATCTTGCCAGGTCCTTCCTAGTCACCAGGCCGACCACCTGCAGAAACAACACCAGGTCACTTCCCTCCATATGATAGCATACTTTACATACCAGTGCTAAGTAGGCGTGCACCAACAGGCTAGGTCCCAAGGGTCACTGTCCCGAGACAGACAAGCCCCAATGTCCACCCACACCAGAGCAGCGATACAGGAAGCAGAGTGTGAGGCAGCTCCAGCACTCTCTGGCAGGACAGAGAGCAGCCTTACCTGATTGCGGTTGTCTACTACCACCAGGTGCCTCAGGCCCAGAGCCCGGAACAACTTGAACACTCGAGGAAGAGACGCCTCCTGCAAGGTAGTCAACTGCCTTTAGCCCACTTCACTCCACTGTGGAAAGGGATTCCACCCCCAAACCAGGCATTTCCAGAGTCCTGAGCTGTCCCTTCCCTCCATACCTGACTCCAAGCCCCTCTGTGCTACTAGTGGGGTTCTCTGAGGCCCAATGCTACTTGAAGCCCAAATTCTCAGGCTGTCCCTGATAAATTCTGGTCGGACGGCCCATCCCAGGCAGCAAGCCCCACTTGCACCATCCCTGAAGGCCTCCTCTCTACCTGGCAGCAGTTACTCCATGAGATTCCAGAGGCTCCTTACTACCTTTTCAGAGTATACAAGGCATCAAGCTTGGGTCCTGGAGGTCAACCATATCCCAGCCCTGCCCCCAACTCCTTTGAGTCAATAAGTACCTGAGGCACTGTGTAGGGAGAGGGGTTCATGAATTCAGAAAGATCCATGGTGCACTCCCGCTCATCCTGGGATACGTGAATGGACTGGATTGGGGGGAAGCGTGGGTAGGCATCACGGAAGTCCTTCAGCCTCAGCCGCCTCTGTACCAGCCCCATGTTGGACCTCTCCACAAACACCTGCAGGCAGCAGCCAGTTATGTATCTGCCACTATGAAGGATGGTGCCCAGGACACTCCCACCCATGGACTGCAGGGCGCACCTTGTGCTTCAGGAGCACGATGAGCTGGGAGCGCAGGATCAAGCCTTGGAGCCTGGCTGGCTGGAGAGGAAAGAGTCAGAGGCCTTGAGACTGCAGTGGGAAACTCTGGCCCCCGGTTGCTGTTTAGTGGTCACCTCTAAGCACAGGCCTTGAAGTGGGCATCCCTCACACACAATCCTGCTAATCCCTAAAGTATCTGAGACAGGGCTCGTCAGCAGAGCATGGAAGCCACCTGCTGAGAATGGAATCAACAGGTAGCAAGACCTAAGCCAAGTATGTTTCCCACATTTCTTTCAAGCCACCAGTGCCAATGTCCAACATATCCCAACAGAGTAAGAACTGGGCCGGGGGTAAACATAGCTGGTCTCACATCTCTTTGGCACCTCCTGACAGATGTCACAGCCACCAACACCATGACTGAGAAGTCCAGTCCCGTCAGAACTACACAAGGCTTGTAGTCTGTGGGGACATGCCAGCTAAGAGAGAGATTTTACTTTCTATCCAACACAACATTTCCTGTTCATGGGCTGGAGAAATAGATCAGTGGTTAAGAGCACTTTTGCTCTTGCAGAAGACCTGGGCTTGATTCCAAGCACCCACATGGTAGCTCACAACCATCTGTAATGCCAATTCCAATGGGATCCAATACCCTCTTCTAGCCTCTGCAGGCACCAGGCATGCAGGTGGTTCACATGCAAGTAAAACACATAAACAGGATAAAAATAAATCTTGAAAAAAATAAAAGTATCTTGATCAGGTGAACTACATGATGAATTCCTCCAATATATGCTGCTCATGGGCACAAAATAAAAAGAACTGATACTCAGAGAGGTGCCTACAGTACCTGGGTGTCTCCCACATCCTCCACCACGGGGAATCCATTATGATTGGATGTTGTGTCGCTTAGAACATCCACGATGACTCCAACCTTCTCTCTCCGTCTCAGGCAGGTCACAGGTGTGCTCATTACTTCCCTGCCAAGAGGTCCAACCCAATGATCCTATCTCTGTGGCATTCATACCATGTGCTGTCAAGGTACTTCCTTAAGAGCTTTAGTATCATGTGAATACTTGACAGACATGAAGCTGTCAGACTTGGGACCCCAAGACCCCCATTTCCATGCTACAGACTTAACCAGGCACTGGAAAACCAGCCATGGACCAGCTATAGTGGGAACCCTGGTACCTGGGCTCTCCACAGACATTCAGTGTTTTCCCTGTCCACATCCACCCACAGCACCCAGGAACACGAGGGCTTAGCAGGCCAGCTGGCCATACCTGGCAGTGAGCGAGTGTGAGGTGACCGGGGCCTCCCAGTGCAGGAAGGGCACACTCTGCAGCTGGATGTGCATGTCATAGAGGCCCTGGGTACAGAGTCATGATTTAGAACACTGCCCAGGGGTCCTGAAGGCACATTGCCTCCCTCAGAGCCCCACAACTGCCCTAGTCCTGAGGGCATATGGGAGTGGCTCAATGGGCTCTCTTTCTTCTGCAGCTGCTGCAGGCTCCTCAAACCCCAGTGTAAGGCTACAAGGTTAGCATCCAGGGCAAGCAGAGGACAAACCACCCCTCTCATGCTGCATACCTCAATGAAGACATCGCCCACAATCTTGGCAGTCATCAGCACCAGCATGATGGGAAAGCCGTAGGTCACGTTGCTGGTGGCCTCCATCATGATGACTGTCAGGCTAAGGGTCATTCTCACGATCCCACCTGTGGGGGTAGTCATAAGCCCCTATCCCTCTTAATACAGGATCCCCAGCTTTGCTATGTCTGCAGTCTTTTTACCCGCCTATCTTTCCAGACCCCAGAGGCAAGGATGGTCACTGCTGGGCCCTGACTATTGCCACCTGGCCATGCCATGGGGCTGATGACCTCACCTGCCTCACGTCCTATTTTGCTCACATGAATGGCAAAGGCCAGTCTTGGTGGAACTCACAATGGGTGGGCAGGGTACAAGTGAGAACCACTCACCAAACAGGGCAAGAACTGGGGCTTACCAAGCTGAGCAGCAGCTCCCATCAGGGCATATTTACCCGGGTCTGCCCAGATCTGTGGGAGGCAACACGGCTGAGTATCAGAGGCAGTGGCAACCCTCACCCAAATCTGCCAGGGCATTCCAGTGCAGATGTTATGCTTGGGCCTACTGATCCACACACAGGAGTGAATTCCAAGGCTCACATGCAGAACATTCTACTCCAGTGCCCTCTGCTACAACCTGTGTGTTAATGTTCCAGCTAGGTGTGCCTTGAATAGGGACAAGGTATACAAACTCTACCTACCACCTGCCCACACCTATGAGTTCAGAAGACTGTGCTTGCTTTGTGCTGAGAAACCTACATGAAGGAGGATAGTAGAGCAAAAGTATGCACAAGGTGCCATTGCCCACGCAGACACACTGGATCACCCAAGGAAAGACATTCAGCTGTGAAAGGATTCTAGGACACGCTACAACAGAGATGAACAAGCAGACATCACACGCAACTGGAGATTGCAGAGACATATGAGGGTGCACACTGTGTGCCCCAGGAAGTGTTGGCAACAGATGAGCCCAGAGACAGCACGGAAGCTAGAGGCTACTAGAGCTGGGAAAGGGAAGATGGGGTCAGCACTGACTAGCAGAGGGTTCCTGTCTAGGTGAAGAAAGAGCTCTGGAGCTGGAAGTGATGGCTGCACAACGCTAAGCATCTAGTAAATGCCACTGAACTGTTTACGTTCAAAGCAATCATTCTTATGAATCACATCTCAGAGACAGAACCCAACCAAAAGGAGATTTAGACAGACAATTGAGCCTGAGGACAGGGGAGGGGCAGATATGGGCTTCATGTTGTTATCCCTTCTATCATTTGTCAATCTCACTCAAACGATTGAAGTGAGAAAACATACACACAGATGGAAACCCCAAGCTCCACCAGTAGCTGGTGAGAGGAAGGGCTAGGAGGCCTACATGCAGGTCAGTGCTGGAGGACCTGGGCTCCTTTCCCTCGTTATAGTCTCACTCACCTCCCCAACATGCAGGTCAGTGCTGGAGGACCTGGGCTCCTTTCCCTCGTTATAGTCTCACTCACCTCCCCAACATGCAGGTCAGTGCTGGAGGACCTGGGCTCCTTTCCCTCGTTATAGTCTCACTCACCTCCCCAACATGTCTCCAGTTACACGACAGGACTACTTGATAGTGTCAGAACTTTTGTCCACCTGCACTAGATACCCCGATTTCCCCTGTTCTGGCTCCTAGGGTCACCAGAACACTTGAGCAGTGGAGCTCTGGCATGCCTCTCCCAACTCACCGCTGCCCCTGTGAGGTAGGACAGGGAGATGCCAAAGAGTCGGCCCCAGGCAGCCCCAATGAGCAGGGATGGGATGAAGACACCAGCAGATACTGTGAGGCCATAGGTCCAGCAGGCCAGGAAGAAGTAGACCAGAGTGAATAGGCCTAGCGTCATGGGATTGTAGGAGCCTAGGGAAAAGGAAGGTCACTGAGCTGTAGCTGGGACTCAGGCCTGGGCAGGAATGGCCTGCTGGGCAGGGATGGCCTGCCGGCCATGTGCTTCCATCCTGAGAACCAGATTCCCAGTGGTGCCCAGGAAACTCTGCATTCTCAGCTTCTCCAGGTGAAGGGCAGGTCCCCAGAGTCAGAAGTGATGTGAGAAGTGCAGCAAGGTGACCTCAAGCTGGCAGCATAGGTATCAAATTCAGGAACCACCCAGGCTCCATGTCAGCACCAAACTCCCCAGAATGACCAAGAGCCTGCAGTGAATGTGCTCTGTCCCATGTGGAGGCCCTCGTCTAGGAGAAAGAGGAAGCCCACACTCCTGCGAGCAGCAGCAGACTTCCAGCTCAGCTGGACTCACAATTGGTGTGACTTTACATATGCCAGCTGCATTAGGACAGATTGCCTGAGCCTGAGCATGGCCTGAGTCTGGGAGCCCAGCAACAATTACCAATTTAGGGAAAACATCAGAGGTGAGAGGTGACTAAGACGTGTCCTACTGGGCCCCTAAGCCACTCCCAGCTACTGTAATTTGGTGGTCAAACTCCAAGACCTGGGACGTAGACAAGATGCTGAGGTTATATTTGTGGGTGAGAAACCAGAGAAGTACGGCCAAATAGAGAGAAACCACAGTGGCCTATGTGACGGCCAGGATTAGGGGATGCGCCAGTCTGTGTGGCTAAGAGCACCATAGCACAGATTACTGAGGTTAGCAGGGCCAGGTCAGGAAGGGCAGAGGTCTATGTGTGGAAGACCATTGGCTTATTCTACACCAAATTTATCCATTAATTTTCATGATCCTTTCCCGTGGACAGCCTCCCAAACAGGAAGTCCCCAGTAGCCTTATGACAGGCAACAATTATAAACACCTGTCCCTGTGGGCAGGATGGATATCATGGTTAACTTCAGTTGTCAACTTGACACACTTGTGAAGAGGGAACGAAGGAGCTGCCTCCATCAGATTAGCTTGGACATGCCTGGGGGGGGGGCAGGGAGGCAGGGGGGGCATTTTCTTGATTGCTAATTGATGTGGGAGGATCCAACATTCTTGTGGGCAGTATGATCCCTGGGCAGGTGGGCTGGACTGTATAAGGACGGTAGCTGAGCAAGCAGAAAGCAGTGTTCCTCCATAGTCTGCTTCAGTTTCTGCCTCAGCTTCCCTCTCTAAGCTAATAAACCACTCCTTCCCAAGTTGGTTTGGTCAGGGTTTTACCACTGACAGCAACAGACAGCAAACGAACACAGAAGGGGAGGAGCTGGAGACAGGCCTAAGGATGCCCAGCTCTGCTTGGGCACGGTGTGCAGGGCTTAGCCCTAGGCACTATCAGGAGTGTGGTGGAGCCCAGAAAGGCCTGCTCATGGAGTCACCAGGTTGGGTTTTCTTCTGGAGAGAGAGATGGAGGTGACTCAGGTGACTATCCTCAGGAAGAAAGGAGAAGATGGGGACCCCAGTCAGTCCCTGTCCAGGTGCTTGGCCACCAGGTACTCCGCAGAACTGTGCAACCCCATGTCTCCAACTCTGCAACATTGATTCCTGCACTCCAGTACACCTCACCACACCAGAGATGACTCCTCACTCCTAGCCCAGGGCAGTGACCTCTGGGCCAAGAACTTGCCCACTGTCCTCAGTAAGTCCTAGCCATGCTAACTGCACATACCTGGTGGGTCATGGAAAAGGCTGACAACACTCTTCTCAGGGGTGTTGAAGAAGGCTGCAGCCATGGAGTTGTACTCGCCATCTGCACAGAAGAGCTGTAGAGTTGAGAGAAAGGACACAGAGGGAGATGGCCACAGGGCAGATCCTGTGCTGCTGAGTGCTCAAGTTTAATTCAGCCAGGACTTCACTGGATGACCACCTCTCTGGAAGATGGAGGTCCATCTGTCCCTCTATCCAGAAGAAACAGGAAACTAGGAACTTCATGAGCAATGCCTCGGAATCAACAGTTGGACACTGGCCCTGGGAACCAGTAGGCCCAGTCTTCTGGGATGAGTGCCATTTACTACATGGAGGGACACATCATTTGCTTGCCTAAGAAGAGAGGTAGCTCTCGTTTGGGGGTTTTATGAGCTGCTACAAGTATCCCTATACGGTTTCTGTACAGTTACAGGTATGTACTTCTCTAATCTAAACTGAGCCCCATTCTAAAGCTCTCTCCAGAAGGTGTCTGGAAATGACTACGGTGAGATCAGTCTAGTACTACCACCCATTCCCCAAGCACCTGAAAGACAGCCTCAGCTTACTATGGGATCCTACATGCAGAACAAGCCTAAGGCCTACTAACATTGTTACCTCCGGGAAACCAGAGTTCAGGAGAGTTGGTCCTGTTCATAGGGCCAGCCCAAGGCCTATGCCTACCTGGAGCGGGTAGGACATGGAACTCCCCTGCAGGGGTTGGCAATCTCGAGATGAGTAAATCAAGACGAACGCCACTGTGGCTGTGACAGCAGCCACCAGCATGGCCTCAATCACTTGGAGGCAGGGCCGGTGGATGTACCTAGAGACCAAAGCCAGGGTGGACTTTGCTGCAGGGATGTTCAGGGGTAGCCTCACCTACCCTGCTCCTGGCAGTTGCCATGGCAACCTGACCCAGAACCCATTGATGAGAGGGCAAAACAACACAGGTTTAATGATCAATCAGCCCAGACTCCTGGGGTTATCTTTCTCCCTATGGCTACAGACTACTCAGTAACGACTCACTCTGCTACACCACCACAGCAGCTAAGACCTGTGCAAAAAAACAGGAAGACAGTGTCTTCCCAAAGTTGATTGCTTCTCTTCTAATAAAAGGGCCGGCACCCCAGGCAGAAAGTAGTCAGCAGCTAACTCACCTAGGGCTTTGCTCTCCATGACAAATTTGATCTGCTAGCTTTCAGACCTCAGGACCTGAGGAATGTCTCTCGGGGAGGAGCACTCCGCCTCTGAAGCTCCTCCAGCCCCTCCCCCACTCCCACTTCCTGTCCCTCTCCCCCAGGCCACACATTCCTGACTTATCCTGAGCAGCTTAGCTGGGTAGACCTTCAGGAAAGGATCATCACTGACAAGGCTGCTACAATTTGTCCATTTCCTGCGCCCAGTGGGCCTGTACCAGTCAATCTGGCACACAAAACGGGGTTCTTTCTCACCTGATTCGAAACATGGTTAGCCAGTAATTCAAGGCATTGAACACAGCTCCAAGAATGCCCCCTGTGACCAGAAAAGAGACTAATGTTAGTTTCACAGGGAGGACAGTGGTGGCCCCCAGAAGTGGGACGGTCCTGCCGAGGGTGCACTGTCAGATGGCTTCCCAGTCATGTCACTAAGTCTGTTCTGCCTTCCACTCAGCTTCTTACAGAGAAGTATGAGCTGAGCATGGGAGGAAAAAAATTTCTGGGAGGTGCCGGGCGGTGGTGGCGCACGCCTTTAATCCCAACACTGGGAGGCAGAGCCAGGCAGATCTCTGTGAGTTCAAATCCAGCCTGGTCTACAGAGCGAGATCCAGGACAGGCTCCAAAGCTACACAGAGAAACCCGGGGGGGGGGGGGGGGGGGGAGATGATTTCTGGGAGTTAAAAAAAAAGGAAATCTGAACCACTTCAGGCCCTGAGTGTTTTAGATAGGGAGGCCTCACCCTGTAGATGTTGTAAATACTTGCCTCTGCCCCCCGCCCTGCCTGTGGAATGAAGCTTTGCCACAGTAGAAGTAAAGCTCTGGGGTCTTTCTGAAGTGCCCACCCCTGCATAAGAATTCTAGCAAGGCAGGGCCTAGAAGTGAGGATGGAGATCCTGACAAAGACAACTCCAGACCTGCAGCACTCTGGAGCTGGGAATCCATCCTCCCAACACAGGCTGACTCTGGTCCATGCTATAGGGAGGGGCCTTACCCACTACACCCATGGCGATGAAGACAGGAATCTCATGGATGGTGTAGGCCATTTTCTGTGCAGAGGGGAAAAAGTAAAGGCTTTAAGAAATTGCTGCTTAAATTACAGGACTGAACAGAGACTCTGTCTATATGCACTGAACCTTCTAGCACTTTTATACAGAACCAGAGGTCCATATGTGAGATAAATAGTCTTTGAGAAGACCTTATAACCTTGTGCAGCCTGGCACTTAATACTGGAGAGTCTCACACTGCAGTTGTGGTACACTCAAAGCCCTGAGGGAGCAGACCCTATGCACACTCCCAGAGCACTACTACAGGGTCCTCAAACTGACAAGCAAGAGTTCAACATCCCTGCTAAGAACTAGATTTTTCCAAAGCCATGTTCAAGTCTCAGCCAACAGGGTTTTGAGTTAGCACCAGAAAGGGCAAGGTGGGACATTGTGGCTGACAAGTTACCTCTGAGTCGAATCTTCCAAAATTTATGAGGCCTGGGCTGGACAGGTCCCACATGTTTCCATGGTAGATGCTCAGAACAAAATTCAGTGTAAAGGTGGAAATCATGGAAGCAAAGAACTGTGGCAGAGAGAAGCCAGAGCCTTAGAAACCTGCCTGGTGTACCCAGCACCCTCAGGGCCCTGCCTGGCCCACTCAGTACTCAGTGTCCTCAGAGCTCTACCTGGCCCACCCAAACACCTCAAAGCCACATCTGGCCCACCTAGGCTCCAAGTTATACAGAACACTCTCATCTGAATGCCAGAGCCAGACACAGAGGCTGGGACTTCCTGTCATTTGGAAAGCTGTGTGTCTGGATACCCCATCTAAGACAAAAAGAAGGGTGCTGGAGCCAAGTGGGGCTGGGTCTACTGTTTGGCTGGGCAGAGATGGCCAATGAAGGACATAAGAGAAGGTAGTGTTTCTGGGGTTCCCAGCACCAAGGACACCTGGGACACGTGTAGAGCTACTGGACCCACTGGGGCATTCTACAATACAAAAGGATGGACTGACTATATGACGAGTCCTCAAGGGAGGGAGAAGCATGATCACCCTGGCCAGAGGGCGCCTTCCTCAGGCACTTACAATTCTCCATGTCAGGAACTGATTCCAGAAGGAGGCACCTTCCTCCAGGCTGAATAGAACCCCACCTAGAAGGCAAGTGGCAGGTCTAAAGTGTCACCCAGGCCATAGGGCAACCTGCCCACTACCAGTGCCCAACAGAGGCCCCAGGGAATTAAGAACACAACACAGGGAAGCTGCTAGCTGGTACCAGGCCACAGCTGGTGGCTGTAAGACACTGCCCACACCCTCACCTGGCACTTGTCTACAAACATCAGAACTATGCCTACAGAAAAGCCCTGCTTCCCCATCCTGGCCAACCACAAAGCACCCAAGGGCATAGCCAGAGATGAGGTGGAACTGGCCCTCCTTACCCACAGGGGCTCCAAATGCAGCAGACACTCCAGCTGCAGCTCCAGCTGAGACAAAGTCCCGCTTCTCTGTGTCTCTGCGGAAGTATTCAAAGATCTGAAAGAGAAAGATGGAGGGTGTTGAGGGAGGCTCTGAAGGGTCACTTATCACAGGAAGGGAAGTTGGAAACAGGTCCCACCAAAGGGACCAAACAAGAGATGTAAGAGGCAGGACCTTTTTTTCTAGATAATCAGGCAGGGAGCCTTTTCTAACAATCACATCATTATAATCACAACAGTAGCTACTGGATTCAGAAAGCAATACTAGAGATAGTGACAGAAAACAGGAGAGCTGGGGTGCCCATGTCCCCACAGCTGAGAACATAACCACAGGATTCCATTTGTGACCGTGACCCAACTTCATACAGGCAAGAAGTCTATGAACTTCTTGTTCCAGCTCTACCTTACTAACTGGAGAAAATCCAATGGGTGGAAAATCTAAACTTACTCTTGATTTTAAAAAGGATTGTTCAGTCAGGCTTAGTGGTGCATCCTTGGCACCTCAGCTCCTAAGTTCAAGGCCAGCCTGGGTTATACAGAGTGACTGTTTCAAAGAGATGGCTATAGACTTAACATGTAAGTTTAGTGTAATGCCCATCTTACTGCTGGTAACAGTGAGAAACATGATAAAATTGTACCATGTACCTGAGTAGCCATTTAAAGCTCTGACCTCCCTCAAGTGACTGTCCCTCTGAGAAGCTAGTCAGAGCTATAGATTCTTTTCAACAGAATCACACTAGCATATAACACCAGAATTCTAGGAACTGACCATGGAGAGTCCACATGGTCTGTAACTACCTGGACTGGGAACAGACCAGGTTGTCCTTAGAGTTAGAGATAGGGACAGGCACTGGATGTGTTTTTTTTGTTTGTTTGTTTTCTTTTCGAGAGAAGGTTTCTCTGTGTAACAGTCCTGGCTGTCCTGGAACTCACTTTGTAGACCAGGCTGGCCTCAAACTCAAGAGATCCGCCTGCCTCTGCCTCCTGAGTGCTGGGATGAAAGGCATGTGCCACCACCGCCCGGCAGGAACTGGATATTGAGGGAGACCCAGAGGTCTGGATGAAGACTGCGTGGGCAGGAGACCAGCTGAGACACATCTGTGAATCCCCAGTGCATCCATGTGTATATGGAAGTACTCACCTTGAAATCTCGCTTGAGTGATGTCGACCTTCCCTGTGAAATCCCAGCAGCGATCACTGAACCTGAGTGGATCATTGGCCCTTCCTGAGAGCACAAAGCAATCAGTACTCAGAGGCCATGCATGGGTCTTGGTGTCCTCCCAAAGACAGAAACTCAGACTCAGAAGGGACCAGTATCACTCATTCTGTTACCTTTCCTACAGCCAGTCCCCCTACCACAGACAGAATCACACCGGACACCTTGATCACCAGCGTCTGGAAACAAGAAGACGCAGAGTTTGAATAAACATGTTATATACATGCCTGAGCCCCAAGGGCTCAAGAAGAGCCAGCACTGTTGCTGAGAACTCACACTGATCATCCACCCACACTACAAATGTAGGAACAGCACCCAGGGTGCTGTTTCACATCCGTTTGGGGGAATTTAGTGCTGATATCCCTAGGGGGCCCTGAGGGAGGAGGCTCAACCCTGCCCTACGACTATGCCTCTGCTCTAGGCCCAGTACAGCTTGGGGACAACTACTAGCCGGGACTGATAGTATGGCCCCCATCCCATGAACATACAGGTGTTTCCACCTGGAGATTTGAGCACCCACTACACGGATACCCCAGTATTCCTCCCCGTATCAGGCCAAGAACCATGAAGATGGAGGTTGAGGGACTGTGACTCCCCTGAACTGCATGAGCCTGGTGGATGCTCAGGGCAGTCAAGGGTGAACAGAAAGCTACTCTGTCATCTGGGCTCATTAACAATAAAACAACTTATACATGCTTCCCTTGATACATGGCCCCTGGTGCAGGTAGGACGGGGCCCCTGGGAAGGATATCATGTTCAATGCAGGTTCTGAGGAAGCCTCCTAAACCTAGTCTGTTAGCTAAAGGTATTTAGCAAAACATTCGTGTTCCACTAAGTCTAGTATGGGTAACAAGTCAGTGCTATGCCCAAAAGTATCATGTCTACCCTATTCTACAGCAGAGCAGCAGCACAGGTCTCTTGCTTTCCAGAATGTGACTACACTGCCTTTCCTTGGCTATAGGGCACCAGGCCCGGGAGCACCCCAGGGAGGCGATGGAGTATTAGGCAAGGGAGTACATCCAATGTTCACCTGCCTTCTGAGACAGGGACAGGAGGCAGTGTCTGTCCAGACTCAGGCAGAAAGTCTGGTCAGGCAAAAACAACTAGTAATAAATTACACATTACGAGTATGAGAGAAAACTTGGAAACTAGGGAAAGGAAGGCAGACCGTCTCCAAGCCTAGCTTAGCCCCTCTGGCTCTGAAACACTCAGAGTCCTGAGTTACAGACGTGTACTGCATGACTGCAATCACAACATTCTTATTCCTGCACCGCTGACTGCAGACAAAGACCAGCTTTTGCCACTTTCAGATGTACACTTTCAGAGGTTGATGTGTGCACACACAACAGCTGGTGTGCACAGAGCTTGTGCCAGGTGTGGAGGGTCAAGCAAAAACAGACTTAATTAAACCAGCAGAAATCCTGCACACCTCACCTTGAGTCGCACCACGTGGGGGATCTTCACCCCATTGAGGAAGCACTTGATCTGGGGGATTCCGCTGCCAGCAGCAACTGGCTGGAAAGACAGAAGTGCCACTGAGCAGGTAGAGTAAGGGGGTGCAGCCTTACAACCACAAGAAACATGGGGAGCAGGTGTGGAGAAGGGCTTCACATCAGGAAGTAGAGGTTTCTCCTTACCCCAGCCCAGAATGGAGAGACCCCTGAAAAAACCCTAATGGGCATGTGTAAAGGGCTAAGGGTAGAGTCTGGTGGTCATGTATCCCCAAGTTAGCTAGATGAAGGAAATACTACAGGATGGACAAGACACTCATCATGTACCAAGCAGGAACTAAAACTTCCTATATATGGGACAGCTGGTCTACATCCACATAGAAGGTTCTGGATGTTGTCTATTCCTTCTTTCATCACTACACAAAAAGGAAAAGGAACATAGAGGGAGCTGGAGAAGGGAGGACCCCTGGGAGCCTTGGAACGAAGATGCATTTTGGAGGGGCCATCTGTGGGATGGGAGTAGTCTCCCTGGGGAATGGCTGGTCCTGCTGCCCCCTCTGCTTGGATCCTTGCAAGAGTTGTCCAAACTCCTGAGTTTTTGTAGGTCCTAGAATACTTCACTGTCTAGCTATGTGAAGGCCCTGAAAGATTTAGCTCTAGCTACATGTGAATACGGGGTAGGTGTGGTACACCTATGGTCTGGGTATGAACTGGGTGGCCAGGGGATATTGGGTGAGAGTTGTATTGTTGGGTTAAATATGGTACCACTAGGAGTCAAGCTGAGGAAGCCCCGGTGTTCTTTCTGTTCTGACTGAATACTTCTCATCTGTACACACTGTGGTGCTCTCTGGAAAGCCTTCATCCTCATAAGCTAACAGGGTCCATGGTGGGTAAGACAGAGGGCCCATCTATTCACCGAGACATGTGCCCACTCTGGATCTAGGGTAACCATTCTCCTACACACAGTGGCGTTACCTCTATGAAGGCCACAATCACGGACCCGACTAGCACGAAGGCGGAGTTCAGCGTGGCCCACAGCAGGAGGGAGAAGGACAGGCCACCTTTCTCTGTGAACTTGTCGATGTCTCAGGGATCGTCAAGGACAGGTACTGCTGCACGTCTGGAGCACATAACTGCCCTGCTTGTCTCACTATTATGGCCGGTCTATCCGGCCCAGATCATCTCATGACCTGGACCAGCACAACTACTGACTAGCTTGCAGGCCATGGTGCTAAGGGGACAACTTAGAGACATCATCTCACAGCCTGACTATGAACACACCACCCATATGCTGAGCTGTGTGTGTGTATGGTAGGGGTAGTTTCCACGGAGTTGGGCCTGCTGTTCTTTACTGCCTGCCTGTGAAGGCACATGCTTGGGTTCTGTTAATGAACCCTCACCCCATGTGCCCCATGCTGAGTGTCTCTGGAGGATACTGTCCTTGATGACTCTGTACTTGAGGCCTGCCAGGTTCTCCACTACAATGTCAATGAAGCAGGCTACCAGGCCTGTGAGGATTCCAATGAGGGCACAGATAACCCAGCGCTTGATCTCCACCGTCCGGAAAGCCTAGACAGGGATGGGAAACATGGTGCAGTCATGGTGGGAACTGCAGCTAGGCACCTGTTGGGCACTGCTCTGGTGCTGGCAGATTCAAGGGCTATACCACACACAGTACAAAGTTCAGCTCTCAGCCCAAACCTGCTAACAACAGCCTCCAGCCAATGTTTCAATGACCACTGAGGGCCACAGGAAGTCACAAGGAGGTAAGTAACATTCCCTACAAATTCACAACTAGCTACTAGCATTCGAGGCACTGTCTGCCATCTGCAGAAGCTTTACTGGCCATGATGATTATAGCACTCCTCCAAGTTTCCAGCATCTGGTGTCACATGTTCAGAGCCCCATCCTCCATACACAAATCATGAAAGCGTGGCAGTAGAACCCAGAGGCTCGGAGGAGAAAAGGGAGGGGGATGGAACAGGGACACTCCCTGGCCCAACATGCCAGCACCCAGGCCAACAAACCACAAGCCCACCCTGCTCACCGTATGGTTGATTCGTCTCTCCTCTTCCAGGAAGAGCTGGTTCTCGCTATTGTCATAGTCCAGGCTCTACACAGACCAGGACACAAGGTACTTGATTACTGAACCAGGGACCAGAGTGCAAGTATAGCCAGGTGACAGGGAAGAGGGCTGGAAAGGTAGGGCTTGAGCTCAGGAGGGAGGATGGGGAGCCCACCTCATACTTGAGGGAGAGGAGCTTCTCATTGTGTGGAATCTCCTTGGGGAAGGTGTGAGGAGGGTCCACTTCCTGTGGAAGAAAAAAGCAGTCCCATGCTCTTTAAGAATAGGAACAAGGTGAAGAAAAGGGGCTAGTCTCATATCTCATAGTTCAGCATTATCTGACACTCAAGGCTGGGAAGTCACAAGAAACCTACAAACCACCATCCCCTGGGATATGGTCACAAACACCCTCCAATGGGACCCTGCAAACACCACAGGTTTGTTTCAGGAGTATAAGGTTAGTTTAACATCCTAAAAAATCAACAGATGTGCTATGTCAGGACAAAGGTCCACAAACCATCCTGAATTTTTTTGTTTTTTTGTTTTTGTTTTTTTGAGTCAGGGTTTCTCTGTGTAGTCCTGGCTGTCCTGAAACTCACTTTGTAGACCAGGTTGTCCTAGAACTCAGAGATCCACCTGCTTCTGCCTCCCAAGTGCTGGAATTGAAGGCATGTGCCACCACTGCCAGGCCACAGACCATCTTATAAACACAGAAAAAGCATTAGAAACACTCAACAAAGCTAGGTGTGGTGGAGCACACCTACAATCCTGGCACCCTGGAGGCAGAATCAAGAGGACTGGAAATTCAAGGTCAACTTGGGTTACATAGCAAAGCACCTAACTAACAAGAAAGGAGGCAGCTAAGTGACAGCATGCTTGCCTAGCAGGCCCAAGGCTCTCTGTTCCATCCCTGAGTCTAAATTAACAACAAAAGCACTAAAGAAGCTAAAACAGGAGTCTGGAGAGATGATCTGAGGCTGAGTGTTTGCTCTAGCAGAAAACCCAAGTTTGGTTTCTGGGTATCCACACCACACGGCTTAGAACAGCCTGTAACTCTGCTCCAGGGGATCCAATGCCCCTGGCCTCTGAGGACACCTACACCCTCAGGCATGTGAGAACACTCTGCATCACTGCCCTCTGGACAAGTAAAACCGCAGCAGACAGCATCAAAGACAAGCAAACTCCAGGGGAGAGAAGAGGAGTGGCTCATGAAACATTTCATGTTTGTCTTTTCAAGATTTATTTGTTATTATCTGTATGCATGTGTGTGCCTGTGTACAACCATGTGCATGTGAGTACAGGCATTTATGGAGGCCAAAAGAGGGTGCTGGATCCCCAGGAACTGGAAGTACAGCCACCTGACATGGATGTTAGGATCTGAACTCTGGTACTCTGTAAGATATCTTCACACTAAGCTCACTCCTGCCAAAGGCCTCTGTGCTCCATGGCCTCCTCCATACAGTGCTTCTGCCCACCCCTTCACATCTGAAGCTGCTGCTGGTGACTTGGCCTCAGAGACCACATCCATATTCTGCATGCCATCTCTGCTGACCATGCTACCCTTCCACTTCCCTTCACTAAGGTCAGCTCAGTCGGAGCAGGGGACATAACACCACTTACCGGGTCTAGAAGCTCATCGTCCAGCTCCACGTTGTTCATCTGTCCAATTCGGAAAAATGCAGAATGAGACTACAAACAGAAGAGAGGTCATGAGGACACCAGGGAGAATACAACTCATTCTCATTCCCACCCTCACATCCTGCCCTCCTTGGGTGTTGGAACCCAGGTCTGCTCCTGACATGCACAGCCTGTTCCTGAGAAGGCTAGCATGGGACAGAAAGCCCAGTTTTTCTCACCTTAGTATACTACCCTGTCTGCTCCATATGAGAGGAAACTGACCATGCACCAGGGCCAAGGGCTGCAGGATGTGTCCAAGCAAGTTAGTGTCCACTGCCATGAAGCTATGGTTCCTCCCCTGCCTACCACCTCTACAAAGTCATGTCTAGTCCAGTTTCTCTAGGCCTCTATCTGCTTCAAGCATGCTAATACAGCCCTCCCAAGCAGAAGCTGTACCAGTTGAGTGGGTCTAAGGGTGGAAATTCTTGTAGTGGTACAGCTTGATGTAGGTGTGGGGCAGCCAGTGCCCTTTCTTAAGACACTTTCCAGATTGTTAGTGTCCCAACCTGGCTAAGTTCACACCTGCCCAGTACGTGGTAGGTGGAAAAGTTGGGGGGAGGGTGGCACTTATGCCCATTCTCAACTATTTCCTGGGTATTTACAAAATTGCTTGTAGGGGCTACAGGAAAGGCCAACTTCTGAGATGCTGGGCAAGAGCCATGTGGCCCTGCATTCACTGTGTTACAAAGCAAAGTAGCTGTGATGGAAACCAAGCGTGGAAGACAGAGCTCCAAGGCCAGCCCAGCAGCTGTGGACTGGAATTATCCCTGGAGCTATTTTCCAGACCTGAGGCAGCTGCAGGCCCAGCCTCACTGTTTCCTTTATCCTTCCTGTTCCAAAGACCCTTATCAAGGTTCACTGGGGTCCCAAGCATTTACATTTTATTATTATTGTTATTATTATTATTATTGCTTTTTTGAGATAGGGTTTCTCTGTGTAGTCCTGGCTGTCCTGGAACTCATTACGTAGACCAGGCTGGCCTCAAACTCTGCCTGCCTCTGTCTCCTGAGTGCTGGGATTAAAGGTGTGCGCCGCCACACTGGAGCTACACTTATTTTTTAATATTTATTTTAAAATTCTGTGTGTCAATATGTGCATGTGCATGGAGGTGCCCGTAGAGGCCACAAATGTTGGATCCCTTCATCTGGAGTTGGGAGCAGCCTGACGTGGGAACTGAACTTGGGTCCTCTGCTAGAGAAGTATGTGCTCTTAGCTGCAGAGCCAACTCTCCAGCTCCCAAGCATTTCTTTTTCAGGCACCCTGAAATCCAGGAGGCGCCTGTCTCCTTGGATGGTTCATCCCTACATTGTATCCCAACAAGCTTTGGGAACTTGCCCTTCCCAGCCCACAGCCACCCAAAGCTCCCTTTACCTGTACCCTTCCATCCCAGAAACACCGGAACCCCTTGCAGAGCTCCTGACACCCAGGACCCCAGACTCCTGTTCTTACAGGCACTGTGACCTGGAGCTGCAGATAGGTCAAGTGCTTCCACATTTACCCCCAGATATACAGGAAAGAGCTCCTCCTCCTCTGGAGCCTTTCTGGGGGTGCAGCAGACTGAGACTCATAGACATCCCACAGCTGTATGTATGCTCACCACAGCCAGGGGTTCCCTCTGAGCTTTATCATAGATTAACTCCTAATCTACCGACCAGCTACAACACAGGGTGACAGAAATGAGGAAGGCATACTGTGGGACAGAGTGCAGGAAGTCAGGCACCCGGCTGGCTGCCCCTGGCCCCCGCTCATTCCTGTGCATACACAAGCACAGGTTCATGTTCACAACTGGGGGATGGAGAAAGCATCACTAAATCACATCTTTGGGCTTGGCTGGCAACCTCCACCCTGAGTATCGTCAGGTACCACAGGTATCAGGAGGAAAGAGCACCAGAGGAGGCGACAAACATCTAACCATTTCACCTGGGAGGAGGGAACCTAGAAGGGGACACACCCTGCCCCCAATCCATGTCCACTTCTGGACTTTCCAGCTGGGGATACTGTGGGCTGCTCCTGGTTAGGTTGTTTTCTGTTTGGTCACCCTGGTTCACATGACCCACACATGATAGGCAGGGCAAGGATCACTTAGAGAGTCCCCTCCAGTCCTGCCACAATCTCACTTAAAAAAAGACAGACTTGATGGAGAGGTGGTGGCGCACACCTTTAATCCCAGCACTGGGGAGGCAGAGGCAGGTGGATCACTGTGAGTTCGAGGCTAGCCTGGTCTATAGAGCGAGTTCCAGGACAGCCAGGGCTACACACACATTGAAACCCTGTCTTAAAACACACACGCACCAAAAAAAAAAAAAAAAAAAAGAAGGAAAAGAAAAGACAGACTCACCATACCAAGCATGCTGGGGCAGGCAAGTTGTGCCAAGAGGCTACATATAAGCAGGCCACCCTCTATATGCCTTAGAGGGGACAGTCTATTCTGAGGACCACCATGAACAGGATGACAGCACCAGTACTCTGGTTGCATTTGAACTTCATATAAACATGGAACTTGACTGAGCCCCCAGGGCTCTTGAAGTGTCACCCACCATGAACCTGTTCACCTCCTCAGGGAACTTCCCCTAGGTGCTGAGTGACCAGGAGAAAACACAAGGACAGTGAAGCAGGGGCTGAGGGGACAGCAGAGATAAGGGCAGGTGGCCAGTCTGTTCCACCCATCACTGAAGAGCTAGACAAGCCAAAGGCCATCAACAATTGTTCCACTATAGCACAGGTGCCAAGAGTCAGACCCACAAGGCTATGAAAATGAAACCAGGAAAGTTTAAGAGGACAGTGGGAGAGGTGCTGGCTATGGGTAAGCATGACAGTCCTTGCTTACATGATAACCTCGACTCCAGACTTGGTAAGCAGTGGCCCAAATCCATGATAGAGCAGCTGCAAGCAGAAGCCCAAATCAGGAGAAGGCCGCCAGAGCAATGAGTGACAGAGGACAATCCACAGACCACAGTGGGGCACAGGGACCTGGTCCTCCTTGCAGGGAAGTAGCTGCAGAGGGCTTAGAGCTTTGTATGACTAAGGAAGTGGAAGGACAGACGGACGTTCCCAGGGATCTAGACACACTGCACAAATGCCAAACTCAGTGCTCTAGTACTGAGCTACAATTACTCAACATACCACCCTAAAAGGAACTGGTTGAGAACACAGGCCTGCTCAGGACTAGTTTTGCAACTTCTGGAAATCTATAATTATTTCAAAGTTACATAAAACAAAAATTCCCCCACACCAAAAGACTGAAAAGGTAACTTTCAAAACAGAACATAAATGCAAAGCATAGCGTTTGAGAATGGCTGACAGGCAAAAAATGGAAAATTACAAATCACTCACACACACACACCAAAAAGGTAACAAGAGCAAAGCTCAGAGCTGACCAGACATGCATGCAGTGCACAGACGTACATGCACGCAGTGCACAGACATACATGCACTCAGTGCACAGACATACATGCACTCAGTGCACACATACATGCACGCAGTGCACAGACATACATGCACGCAGTGCACAGACATACATGCACGCAGTGCACAGACATACATGCACGCAGTGCACAGACACACATGCAGGCCAGCCTGGTCTACATAGTGCGTCCCTTGTGGTAATATTCTGTCTCTGCTCCTTACCTGTCCCCTCAAACGTTCAAGGTCATCTTCAGCTACAAAGCTGTTTAAGGCCTGCCTCCAAAATGTGGTTATATCCATAAAGACAGAGAATAAGAGGAGGTGGTGGCCGGGATTGAAGGGGGAAGAAGGAAAGAAAACTCTGGGTACAGTTTCAGTTTTACAAGATGAAACAGTTCTAGAGACTAATTGCCCAACATTAAGAATATACCAGCTGGGTGGTGGTGGCCCACACCTTTATACCAGAATATACCAGACTAGGAGCTGGAGAGATGGCTCAGAGGTTAAGAGCACTGGCTGCTCTTCCAGAGGTCCCGAGTTCAATTCCCAGCAAGTGGCTCACAGTCATCTATGAGATCTGGTGCCCTCTTCTGGCCTGCAGGCATACATGCAGGCAGAATTTAAACAGACCTGAGCCAGGTGGCAGTGGCCCGCACCTTTAATCCCAGCACTCAGGAGGCAGAGGCAGGCAGATTCCTGTGAGTTCAACGCCAGCCTGGTCTACAAAACAAGTTCCAGGACAGCCAGGGATACAGAGAGAAACCCTGTCTTAAAAAACAAAAAAGACAAAAACAAAACTAACAAAACACAATGACAACAACAACAAAAAACCCTACTCCACCCCACCCCCCAAAAAAAGGAAAAAAGAAAAAGAATATAGCAGACAGGTAGTGGTCCAACTGTAATGTGTAATACTAGATACTCAGAGGCTGAGGGAGGAGGGTGAAAAATGAAAAGCCTGGGCTAGTGGATAAAGGCATCTCCTCCAGAGCCTGATGATCTGAGTTCAATTCCCTGAATCCATATGGTGGAGGAAAGAACTGACTCCAAGTTATCCCAATTTCCACACATCCACTATGGCATACATGTGCAGACACACATACATACAAAATAAATAAATGTATAAAAAATTTTTAAAGTTAGCCTCAACTACACAGAGAGTTAAGACCAGCCTGAACCACTTCTACACTATACACTAGACTTATACACTATACCAATACTCTGACCCCACATAAAATATTGCCTGGCAGTGGTGGCACACGCCTTTAATCCCAGCACTCAGAAAGCAGAGGCAGGCAGATCTCTGAGTTCAAGGCCAGCCTGATCTACAAACCAGAATCCAGGACAGCTAGGACTGTTACACAGAGAAACCTTTTCTCAGGAAATTAAAATAAATAAAATAAAAGAAGTGGGCAGGGTAGAGCACCTGTGTAGTACACAGGAAGTCTGGGTTCAATCTCCATTATGGGGTGAATGGGTGAGAATAGTGTGTGAACCTAGATAGTACATTGATGTTATGTGCTCTTCCTACAAATACACACACATATATATGTATGTATACACACACACACACAGAGCCATTTTATTTGAAAAATGAGGACAACCACGGAACTCTGCCATCCTCCAGTTCTCGTGGAACCTGAGTTGGAAAACATTATTTTGCACTTGGACACCCTATTTTTATATGTCTAACACTTTTTTTCTGGTTTTTTGAGACAGGGTTTCTCCATGTAGTTTTGGTGCCTGTCCTGTCCTGGATCTCACTCTGTAGACCAGGCTGGCCTTGAACTCAGAGATCCCACCTGCCTCTGCCTCCTGAGTGCTGGGATTAAAGGGATGTGCCACCGCCACCCGGCTATCTAACACTTTTTTGAGACAAGCTCTCTCTACATAGCCCTGGCTGACCTGGAACTCATTATGTAGACCAGGCTGGCCTCAAATTCAGAGATTCTCCTGCCTCTGCCTCCTGAGTGCTGGGATTAAAGGCATATGTCATTATCTAAGACCTTTTTTTTTTTTTTAAGCTCTTCACTGTTGCACACTGCCAGCTGTACAGTCCCACCTCCACCAGCAGCTGCCAGGTGCCAGGCTCTAATGCTCAGCACCAAAGAAGCCCAGACTACTGCAGTGAGGGGGGGGGCACCAAAAGAAAAAAAAAGGCAGGTTATACAACCAGCACAAATGTGACAAAGGTGACAGAATGGGGAAGAGAGACCCACTTTAGATGCAGTAGCTAGCAGGTCTATACCAAGCAGAGCAGCCCAGAGCAGGGAGGAGTGGGCCATAGGGACAGGCTTGGGGGTGGATATAGGCCTGCATGGCTGCCTGGAGGCTGCCAGGGCCCTGTCCTTCAGCTCTCTACACCCTGTTGGGCTGAGGCTTGCTTAGGAGCTGAGAGAGGAGGAGAAAGAACAGCTCTCACCAGAAGATAGCAGGGCCCAAGGGCCACTGGGGACAATCAGAGGACCCTCCCCTGAAGCTTTCCAACAGCCCCAGGTCTCCTGTCTTCCCCAACAGCACCTCAGGCTATGGTCTGTGGTACTAAGTTACCAGGGCAGAACACAGTCCCACACTCACCTGAGGTCCCTCTTCTGCTGAGGGAGGGGGTGTCTCTGGTGGCAATTCCCAAAATGGGCCTGTAAAAATGCCCTGCATTTAAACAGACTGCAAACACACACTGCTACCTCAACACCACCATTTGCTCTGGGATCAAACAGCCTCACGGAATACTCTACTTCCCATTGCCCACACACATGACCATGACTTCCCGGCTGACCTCACCCTCTCCCTATTCCACCATCACCCACACCTAAGAAAAGGCCCAAAGCCTTGGCCTCCAGGTAGTCCTGTAGGGCCTGAGCTTTAAACTGGGCCCCAGCCCATCCTACCTACAGCAACTACCTCATTGCTTGGCCTGCTTCTGCCTGGCTGAGCGGGCAACAATACCACCACCCAACCCCGGAGATGCCAGGAGGTAGTCAGGATAAGAAGCTCATGTTCAGTCCCAGAGTCACCCCATTGTGTCCCTCTTTTTATTTCAAAAGGATCCTGACTCCAGACTAGCTTACAAAGACTCCTGCTGCAGTATGAGGACACCCCATGCCTAACTATGAGCCTGCCTATTATCCAGAACAGACTTTCCCTGAGTAAAGCAGCACCAAGAAGTCATTCAGCTGAAGAGGGGGCCATAGACAAATGTCAAGTGCAAAGATACCTTAGTTGATAGGGATTTTTGTTGGGGGGGGCACAATTGCTTGTTTTGTTTTGAGACAGGGTCTTATCTAGTTCATGACACTTCAGAATCACTGACCTTCAACTTCTGATCCTCCTGCCTTCACCACTTGCATGCTGGAATTATAGCTATTTGCTACCACACCCAGTTTTATGTGGTGCTGGGAGACTGAACCCAGGGCTTCACTAATGACTGGTATCTACTGACAGCATGTTTTCCAACATTCATTAACTTTTTACAGAAGAGAAAACTGGCACAAGCAGGCCTCAGATCCTCCCTGAAATTCTGGCTGGTCTGGTGCCCACTGCAGAGGGTTCCCAACCTGTAGGCAGTGTTTGTTCAGCCCACCTAAGCAGGGCAAGGATCCTTTAGCATTGGAGCCCCTGGCTTCCCACATGTCTCTCCTAGACCTAAACCAAACTCAAAATCAAGTCATGTGCCTGGTCAGGACTTCCACACCCTGCACCATATCCCAAACTATTGTAGCATTCTAAACATATACTCTTTGTCCTGAGCTTGTCTCAGGGCCTTGCACTACTCATATAGGGCACAAAAATACTCTTTGCACCTATATCTATAGGGCTCCTCACATAGAACCAGCAAGGAGGTGGGCCTATTTCCAGAGGGAAGGAAGCTATCTTATGCACCTCAGTGACCTGCACACAGACCTCAAAATCCACAGTGGGGCAGGTGCATAATTACTTTAAGTTGTTTAACAGCAACCAATCAATTGTATTAACTGCAGACTTAAAAGCTATAATGGTATTTAGGGAAAAAATAAACTCATTCTTTCAAAAGAAACCAACTCTTAGGTCCATTGCAAAGAAAAGCAAAACCAAACAAATAAAAACAAAACCTACAACCATTCAATCCTGAGAAATCCAAACCCAACTTAAGGTTATTTTTGTTGTTGTTGTTGTTTTGAGAGAGAGAGAGAGAGAGAGAGAGGGAGAGAGAGAGAGAGTGAGTATGTGTTATACAGGTAGAGGAGGCCTGGAGAGGAGACAGTGGCCAGATCCCTGGAGCTAGAGTCACAGATGGGCCGGGCAGTGGTGGCACATGCCTTTAATCCCAGCACTGGGGAGGCAGAGGCAGGTGGATTTCTGTGAGTTCGAGGCCTGCTGGTCTACTGAGTGAGTTCCAGGGCAACCAGGACTGTTTCACAGAGAGACCTTGTCTCAAAAAAACCAATAAGCAAACAAATAAATAAATTAAATTTAAAAAAAAAAAAAAAGGGTTACAGATGGTTGAGCCTCTGGACTTGGGTGTTGGGACCTGAACTTGGGTCTTCTGCATGAGCAGCAAGCACTCTTAGCCACGAAGCAATCTCTCCAGCCCCCAATGTTACTTTCTTTACAACAGGGATAGCAAATCACACCTTCCAGAAACACCCTAAGACGCTCTGACACAGCCCTACCGTTCTACTATAGTCACTTCAAATTACTGCAGCAGACCAGACTTGTACACAGACGTTACTTCAAAGGAAGCCGAGCTGCTTCCCAGCAACAAGGAACTGATTTTGACTTTCATTGTCTGAGGTACCTTTAAGGGTCTAGAAAAACCTAAATGTAAATTCTGATGAAACAGCCTGATCTCATGTTCTTCTTAGCCTTTAAAATGATAGGAGTGCTTGTTAGACAACTCGAAAATCAGGAGAAATGGTAAAGGATGGTTATAAAACAGACTAGCAACAAGACATTCACATAAATACCTGACTCAAAATTAATACAATGCATACAGGCAGGAGAGCCAAAGACATGCAAATACGCAAAACAGTAACCCCTTTCAAACATTAAGCATTTAAAGGCACAAACTGTGTTTTGAGTGATGAGCATACTCTGGCCTCTAACTTGTTACTTATTACGTCTGGCTGCACATTCCCAATTCAAATTCAATTAGGTAGTAAGAGAAAATGAGTGGAAATACTTGTCACTGCAATTATGCCCCAAATGTCTGGAATTACTCCTGTGAAAAGGAGATTGACACTTTCACTGAAATCGCAAGTCTGTCGTTTAAACTGTGAAAACTGTCAGGCGTGTAGTCCAGGCCTTCCAAGTTCTTGAGAAAATGGAGCAGGATCATGAATTCATGGCCAGCCTGGGATACACCAGTGAGACCCTGTCCTGAAACGCTAGGAAGCAGATCAGAGGTCGTATGCTTGCCTAGTATGTGTAAACCCTGGGCTCGACCCTCACTACGAAGAGTAAAATTTAAAAAACAAAAACAATTTAAAAGGTTAAAATCCTAGGGTCTCTGGCTGCAGAGCTAATGACAGTTGATGATTGCTGAAGGACAGGGTATCATTTTCTCTAATGGTGTGCCCACTGGGACTGGATGGGAAGAAGGGGTTCAAAGCGAAAGAAAGGAAGAGGGTAATGGATGCGAAACTGTCAAAAACAAGTCTTCCGGGATTCACAAAAAATAACAGAGGAGAAAGCTGTGGCCTCCTCCCTGGGCCCCTCCGGCGCACTGAGGACCGGGGCAGCGAACGCAGCGGCCACATCTCCAGCCCGCGGGCCTCACCTGGCGCGCGGCCGGCCCGGCCCCGTTCAGCAGCGGCGTCTCCTCGTCAGGCTGCCCGGTCCTTCGAAGCAGCGGCGCCGCCTCCTCATCATCGCGGTCTCGGCCAGACCAAGATACCTTCTTAGAGACGTTGGCCATGGCCCACAGAGGACCAAACTCAACTAGAACAGCCGGCCGCCCGGCAGCGTTCCCGTGACGCGCGCCCGGGACTCACGTGATCGGCCATCGGTGCCCACGTGACCGACTATGGTGGCCAGAGAGGTCGGTGAGCGCAGGGTCTTCTGGGAGTTGTGGTTCTCTGATCCTTGCAGCCCTGGCTAGAACTCTCAAAGCGGTATCAGTTGTCTTTACTGAAGTCAGTGACCCAGACTCTGAAGAACTAGCTTGAGACTAGCGTGAGATGCACGCTCAGTCCTTGAAGAGAAGATAATGTGGGAAAAAAAGAAACTAGCTGTAAGGGTTCTGGTATCGACCCTCTTAAACAAGTTGGCTTCACGTGTCTCCTGTGCTAAGCGCCTAGGAGGGCAGTCTCATTGCTATAATTCCTGCAATAGGCTTTGAGACCCTGACATTCCAGACGAGGAAAGGCTAAGGTTCCGTCCTCCTAAGAGACTAAGACAGTGCATGCATGTGGTGTTGACTTGTCAAAGGTTGCTTTAGGCAATAGGATTTTAGCAAGGTTAAATTTGGTATCGGTGTTCTATCAACAAAGTTGTTCTTAAGAGATATACCCTGAAATACACAGGGGCGAGAATTGGGATTTGATGCTGCAACTTTAGAAACTTGAAACTAACAGTAATCATCATGGTGGCACTCTGCAGAGAAGGAAGGGAAATGGTGCAGTGTTCACTTTTCAGTGAAAGAACCAAGCAGACGCCATAACAGGCTGTCAGTCTTCTCTCAGACATCAGGCCTCAATTTCAGTTTCCTGAGACTTGAGCAAGCAGTTTCTGGGAGGGCCATGAACAAAAGACATAGTCCTTGCAGTAGCTCCCTTTCTGCACATACTCTGACCGCTCAAGGTTCAGCCAGTTGTTTACTGTCTGGGACCCCTCACCAACTCAGAGCTACGTACATGGGTCAATGTGAACGTGCGAGCCAGCTAGCCAGCCTCCATGGTAGCTCAAAGACAAAGCCTGGGACTTGTCCAGGCCTGCCCCAAAATGATAACTGTAACCCCCCAACCAGTAAATTCAAAGGTTACATATCCTCACCCAATCATATGATGTCAGGGCTTGTACCACCCTGCTTGTGGTTTTTCCCTTTAAAAACCCCTTACTCTGAGAGCTCAGGGCCATCCTCCTCCACCCACTATGTCAAGTGTTAGACACAGACCAAGCCCGGGCTTGCTTGTTATCAATAAACCCCTGTGTGTTTTGCACTGGATATCAGCTCTGTGGTGGCCTTTCTTTGGGGTCTCCTGACGTGGGCACTACATCAGCAGCATCATGGCAGTTGGCTTTACAAAAGATGCTAGAAGTGGGAAAGGAGCCAGGAGGTGGTGGCGCACGCCATTAATCCCAGCACTCGGGAGGCAGAGGCAGGTGGATCTTTGTGAGTTCGAGGCCAGCCTGGTCTACAGAGCGAGATCCAGGAAAGGCACAAAGCTACACAGAGAAACCCTGTCTCGAAAAAACAAAAACAAACAAACAAACAAAAAAAGAAGTGGGAAAAGAAGAACGTGTCCACTTAATGAAGGAAATAGGGATAATGTGAAAGCTACATTTAACAGAGAGATGCTGGAGTGGGCTGGAGAGAGAGCTCAGCAGTAAAGAGCACTGACTGCTCCAGCACCCATATGGCAGATGACAACTTTCTGTAATGTAACTCCAGGATCCAACACCCTCACACAGACATGCATACAGGCGCGACACCAATGCAAACAAAACAAAAATAAGTAGCAATTATTTTAAAAAACATTGGAAAGGCTGGGGTTAGTGTGGGCAACATAGGAAGATCTTATAAAAATAATTAAAATACAATTCAGACGTTCTTTTTGCTTTTTCATTTGGGTTTTGTTCAAGACCAGGTTTCTCTGTGTAGCCCTGGCTGTCCTGGAACTTGCTCTGTAGACCAGGCTGGCCTCGAACTCAGAGCTCTGCCTGCCTCTGCCTCTCAAGTGCCAGGATTAAAGTCATGCCACCCCCCACCCAGCCAATTCAAGCTTTCTCTCTCTCTCTCTCTCTCTCTCTCTCTCTCTCTCTCTCTCTCTCTCTCTGTTATTTTTATCCCTTAAAATTGTCTATTGTTTTCTTTGACATCTGCATGAAATATTTTCAGAGATTCTACATCCACTATGTGACACCATCCTCCTTCATGTAAATCATAGTATTTTATGAAGAGAGCGTTTCTATTTTACAATTTATTTTTGTGGTGCTCGTGTCATGAGACCCCAAAGAAAGACCACCACAGAGCCGATACCCAATGCAAAACACACAGAGGTTTATTGATAACAAGCAAGCCCGGGCTTGGTCTGTGTCCAACACTCTGACTAAGCAGGTGGTGGAGGATGGCCCTGAGCTCTCAGAATAAGGGGTTTTTAAAGGGAAAAACCACAAGCAGGGTGGTACAAGCCCTGACATCATATGATTGGGTGAGGATATGTAACCTTTGAATTTACTGGTTGGGGAGTTACAGTTATCATTTTGGGGCAGGCCTGGACAAGCCCCAGGCTTTGTCTTTGAGCTACCATGGAGGCTGGCTAGCTGGCTCGCACGTTCACATTGACTCATGCACATAGCTCTAAGTTGGTGAGGGGTCCCAGACAGTAAACAACTGGCTGAACCTTGAGCGGTCAGAGTATGTGCAGAAAGGGAGCTACTGCAAGGACTATGTCTTTTGTTCATGGCCCTCCCAGAAACTGCTTGCTCAAGTCTCAGGAAACTGAAATTGAGGCCTGATGTCTGAGAGAAGACTGACAGCCTGTTATGGCGTCTGCTTGGTCTTTTCAATTCTACTTTATTGCATTGGTGATTTACCTCCATGTATGTCTGTGTGAGGGTCTCAGATCACTTGGAATTGGAGCCAGATGGTTCTGAGCTGCCATGTGGGCTCTGGGAATTGAACCCAGATCCTCTAGAAAAGTAGTTGGTGCTCTTAACTCCTGAGCCATCCCTCTAGCCCCGATTCAGACTTTCAATGGAGAAAAAAAATCATGTATCAGAAAGTTAACAAGGAGTCTAGGATATATGTGTATATATACACATATATTATCTTGAAACTTTTTTTTAGGTTTGAAAATTTCCAAATCAAGACAGTTTTGAGTTTTCCTTAACTTCTAAGGGTGAGAGGATTACAGGAAACCTCCTTCCTTTCATATAATTAAAACTAAAACCAAAACTAAACACAGAATAAGAGGAAGGAAGTCAAATGAGGTTCTGAATTTTCCCTATGATTATCCTGTGTGTGTGTGTGTGTGTGTGTGTGTGTGTGTGTGTGTGTGTGTAACCAAAAACAAGATTCCTTCCAAAAAGGTGTATTTTTCTCATTGATGCACCTTGGCTTTGTCATTTTGCAGGATGGTGACAAAGATATTACGACCCTCTTTTGTACTGCTGGGCACTGAGGTTGGGAAACGAAGCTGGCTTGTCTAATGGCATTGGGATTCAATGGGACTTGAACTTAGATCTGTTTATTTTCAAAACTTTGATCAGAAGCTGGGTGATGGTGGCGCATGCTTTTAATCCCAGCACTTGGGAGGCAGAGGTAGGTGGATCTCTGTGAGTTTGAGGCCAGCTTGGTCTACAGAGTGACTTCCAGGACAGCTGTATCACAGAGAAACCCTGTCTCGAAAAAACAAAAAAACAAAAACAAAGAACTTTGATCACAATTTCTTTGAAATTAGGAAAGATAGCAAGCCCCATAGAGTTCAGAGACAAGACATCCCCTCTTCCCTGGCTCTTCAGGGTCAGGGACCATAATTCATTCATTCATTTATTCCTTTCTTTTCT
The DNA here is from genome assembly GCF_949786415.1 of Peromyscus eremicus. NCBI lineage: Eukaryota > Metazoa > Chordata > Mammalia > Rodentia > Cricetidae > Peromyscus > Peromyscus eremicus. The sequence goes on from NC_081423.1 coordinate 18,328,897, forward strand.
TTTTTTTTCCCAAGACAGGGTTTCTCTGTGTCACCCTAGCTGTCCTGGAACTCAATCTGTACATCAGGCTGGCTGGCTTTGAGCCCAGAGATCCACTTGCCTCTGCCTCCTGAGTTCTGGGATTAGAGGTGTGTGCCACCGATGCCTGGCACATAGTAAAAATACAAGTTGTCAGTTGAACTGAATGCACACACAGGCTTGGGTCTTGCTGGATGATAGGGTCTGGAGAAAGAAAGGACAGGCAGAGAACTAAGCAGAGCAGAGGCGTGGGGCCTAGCAGGGTATTTGGAAGGACAGGAAGAGAACAGTCCTAGGGTAAAGGGTCATGCCAGAGAGGGTAGACAAGGTTGTAGATGTAATTCTAGACAGTCTTATTAAATAAGAAACACAGAGCCAAATTAAAAGTTAAAAGCCCAGAGATCGAGCAGTAGCCAAGAGCTAAGACCACCTTATCTTACCACTCCCTGTTGTCCTTCCCCTGAGAGAGAGACCTTCTTCCTGTGTCCTGTCTTTTTTATTGCCTTTCTGTTCTGCCTCCTCATTGGCTGTAAACCCAACCACATGACTTCCTCGTCACTGCCTGTCTATACAGACCTCCAGTTCTCTATGGTTGGTACTGAGATTAAAGGCATGTGTCACCATGCTGGCTGTGTCATTGAACACACAGAGATTCTGCCTGCCGTGTGATCGGATTAAGGGTGTGTGATACCACTACTAGACTTCTGCTTAATGGCTTGCTCTTAGCTCTGATCCCCAGGCAACTTTATTAACAAATAAAATACACCATACAAGGTGATAGAATTCTCACAGCTCCTGGCAGATCGGGGCCTTCAACTTATTTGTTCTCTTTTTATTGACCTTTTTGTGTATTATGGATTAAACTCAGGACCTTACACATGACAGGTCCATCATGGAGCCCCACCCTCTCCTTGTAAGAAGAGAAATGGACAGGGCGGATGAGTTGAGTAGGGGAGAACCAAGGCTTCTTGTTTGGACTGACTCCTTCCAGGACCAGGATTGTAACAACGTCATGGATGTAGTGAAGTGTAAGACTACCGGCATCACAAAGAGTGGGGGTTCAACGTTTAAAATGTACAGGTGACTTTTGCTGACGCCACCGGGAGGCTGAGTCATACAGACATGTTTGGACCGTCTGGTTCCCAAATTCAACAGACTTCCTATGACTGCCCGTCGCAGATCCCTACCTGTCCTTGGGGTCCTGCCGTCCTGCCCCCAGCACTGCTAATTGACCCCAGCTAAAGCCTTCCGCCTGCCTGGAGTGACTTTTAGCCCCACAGTGTCTCCTGGATGAAGCAGCCCACTGTGCATGTCTGCTGAAGTCCTGAGATCAGCAGCGACTCTGGGGTGTCTTGGTTCCCCTAGGCCGTTTCTAATACCTGAAAGCTGGGAAGTTGTAGACACGATGCTCTGCAACCTGGTCTTCTGTTCTGGCTTTGAGCCCCTGTGTGCCTGGCCACTTCCGGTTGTTTCAAGTCTGATATGAGATTGAGAGGAAGGATTTTATAATCAAACCATTGGAGGTTCAACTCCTACTTGCTGCTAGGGGTCTTGCCCAGAACAGCAATCTGAGGCACCATGCTGTCCCTCCAGTAATCACTAGATCTGGCTCTTTTCAGGAGAAAGATGCTCCCCAATCTCCTCAGAGCCAGAATGAAATGAAGCTAAAAAGTAGTTCTGGAATGTGTCAAGAGAGGCAAAGAAGGGATGTTAGAGGCAGAGGGGCTCTTGGCTGTATGTGTTTGAGACCAGAAGCTCAGGTCCTTGGGGAAGCAGAAAGCAGTGGATGATTCAAGATCACAGCATGAGGCATCTGCAGGGAGTTTCCAGTTCTAAAGTACTTCCGAACTGTGACTCAGGAGCAGGTGGCCTAGGAGGCTGGTTTTAGCTGAAGCCCTACAGCACTGGGCACACCAAAAGGTTGGAAAGATGCTGTTGAGAGACTCCTTTGGGGGGCTGGGGATGTGGCTCACTCGGTAAAGTGCTTTTCCTTAGGGGAAACACCTGTAATTCCAGCTCCAGAGAGGAGGCAGGAGGGTCGAGTCCAGGGTCATCATCAGCGACACAGTGAATTCAAGCCCAGCCTGGGCCACATGAGAGCCAGTCAAAGAAAACAAAAAAAAGACTAATTTAGAGCTCTGTTCCCGTGACAGTGCAGCTGGGTAGGGCGATGCACACTGTTGGCTGCCTCCCTCGGGATGAGAGGGTGGCCAGATGTAGGCCCAACCTCGATAGAATGGAAGCCACCATGCATAGAGTGCAGCAGCCCTTGGGGACCCCATGGTTTTATTAGCACTGAGCACGGGTCACCTCTGGTCTGTTTTCTCACTTTCAAATTTAATTTTTTTTTTTTTTTTTTGTATTTCGAGACAGGGTTTCCTCTGTGTAGCTTTGGAGCCTGTCCTGGATCTCACTTTGTAGACCAGGCTGGACTCAAACTCACAAAGTTTTGCCTGGCTCTGCCTCCCGGGTGCTGGGATTAAAGACGTGTGCTACCACCGCCCAGCAAAATTTAAAAAATTTTTATGTGTGAGTATTTTGTCTGCATGTATGTACATCATGTGTGTGCCTAGGACCTGTGGAAGCCAGGAAAGGGTATCAGATCCTCTGAAACTTGAGTCACAGATGGTTATGAGCTCTCATGTGAGTGCTGGGAACCAAACCTGGGTTCTCTAGAAGAGCAGTTAGTGCTTTTAACCCCTGAGCCATCTCTCCAGTCCCACTTTTTTACTTTTGAAGTGGAAAAGGGGTGTGGTGGCACATATCTATAATCCCAGCATTTGGAAAATTGAGGTGAGGTGGGAGGGCAGCAAGTTTGATACTAACCCAAATTATACACAAAACAAACAAAAATCCAAACCAGTGATGCAGGAGCTAGCTTTCTGTGGGCAGGAAGGGAAAGGGTACACCGTTACAGTGACAGACACAGAGGTTAAAAGGAAGAGTGAATGTTGAAGTGGTGAAGACGGAAACATTGAGAAAATGACGAAGACGGCTACGGTTAGGCATGAGATGACCAAACTAAGGCAGCGGCAGGTGGATCTGTGAGTTCGAGGTCAGCCTGGTCTGGATAAAACAAAAACAAAAACAACAAAAAAAAAACCCATAGAAAAGGAATACAATGGCTTTTCCTTCTTTTAGGAATTCCTCCCATCCCCCCGCTCTGTTATTTTGAAACAGGGTTTCTCTGTGTAGCCCTGTCTGTCCTGGGGCCCACTCTGTAGACCAGGCTGGCCTCAAACTCACAGAGATCCAACTGCCTCTGCCACACAAGTGCTGGGATTACCGGTGTGCGCCACCACAGCCTGACGCTCATTTTTTCTTAAATTCTCACTTTTAAAGTAATTTTTCTTAAAGCCTGCCTTTTCTTCGCTTACTCTCCGCCATTACTCTTCCCTGTCGTTAGGCGGCAAGCTTGATGGTGACTACCGTCTTCGCTGACCTTTGACGGCTGTTGAGCTGCTAACATCTTAAGAGTATAACTGAGGCAAGAAAGGTTCTGTTGGACTCAAAATTCCTGAGAAGGAGGGAGAACAAAAGGAGCGGAGGGTGTTGAGATCCATCCACACGAGCCTGTTCAATGGGTAATTGAGATTTATTAAGATATAAATGGGGGAAATACAGTCACAAATACAGAACAGAGTAAACAGCTGAAGTCTGTTCTGCCCATGAGCAAATGTACCTGGACGTCCCGTGTCTGATGACACCAAGAAGGGCATCATGACCCCTCCCTCTTTCAAGAGGTCTGGTACCCAGGCAAGAAGTCATGTACCCAGGCAAGAAACACGGCCTCTTTTGGGCTGGGTAGTCCAAGGTCATGGGCAGAGCAAATATCAATACACTTCCCCTTTTTTGTCTAAATAAGAAAGTTCTAAACGTAATACAATAAGAACGATTATCAAGTATTGTCCAGGAGAAATAAAGGGTAATGACATAAACAAAAAATGGAACTACCACCAACAAGAACAACATCAAGGAAAAAGCATACTAAATGTCCAGAACATAGGTAATCGGCAAATGACAGAGATTACTCCAAAAGCTGTCCTATACTGAAGAATCTGAATCTAGTACCTAATATGCTTTTAGCTAAGATATGAGAGGATTATAACTGTAACTATCTATTCTTCAATCCCATCAAAGATCTGAGAAGGAAAATAATATTACCTGAGTAAACAGGAAGTGCGAGCAAGCAGAGATGCAAGAAATGACAGAGACTGCTGGCTGCCTGGACAGTCACCCAGTGTTCTCTGCAATGCTGGGGTACCCACTTATGGCTATAGGCCTAGAATATCTGACAGACCAATTTCAGAAGCAGGAATTTTGAAAGACCACCTTACCCTGTCTTGGCAAGTTTCAGCAGTCACTTTTCCTTGTGTCCTGCTTGTCTGGAAAGGACAGCATGCTTAATGTCAGCAGTCGGGCAAGGGCAGTTCTTTGCTCAACATGCCATTTATTGCCAAGAAGAAGATAAACTCCACATGGAGCGTCTTCGATGCCCAACATCCTCTCAGGAGCAGATCAGTGCTGCCAGGAGCAATAGCGTCTCACATCAACAGAATTCTAAGTTATTAAAACATTTAAATGCAGGCTGGAGAGATGGCTCAGCTGTTAAAGGCTAGGCTCACAACCAAAAATATAAAACATTTAAATGCCATATTCTCTAGGTCTATGAAGTGTTTGAAGATTACCTATCCATCTGACATCATTTTTGTGTATTTAGAAAACCTAACTAATGAAAAATACCAAAAAGAAAAAAAAGAAAGAAAGAAAACCTAACTAACATGACTATAAATATAAGCATGGGTGACTATTAACCTGTAATGCTTGTCAATCTAAATAACTTAAAGACTAAGGTTTCACATATAAGAATAAACAATCTGTAAACAGATGTACAATATAAGGACAATGATCTTGAATTTTTGACAGCATACAAAAATATCTTAATCAGAGGTAGAAACATATAATGCAATATGATAATAATATCTTTAATATGTATCAATATATAAAATATTTCAAATAGGAGTAGAAACATATATATATATATATATACAATATGGCAAATATAGCTTTGCATTTGTATCAATATATAATTTATCTTAAACAGGAATACAAAAATAATTTTACACTTGTTATAAATAAATATACAATTGTATATTTGTATCAACATACAAGAATCTATACTAGTGCAAATTATCTAAGGCAGATAGTTTGCTAAATTAGTTTACTAGTAGATACAACAATCTACCTTAATATCCTGTCCTGTCTATCCCCCTTTTTTCTTTCCCAAAAGAGATTCCTGAGTATAACTTTATTGTTCCACCCCCCCACCCTAATATAACTTATAAACAACCCGTAACAAACGACAATTATCCATAACCCTGAGAAGACAAAACCTGTTGGGGACGGGGTGTCATTTTCTTAGAATTGCTTCCTGCTGTCTAGGTGGCAACGGTACCTCTGTGGGATCCTGTGAAAAAACTAAAACAATGGTTAAGTCTCATTAGGACTAGCTGTAACATTTGTGGCCAGTCTCAGAGTAACGGGTAAAGCTTACCTGAAGTTCTGACTAGAGGTGTAAGATAATGGATTATCCTAGCCATCTTGGAACTGTCCTGAACAGTTTGTAGTCCAAAGTGAGTGGTGTTTATCAATGGCATCATTATAAACCAGGTAGAATTGTTGATGTGGGAACCCCATCTGTCTTCTGGAGGCTTCAGAGATCGCTGCTAGGAGAATTTATTGTTCACTGTGGAAAGTTTAAACATTATTAATATCAAAACAGAAAGTTTAAATTTTTTAGGACAACACCATATCTAAAGAAGGGTTCCAAAGTGTCAAGAATAAGTATGGGGAGAAATAGAATTTTGACAATAGTTCCTAGATTTTTGGTTTTCTTCTTTCCCACACCAGGTGGCTCTTCTGATATGAGACAGAATTTCTTAATTTTTCCTTTTAACAACATGCTTGGGTTTAGAGAAGGAGAGAGTCATGCACCAACTCCAAAGCCAGCTTTGATTATAATTGAGTCAGGACTACAATTTTTCTAGAAGTAAAGAGATATTGATGTTTAGGCAGTGAGATTTGCCCTGTAGAGAATATTGGTACCAATAGGTCTGATTATTCTTTACTTGTAAATTTTTTCCAGATAGTCTTCCCTTTGATGTCTAGATATCCAAGTTCTTTTGACTTCTGGAAGATGGGTATTTCTATTATCCTGTAAAGACATACAAAACAAAACAAAACAAATAAATAAAACAGAACCCTGCCCTGACCCTTGTTGGTGAGTTTTCTTTACAACTTGTAGAATTCTCACATTGGTGGATGAACTATCACTGCTCCTTATTAAGAGGTTTCTCCTGTTCCAATTGAATCTATTTATTTTGATGGTACCCATAGCTTTTTTCCTCCTGTGGAAAAAAAAGCGAACCCCCTTCCCCAATATAACACACATCCTGGTTTCCATTCTGAGGTCAACATATCTTTGAAGTACACAGGCTGATTTAGCTCAGTAGCTTTTTCTGTTATCCAATGTCTCTCCGCAATTGTTGTTCCTTTCTCATCAGCATTAAGAAAATTCAAGGTTAATAAGGCATTATGCAATCTATCTCTGGGGGGTCTTGTTGTCCCTTTCTGTTTATGAAGCATTTCTTTTAAAGTGCAATTAGATCTTTCTACAACTGCTTGTCCTGTAGGATTGTGCGGCATACCTGTAATATGCTGTATATTATAATATGCAAAAAACTGTTTCATTTTACTGGAGACATATGCTGGAGTATTGTCAATCTTAATTTGTATAGGTATTTCCATTATGGCCATGACTTCTGATAGGTGTGTAATTACAGAATCAGCCTTTTCAGAACTCAATGCAGTTGCCCATTGAAATCCTGAAAACATATCTACTGTATGGTGTACATATTTTAACTTTCCAAATTCTGTAAAAGGAAACACATCCATCTGCCAGATTTCATTTCTTTGTATACCTTTAGGATTACTACCCACAGGCAATGGAGTTTGGTTATAGAAGGAGTAAGTAGGACAATTTTTTACAATTTTCTCAGCTTGTTGCCACGTGATGGAAAAGTCCTTTTTTAAACCTTCGCTATTGACATGGTGTTTCTTATTAAATTCTGAGGCCTCCAGCATACTTCCTATTAATAACTGATCAATCTCATCATTACCTTGTGCTAGACCTATGGAATCTGATGTGTGTTGTATATATAGGATGGTCCCTATTTCTGATAATTTCCTGTAGTTGTATAAATAGTGAAGTTAATTCTGTTTTATATGGAACAAATTCAGCAGTTTCAATATGTAAAACAACTCTTTCTGCATATTGAGAGTCAGTAACTATTTTGAGAGGTTCTGTCAAGTCCATTAGTACCCTAAGAATGGCATACAGTTCTGACTTTTGTACAGATTTGTAAAGGCTTTGAACCACTTTACCTAAATCTCCTGATTTATGTCCTACCTTTCCTGCTTTATGAGCATCCATATAGAGCATTGGGACTCCAGAGATTGGTTTTCTTCATACAATGTGAGGAAGGACCCAACTGTTTTGTTTTGTTTTTTCTTTTTCCAGAGCTGAGGACCAAACCCAGGGCCTTGTGCTTGCTAGGCAAGCGCTCTACCACTGAGCTAAATCCCCAACCCGTGGTTTTGTTTTGTTTTAATTAATTTTATTTTCTCGCTTTTGGGATAGCAGTTGCTAATCTCTCCCAAAAAATTACTGCAAGCTCTTTGCCAATATTCATTATCTTTCCATAAAGAGGAAATGTTTTCATTAGTTAAATTTCTGCTGGGTCCTTTCCTGTCAACTGACAAAGTCTTAATTTTCCCTTTAAAATCAGATCAGAAATCTTTTCCCCATATGTCTTTAATTTCTTACTCTGTTTGTGTGGTAGAAATATCCATTCCAATATAATATCTTCCCTCTGCATCAAAATCCCTGTAGGGGAATGTCTAGAGGGTAATATGACCAGACTGCAGTTAAGCTCTGGATTCACACAATCCACATGTCCCTCTCATATTTTCTTTTCCACTAGAGCCAATTCCTTCTCAGCTTCAGCTGACAATTCTCTTGGACTATTTAAGTCTCTGTCCTCTTCTAGGGTACTGGATAAATTTACTAGTTCATCTTTAGTTATCCCAATAGTGGGCTGTAAATTGGAAATGTCTCCTAACAATCTTTGAAAATCATTAAGAGTCTGCAATTGATCTCTCCCTATTTGTACCTTTTGGGGTCTAATTTTTTGCAGACCTATCTTATATCCTAAGTAATTAACAGAATCTCCTCTTTGTATTTTTTCAGGAGCAATTTGTAATTCCCAGAGAGGCAAAACTTTCTTTACTTCTTTGAACATGTTTTCTAAAGTATCTAACTTTGAATCAGCTAATAAGATATCATCCATATAATGGTAGATTATAGATTGTGGAAATTGTACACGAATTAGTTCCAACAGTTTTTGCACAAAATATTGACACAGGGTAAGGCTGTTTAACATTTCTTGTGTGAGAACCTTCCATTGATATTTCTTAACCGGCTGAGAATTATTATAAGTAGGTACTGTGAAGGCAAATTTTTCTTTATCCTTTCCTTGTAGCGGTATGGTAAACAAACAAACAAACAAACAAACCAGTCTTTTAAGTCAATAACTATAACAAGCCATTCTTTAGGTAACAGAGAGGGTAAGGGTATCCCATTCTGTAGGGAGCCCATAGGCTGAATTACTTTATTAATTAGATCTGTCAGCATTCTCCATCTTCCAGATTTCTTCTTAATAACAAATACATGAGAATTCCAAGGGCTGGTTGTTAACTTCAATATGTTGAGCATTTAGCTGCTCCTGAACCAGCTGGCCTAAGGCTGATGTCCCTGGCCACTGCCCAACCCAGACAGGTTTGTCAGCCATTTTAAGGGTAGGGCTGTTGGTACCTCTGAGAGTTCAACAGCTGTTGTGCCCTGAATGGTTAGTGACTTTTTTGTTTTTACTCTCTTCACTGTAAATATTTCTAAAGCTTTTATCTTGTCAGACAAGATTGTATTATTCTCCTTAGTAACTATTTGTAAGGCGTGAATCTTTTGAATAGGTTTTTTTTCTAAGTTTTGCATATTATCAGTCGATTTCTCATATTTGGCACAGATATCAAACCATTCTTTTTAAGGATAGGATATGAATTGCCAGGCTGATAATAATTATGACCGAAACTGTATCAATCCCCACTAAGTTTTTTAATCTCTTCAGTTAGTTTTTCTAGCATCCCGTTCATAGTAGCAGTGAACAGGGTCCTAACTCCCTGCATTGTGATATTCCCAATCATTGACCTGGGAAAGGTTTTAAGACTGTCCTTTCCCCTTATTCTTTTACCTTTTTTAATTTTAATTAATTAATTTAATAGCCGAGTTTACCGTTTAAAAGTTGTCAAGTGACCACAGTTGCGATCCTCGGAGACTGTTGTAGATGTAGTGACAATGTTTGACCAGCAGGTGCGGCAGCAAGGTAGCTTGGGCTCTGCACGCCTGAACCACCCCAGACTCTGCTCCAGCACTTGTCCGCCGAGAGCAAAGTTGGTTTGAGAGAGCAGCTGTACGCTGCCCTTAATTTATGTCTAGTGCTTGCCTGCGCAGGGCTTGGTAGGGTAGCGGCGCACAGCGCAGATGCGCAAAGCAGCAGGAACCTGCCTTAGGGCCTGTGCGCGCCGAGCAGGATAGATTTGGGAGGGCAGCTGGTGGCCGCAAGCACCTAGACCTCCGAGCAGGTGGGGACGTGCGTGCCTGGGGAGCTCCTGGACCCGGGGCGTTTTCAGTTCAGTTCCCGGAGAGCGCCGGGTGGGACGCGCCGGGTCCCCTTTCGTCTGAACAAAAAGCCGGGTTGGGCTGGACCCGCAGTTCAATGCACCGAGGTTTAGCGGCCCGGGTGTTTCCTCTGGCTAACACCGCAGGCAGCTAGGACTGAGCCACCTCCTTAGCGAACCCTCAGTAGCCAACAGAGCACTCAGTGGGCTGAGCCGAGATGGAAGGGAGGAAACTGAGGGGCGTGGGGCGGGGAGCAGACTCTGCAGCTCTAGGTTCTGGGACAGGAGGGGCGGGAATTTAAAAAAAAAAAAAAAAATAGGGTTGTGTAGGAAGTGTGCCACAGCAGCCACGGCTGAGGGCGGAGGCCACGTGGGCGTTTGCCCCAGGTGAGGCCACTTGTTAAGATCAATCCACATGAGTTTGTTTAATGGGTAATTGGGATTTATTAAGATATATCACGCCAAGAAGAGAGCGTAACCCCTCCCTCTTTCCTTTTAAGAGGACTTATGCTCTGGCAAGAAGCACCGCCTCTTTCGGGCTGGATAGCCAAAGGTCATGGACGAAGCAAATATGAGAGATGGCTTTAGTGGTCAAGAGAATCTTTTAGAGGGCTGGAGTTCTCTTCCCAGCGCCTACAAGAGTTAGCTCATAAACAATTTTAACTCCAGCCCAGAAGGAGCTCTGGCCTCTGTGGGCACATACAGCATGCACGCACATAGATCCACATAGATAGACATATATACATGATTCAAAATAAAATAAATCTTTTCTTTTTAAAGAGGGGAAGGGGATGCATTCTGAGGACCAGACCTGTCCCCAGGCTCAGTGGGCTTCTCTTGTGTCCCTCTGTCTATTTTTCCTGGAAATACCAATGGACTCTGATTTTAAGATCTTGATTTGGGGGTTCTCCAGGGTCATAAAGGTAATTTTTCAAAAGCACACCAAACCTGAAAGTAAAAATGCCTGTTTAATTGTCAAAGCATGTTTTTTTTTTTTTAAAAAAATATGTATTTCTTCTTCCTTGAATCACAAAAAAACATGTATTTTTATTTTAGGTGTGTGAGTGCCTGCATGCATGTATATGCATCTCATGTGTGCTGGTGTCCACAGAGGTCATAGAAAGGCATTGGAACCCCCGGAACTGGAGTTACAGATGTGTGCTGCTGTGATGTTTTGGGGATTCGATCTGTCTAGCCAATGGTATTGGGGTGACTAGCCCTATGGTGCCTGGTCTTCTCTGAGTTTGTGACGAGATAAGAACCGAGGAGGAGGGTCGTACATGCTCTGTGGGACACGGAAGGTTTCCTGACGCCATGGTTCGGTGACCTGGAGCTTTCCCCATCTTTCCCTGGAAGACGAAGAGGCAGCGGTGACGCCTCGCTCTGTATTCATGAGCATGTTATTCCCATTTAATCCCTTAATAAATTATTGACAGACTTCCGTGGGATTTCACTTTACCATGATAGCTGGGAACTGAACCCAGGTCTTTTGCAAGAGCAGCAAGTGCTCTTAACTGCTGAGCCTTCTCTCCACCCTGCTGTGTTTTGTTTTTATTGTTGTTGTTGATTTATAATGGCTCCAATTTGGAATCTGAAGAGCAGGTTGTCAAAATAGACAACACCAAGGTTTGCCAAGGATGTTGGGAAGGGGAAACCATCACTTGTGGCTGATGGGGATATATACTGGGCAGCAACTTTGGAAAACAGTTTGGAAGTTTCTTTAGGAAACTAGATATGAATTTATCATATGGTCCATGATCTTGAGTATTTTCATAGGATAAATAAAAACATATCTACTTACTCAATGACATATGGGAGAATGATCATAGCAGCTTTATTTATATTATTAAAAAACCAGAACAATCAAAATGCCCACCAGCTGATGAATGGATAAACAATCTGTGGAATATTATTCAGCCACAAAAAGGAATGAGGCGTGGACAGACGGCACCACATAGATGAACATGGAAAACACTGCGCTGAACGATAAGAACTGGACATATGTTTATATTTATTTTTTTTAAAGATTTATTTATTATGCATACAATGTTCTGCCTGCAAGTATGTCTGCACACCAGAAGAGGGCGCCAGATCTCATTACAGATGGTTGTGAGCCACCATGTGGTTGCTGGCAATTGAACTCAGTACCTCTGGAAGAGCAGTCAGTGTTCTTAACCTCTGAGCCATCTCTCCAGCCCCTGGCCATATGTTTATCTGGACTGTTCAGGACAGGCAACCCCGCAGGTGGAAAGCAGATCGGGGTTGCCAGGGACATAATGTTGGGGGAGGTTGTCAACTGAATGATCTCAAACTAGATTGCTGTTTGCCTTTAATCTCAGCACTCGGAAGGCAGAGGCAGGCAGGTCTCTGTGAATTCGAGGCAGCAGTTCCAGGGCTGTTACACAGAGAAACCTTGTCTCGAAAAACAAACAAACAAAAAAAGAAATAAAAGTAGATTGTGATGGTTGCACACTCAGCACTTTTATTAAAACCTTTAAAAAAATTTTAAGAGGGCATATATTAGCCGGACACTGGTGGTGCACACCTTTAATCCCAGCACTCAGGAGGCAGAGACAGGTGGATCTATGTGAGTTCAAGACCAGCCTGGTCTTCAAAGTGGGATCCAGGGCAGCCAGGATTGTTACATAGAAAAACCCTGTCTCAAAAAACTAAAAACAAACAGCAACAAAAAGGCACATATTATTATATGAAAATTATGCCTCAGAAATTGTGTTTTAAAGCATTACTAGTGTGTCTTTAATGGTAGTTCTGGAAGCTTCAACAGCTATCACAGGGAAACAAAACAAGAACGACCAGCTGACCTACAGCAAATGCCTAGGGTGCCTGGAAAGGGGCAGAGAGAACAGAATGTTAAGACTTTTTCAGGAGAGGGATGTTGGAACATCCATGTCTGCAGGAAAGCTTCAGTGAGTCTTTAAGAACTTCCTGTGTAGTTTCAAGAGGGTCCCCAGGAACTGGCCTCTCATCTGTCTGACAGTTTTTCATGCATACAAAGGTGAGTTAGAAGGAAGGCCCCAAAACTTGACATACAGGACCCATACAAAGGTAACCACTAAACTTTGCTTGACAAAATGGTCCTTCAGGTTCCTGACTTGCAGAGAAAACTACAAGACATTCTACAGGACACAAAAAAAAGTGAATAAGAGACTCTAGGCCTGCGGGCTGAAGACTAATGCCCCAACTTTACAAGAGAACTTTGGATGACTGTCCAGGCTGTCGGCTGTCTCTGTCTACCCTGCAAGACTCCCGAAAGTTGCTTGCATCCTTCTCCCATTTCTCAGGTAGTGTTATATCCTTCTGAGGTCTTTGATGTGGTTAAAGACTAGATACTTACAATTTTCCTTATGATAAAAGATAAGTTAGATATAAAACCTTAAACTCACAAATATAAGATAGATATCTTCTTTTGTATTGTAACTATACTTCTTACTCGATAATTATTTTGTTATATGTAATATTACTATGTTGAAGTTAAAACCTTCCTTTTTGAAAAAGAAAAAAAAGGGGAAGTGCTGTGGATATCGTTCTATATAAATAAAGCACTGATTGGTCAGTGACCAGGCAGGAAGTATAGGCGGGACAAGGAGAGAGGAGAATTGGGGAAGGAGGAAGGAAAGAGAGACCGGCTGGAGCCACCGCCAAGACAAGGAAGATGTAAAGTACCGGTAAGCCACGAGCCACGTGGCAAAGTAAAGATTAATAGAAATGGGCTGAATATAAGAGTGAGAGCTAGACAACAATAGGCCTGAGCTAATGGCCAAGCAGTTTAAATAATGTAAGAGTCTGTGTGTTTATTTTATAAGTGGGCTCCGGGACTGGTGGGACTTGGCGGTGGGAGCTGGAGAAAAATTCTCCAGCTACAGAAGGAAGGAAGGAAGGAAGGAAGGAAGGAAGGAAGGAAGGAAGGAAAGAAGGGGGGAGGGGAAGGAGGGAGGGAAGGGAGGAAGGGAGGAAGGAAGGAAGGAAGGAAGGGGGATTGGTGACTCACATCTGGCACTCTGGAGGCAGACTACTATGAGTTTGAGGCCAGCCTGGGATGCAGAGTAAGTTCTAGGCCAATAAAGACTACAGAGTAAGACCCTGCCTCAGAAAATAATAAACCGCAAAACCACAAACAAACAAAAGAATTCCACTATAGTAAGTTGCAGTCTGGGGCCCCCTCTTTCTCCATTACACATTTTCCATCTACTCCCAACCTCCATACAGGGGTGCCTACCTCAGAGCACAGGTGCACCGCCCCGCAGTGATGGCAGGGGAGTGGTTTGGAATGTGTTGGCCTCTTCTTGCTGGCCTTGACTGTGATGCAGCCCGTGTGTGGCAGCCTATGGACACTGCTCCAGGCAGGTACACTTGGCCCTCTGCACGAATCCACCCACCGACGTGGCATTGGCCAGCGTCAGAATGGCACCTGCTGGGAGCTCTTTCCCAGTGGCAAGGTTTGCAACTTCTCTAGGGACCAGTGCCCGGTCCCAGATGGCCAAGCCAGATATGCTCCCTACAAAGGCCTCAGAGCTGTCAAACTCACCCCCCACAGTGTCTTGTTCCTGGCCCAACACGAGGGACCCTCCAGGAGGAATCTCATAGCCCTCTCTGAAGTGGGAGCCGGTGGCTACTATCCTTCGGTCTATGTGGAGCCAGTACTTGCCCTCCGTGGATGTCCAGATGATACAAATGTGGTGCCACTGACCGTCCAGGAGTGGTTGCAGGGACAGTTCCCTGAAGACCGGGTCACCGATCACAAAGTGGATGGAGCCGGGGACCAGGGAGTCTCGGCCATGCAGTACTAGCTTGTTGTCATTGTCTTTGGTGGCATAGGAAAGGAGGGTGCCCAGGTGGCTGGAGGCCACACGAACCCAACTGCAGAAGGACAGAGCTCGTAGGGGCACGAGGAAGCCGGGGCTCAGAAAGATCACGTTTTTAGTGGAGGCGTTGGGAAAAGTTAGCACCGGTCCCGAGCTGCAAACTGGAAACAGAGGGAAGAGCGTCATCCCCGAGCACGAGGCAGTTCAGAAGCATCCTGTTGCGGGCCTGCTCCTCGCTCTCACCTACATCACCCAGGGGCTTTGGAGTGCTTGCCCCATGCCCTGTCCTCTGTCCTCACAATCTGACCGCTTCTGCTCCGCAGGAAGGACTGAGAGCTAACTTCTCAGGGAGTGGGTGGATCCCCTCTGTGTGACTCAGCTGTCTATGAAGCCCCTCACAAGCAAGGGAGCCTCTGTCTGAGCTCCCTGTGGCCGCTGTAACTCTGCTCCAAGGTTATTGACTTAAGCCAGCCCTCTCTCGGAGGTCATAAACCTGAGCCTGGTCTCACGGGGTTCAAGACACAGCTTCCTCCAGAGGCTCAGAGGAACTTCCTCCTCCTGTTTGGAACTGGTAGGAGCCCTGCAGGCCTTGGTTCCTGGCTATGCCCCAGTTCCACCGTACATCCTCCTAAGCGCTGCCTCTGTCCTCAAGTGTCCTCCAACTCCAACTCTCCTGCCTTTCTCTCTAGCTTCTGGTGACTACTATCAGCCAGATAATCTAGGACGATTCTGTAGGAAATGAATCATTATGGTCTGTTTTCAGTGTGAGGTGCCTTTAGAACGCACCTATGAATCACAGATAAGCAGGCAGCACCAGGCCCCTCTCTTCCATCTAGCAACTGGTACCTGCTTGCCTGGGCAATTTTCAGTCTGTCTTAAATTGAGAGGTCTTCTGTGTGACTGAGCCCAGTCTCGGGAAAGTGGAGGGCATCACGAGCCCAGCAGGATTGGGGTGGGGACTATCTGTCTGAGACAAGTAGAAAAGATTGTCCCTCTCTGAAGAACTCCATCAATGAGAATCCAGGAAATGTGGTCAGGAAAATAAAACTCACCAGCCAGGTCTGCCCTTTGGGCTCCTGCACAACCACCAACTAAACTATTTGGCTTTGGCTACTCCGAGACCCTGTGTTCTTATTATGGAGCGAGGGTCATTGTTCCACACAGTTCCTCATCCTGAGGCTCCTGATGCAATCACTTCAACAGAGGCCCTTCTGCCATGTGACCTGACCTGCTGAGGACCTGCAAGCAATAAGGTTGGCCATTCTCTCTTCTGGTGTTGGGCATATGGCCCTTGCAGGGAAAGCCTTTTGGGGTGACAGGGATAGGGAATGACATTATAACCTCAGGTATTGCTAGTGAAACCTGGAATTGGATAGGGAGGTGACAGGCTTGTGTCACTTACTTCTTTCTGGTCCTTGGTGGGTCCTTGGTAGGGCTGCTTGATGGCTGCTTGGGGCTTGGAACTTCTGTGTCTTCTGGACATGGACAGTGAAGTCTTGGGGGGAACTCCTGTGTTGGAGTGAAGGCCTGGGTATCTGGCTGTTTCTCCACAGTCGCAAGGAGCCTGGGCCTCTCTGAGCAAGCTGAGTGGGGGTGAGGGCTGTAGTCAGCCCCTGAGCCTCAGTACCAGGGGAGGCCCTCTGCATCTGCCCCTCCAGAGCAGCAAGCCTGGCATCCTGGCTGTGGACTTGCTGTGTTAGGCTTGCCAATGCATCCTGCAGGGCCCGAATGCTCAGGGCCAGGCTTGCAGTAGCCTCCCTCTGTGCCTTTTGCTCCTTTTCCTCCTCCTCCCACTGCCTGCTCTTTGTGCTTAGGGTGAGGTTCAAGGCTTGAAGCTTGGCATCCACCTTCCGGCTCCTGCGCTGGCTCTTCCTAAACCAAGCTTTTAGGTGGGCCACATCCGCTTGTATGGCGGCTTGAGACTGGTTCACTGCTAGAGCTACGGCCTGGCTCTCTTCCACCAGACTCTGGAAGCGGGCATCCACATTGTAGTGCACGTTATAGTTGTTGGCAATGTCCTGCAGGTGTGTTAAGGTCACCTGTTGGAATCTCTGAAACTGTAAAGAGAACACAGCTGTCATGGGACTGGCAGGACGCCATCCTAAGTATACTTCAGAAACCCCTATTCTGCATCAAGCCTGTGGGTGGCACTGTATAGAGATTGACCAATTTGATCCTTGTCACCATGCTAGGACATATGGGGAGATTATCATAACTAGTCCCAAAGGGCCAGGTACAAAGGGGGTGACTGTCCTGAGGTGCCACAGCTGCTTGGTGTAAGATGTGGGCTCCATGCTCATGGCCCTGGTTGTGGTCCTTCCCAACTCTGACACTCTGGAAGACCACAGTCAGTCATCTCACTGCTGTGGTCCTCAAGGCTACCTCTGTGATCAGAGGGGACCGAAGATGAGCTGTTCGTATGAGTGCATTTAAAAATATTTTAGTTCTAGGCCAGCCTCATCTACAGAGCAAGTTCCAGAACAGCCAGGGCTACACAGAGAAACTGTCTTGAAAAACAAAAACTACCCCCTAAAATTTTATATTTATTTGTTTACTTTGATGTGTATAAGTGTTTTGTCTGCATGCATGTATGTGTACTTTGTGTGTATCCAGTATCTTCGGAGGTCCCAGGATGATTGTGGGTAATTGTGAGTCATCATGTGGGTGCTGAGAATGAACCTGGGTCCTGAGCAAGTAGCTAGTGCTGTTAATTGCTGAGCTATCTCTCTACCTCCAAGCACATTATTTATTTATTTATTTATTTATTTATTTATTTATTTATTCATGGTTTTTATAGTTCTGGGAACGGAATCTAGGATTTTGTTTATTCTAGGCAAAGCATCACTCTGCCACTGAGCAACCTTAGCCTTAGCCTTTTCAGGTTTTTTTTTTTTTTTTTTCAAGACAGGGTTTCTCTGTGTAGCCCTGGCTCTCCTGGAACTCTCATTGTAGACCAGACTGGCCTCTAACTCACAGAGATCTGCCTGCCTCTGCCTCCTGAGTGCTGGGATTAAAGGCATGTGGCACCACACCCAACTCCTTTTCAGGTTTTTTGCTTGTTACTTTTGAAACAGAGTCTCACTCAGTAGCCCAAGCTGGCCTAGAACTTACTATGTCACTCAGGCTAGCCTCAAACTCACAGAAGATCTCACTCAGATCTTCTGAGCGCTGGGATTATGGGTAACTACCACGCCTGGCTTTAGCGGGATCAGTATAGGAAGTGCTTGGGCTGGAGTACTGTCTACAGACCCCAAGTGGGACCCTTGGGCAAGGGCATATGTTCTGTTTTGAGGAAGAACAGTGCTCTTACAGCTCCCACACCTATGGACACTGTCCTGTACTGTTGCTACCCAGGCCTCTCCGGCCATGCTTTTGGGCCTCCTAGAGACCACTTTGAGTCTCCTGCATCTTCCCACACACACTGTCTAGTTGGACTTTAGAGCCGAGCCTAGCAAATGCTTGCCTGGTTTCCAAAACCAGGTGAGACTATTGTCAGCTTCCAGCAAGGATAGCCAACCAATTGCTGTGTCCAGTGAACACAGATAGCAGCTCTCTCTGTAACATCCATTACCTGCTACGGGCTTTATACGACCAATTGCCCAAGCGTGTTTCACCTACCTGCTCTTCTAGTCGACGAAGCCTCTCAAAAAATGGTTTTCTTTGCCTAGCGGGGTTAGCTTCCTGCAACAGAGTCCCACGTGCAGATATGGACACAAAAATGAGGAGAAAAGACAGGGTCTTCTCCTTCAAGCAGCCCATGCTGGGAGACACAGACACAGGAGCTGAGGTTGGTCCCTGAGTCTGTCTCATACAGCTCACCACTTGAATGGTTTTCCTCTTTCTGTCCTGGCTGAGTGTTAGGTTCTTCCTGCCATCTTAATGAAAGGCATCTGCCTCCAATCCAATGGGCTCTGAGAACCCAAGGTTCCCAGGGAAACAAGCTTCAAACAGGCACAAACAGTTTCTCTGGGAAGTTGTTCTGGTGGATGTGCTCGGGGCAGACGGGCTGATAATGGCTCTAACAGGAGCACCTACACTAGAGTTTCCACCAAGAAGTCACAGCAGGACAGGGGTTGAGTGTGACCAGGAAGCTCTCAAGGCCAGGTCTGCTCTGGTGCCCAGCATCCTGGCCACACACAGCCAGGTCCTGTGAGTTCCCTTCTCATTCCCTTGGAAAAGAAATCCCTCTTGGTAATGTGAGCGAGTTTGACTTTAACTTAGGTTTTTCTTCTAGAATGGGATAACTTAAAATTAGCTATTGTCTTTCTTTCCAGGGAAAGGGTCTTGCTGTGTAGTTCATGCTGGTCTTGAACTCCTGGGTTAAGGGATCCAATGCAGCCTCAGCTAGGACTACAGGTATGTGATCACACACACACACACACACACACACACACCACACAAATTGCACATATTTTGAATGAATGTGGTGTTTCAACAAATGTATTATGTAATGTTGAAATCAAGTAAACATATCTGATTTTTCCTGACTGGCTTTTGGTTACAGGCTGTGCAGGGGGATTAATGATGCCCATATAGCCTTATGGGGAAAATGGCTAGGCATATCTTTTTTTGTTGTTGTTGTTGTTTTTGTTTTTGTTTTTGTTTTTCGAGACAGGATTTCTCTGTGTAGCTTTGGAGCCTGTCCTGGAACTCACTCTGTAGCCCAGGCTGG
Organism: Peromyscus eremicus; assembly: GCF_949786415.1. Lineage (NCBI taxonomy): Eukaryota > Metazoa > Chordata > Mammalia > Rodentia > Cricetidae > Peromyscus > Peromyscus eremicus. Next base: position 18,348,202 of record NC_081423.1, read on the forward strand.
CCTTGAACTCACAGAGATCTGCCTGCCTCTGCCTCGCGAGTGCTGGGATTAAAGGCATGCGCTGCCACTGCCCGGCCTGCTAGGCATATCTTAAGGTGGGGTTACCCTGTGATAGCCCTGCACTCAACAGCCAGTGTCCTGATAGAGACAGAGAGGAGAGGACACCATGGAGAAGACCCAGTGAAGATGGTGGCAGAGATGGGACCAGAGCTGCTGTGGTGGGGTACACCTGGAGCCCTAGAAGCCAGAGGAGACAAAGGCCTTCCCAGCATCCTTCTGAGGTAGCACGTCATCTTGCTTTCAGACTTTTAGCCTCCAGAGCCGAGAGAAGATAATGTTCTGTTGTTCGAAGAATCCTAGTTTGCAGCAATAAAATAACTTGAGAAGGTGTCCCCCACAAAAGTACCCAGCATTTCAAGATGACGTGAACCAGGCTGCCATACCAGAGGGTGGGCCACTGATGTCATGTGTCAGAACACAGATGGAGAAAAAAAAATCACAAAAACTTCTAGGGAGAAAATCTGTGGAGGTGACCGAGACACTCTCCAGGGGACCACTGACTCTCTTAACATTTATGCTGGGCCAAGATGTGATCCCTGGTATCACAAAAATGACTAAAGCAACCATGAAAAGATAAAATAGTACATCTAGCTCACGCGAATAGAGCAGGAGCAAAGAGTAAAGACATTTTCAGATAGGCAGAGGCTTGGGAAAGGTATCCTCCCCCACCCTGCACTTACTGGGAAGTTACTGGATGGTGAGCTTCAGGAAGATGGATGGATAAAGGAACAATGAAGTTGTAGTTCAGCGATGGAGTCACAGAAAGGTCTCATACTGGGGTTGTCACATCCCACCCTCAAGCCTTGGCTCTATCTGGAGATACCAGCCTCCAGCCTCTCTGACTCCCACATTGTCCCACGTGGGTCCGCACAACTGTGTTGGTGGTGGCTCCTTACTCCCTGTTCTCTGGACTGACTTCAGTGTTGACTTCGATTATTTCTTTATGTATTTATTTTGTGTGTGTATTTACTCACACGTACATGTGTAGAGACCAAACATTTAAGTCACATGCCTTCCTCTACGGATCTCCATGTTATTATTATTATTATTTTTTTGAAACAGAGTCTCTCACTGAACTTTGAATTTATTGATTGGCTAGCCTGGCTGGCCAGCAAGTTCCCCCCATCCACCTATTTACCTATGCCCCTGCCCCAATGCTGGGGTTACAGATAGCTGTACAGACTATCCTCCAAGTCACTCTGTGACCATCAACCTGGGCCTGCTTTCATGGCTGGGCTTAATGACTGTTGGTGCTACCTCACCTCACAGAGGAGGGGCAACCAGTTGTGTGCAATTCTGCCATTGCATGTGGGATCTAAGACGAGGGGTAGAATATATAGCTAGGAAAGGGTTAGGGGAGGGGCTCCATGTACGCAGTCATGGGGAGTCATCATCCATGCCAACCTTCCAGTATGGCTTTAAGGGCGTCTATGCTCCTGCCTGTCACCCCTCCCCAACAGCTCTGTAAGGAAGCCTAATAAATTCATTGGTTCCTCAGAGTGAACTTCGGTGGAATTGTACCTCAGTTCATCATTGGGACTGTAGAAGGAGGGGGTAGATGTTGTCTGCATCTCCTCCAGGGAGGAATCTCGGCAACACAGATGCACACCTCTCACTTGGCTTTTATATGGGTGCTGGCGGTTTGAACTCAGATCCTTATGTTAGTACCTCAAGCACTTTGCCTAGTAAACCATCTCCCCAGCTCTCAGGACCGGCCTTTAAAAAAAATTAATATTGCATTTATTTATTTGTGTGTGTGTGTGTGTGTGTGTGTGTGTGTGTGTGTGTGTGTGTGTAAAAGCGCTATGGAGTATTTGTGAAGGTTCGAGGACAACTTCCAGGACTCAGTCCTCTCCTTCCACCTTGTGAATCCTGGAGGTTGAACTCAGGTTGTCAGGCTTGGCAGCCAGCACCTTTACCTTTGAAGTCAAGATTGGATCCTCCTGACACCCATCTCTCCCTGGGGCACTGGGATAAGCACTGTTAACCTTCCTTCCTTCCTTCCTTCCTTCCTTCCTTCCTCCCTCCCTCCCTCCCTCCCTCCCTCCCTTCCTTCCTTCCTTCCTTCCTTCCTTCCTTGTTTGTTTTTTTTGAGACAGGGTTTCTCTGTGCTGTCCTGGAACTCACTCTGTAGACCAGGCTGGCCTTGAACTCACAGAGATTTACCTGCCTCTGCCTCCCGAGTGCTGGGACTAAAGGTGTGTGCCACCACCGCCTGGCCACATTTCTTTGAACTGTAAGCACTCTGGTGTTCATTTCCTGTAAGTAAGCCAAGATATTGGGGTGCTGAGGCCACTCGACCCCTTAGTTAGCAGCTGCTGGGCTTCCCTTGGTTGTCCTGGATGCCTTGAGCAAAAGGATTGTCAGTCAACAGCCAGCGGACGCCCTTCTGCCAGCACTCACTGACTATACCGGGAAAGGTATTGCTTCAGCTATTGCTAAGGTCGCTGATTGCTTCAGCTGGGGAAGGCACAGCCGCAGGGCTTTTTGAAACAGTTTGTACCAGGCTCCTACCACACAAGCCTGGATGAACTCTAGGCGACCTTGCAATGATTTCCACCATGTTGAGAAGGGGAATCCGCCCCCTGGTGGCCTAGCGGAGGAACTGCTGAGGCTGGTGCCGAGGCTGAGCTTGGAGGAAGCTCCCCTTTTAGGCTTTGAAAGCTGCTGCTCAGGTTCCCCTTGGGAGAGACTATCCTGTGCTGCCTCCATTTCTGTGGTAGCTTTAGGTTCAGCTAAAGTCTTCCCTTGAGACTGCTGGCCTGCTGTCAGGAATGTGGGCTGAGTTGGTATCCAGAAGAAAGAAGCCGTAAGGAGGCACCGGCAGTGACCAAACTGCAAAAGGGACAGGGCAGCCAGCTTGTGACAGCCGAGGAGCAGCAGCTGAGGCGCCAAAACCCAGAGGAGAGGAGCTGCAGCCCTGGATACCAGAACAGTTCCAAAGAGCCAAGAGGTCTCAAACCTAGGCCAAGAATTATAACACTGCTGTCATTAAAAACCGTAAAGCTGTCAGGGCTAGGAATCCTACACAAGGGCTAGAAGTTTTGTGTTTTTTTGTTTTTTTGTTTTTTTGTTTTTTGTTTTGTTTTTTTTTTTTTTTCTTCGAGACAGGGTTTCTCTGTGTAGCTTTGGTGTCTGTCCTGGGTTTCGCTCTGTAGACCAGGCTGGCCTCGAACTCACAGAGATCCGCCTGCCTCTGCCTTCCGAGTGCTGGGATTAAAGGCGTGCAACACTGCCACCCAGATTTTCTAGAATTACTTTTCGGGTTAGAGCTCCCAATGCCTCCAGGCCCCTAACACTAGGAGGAGCCACCTGCCGCCTCTCACTGAGGTCAAACACGAAGAGAAATGGAAGGTAGCACTTGACACTGTAAGAGCTCTTTGACGATCCAGTTTTTTTTTTTTAAATTTTTTTTTTTTTTTACCTGTGTAGAGTAAACAGATCCTGGCCAGCTGATTAGCAACACTTCCATGGGTGCTGGGAACCGAACCTGGGACCTCTGCAAGAGCAGCAAGTACTTTTAAGCTCTGAGATACCACCCCAGCACCTAGTATGCATGCGCTCTTAACTGCTGAGCCCGAATGGGGACTTTAGTTCTCCATTTCCTTCTCAGGAAGGGTAAATTTGCCTGATGCTGTCGAATGAATACACATTGCCCAGATCCACCCACAGTTAGTCCTGCTGAAAGGTTGCTGCCTCAGCATATCCTCCGGATCAGGATGGTCAAGAAAAGTTCTGTCATGATGGAATGTTTCATAATGCAATATTCAGACGGCAGCCAGGGCCCCTGGGAGGCTACTTGATCAGTGATGTTTCAGTTAAAGTAGTTTACAAGCCGTTTGTGGGTTTGCATTAAACAATGCAGCCTCGTGTGCCCACCGCGTGCACCAGCATCACCACTTGTCTGGGTTTGCTATTCCTGGCTTCCTTAATTTAGTTTCCCTGACAGCCCCAACTGAGGGTTAGTGTCGTCCTCAGGAAGCCCAGCTCTATGGTGGAAAGTCACCGGACCCAAGCGAGCGAGGTGGGGCAGGGTGCTGGGGAGGGCCGCTCCAGAATCAGGGAAAACAGACAGCAGCCACCAGCGGAGGGAAGGGGCGGACACACCTGCCCCAGTCCCGCCCTCTCTCAGGCCACGCCTCTTCCTCCTCTCACGCAGGCGCAGATGCTGCGGCCACCAGCGCGCTGGCGCTACGCCGATTCGTCCCGAGCGCCCCTATAGGCATCAGATCCAGAAATTCTTAAATATCCTTGCCAGTTCCATGCGAGCTCTTGGACTCGCACTCACGGCTGCCCTCGGCTGACGCTGCACGGGGCGCGTGGTCCCGGTGTCATGGCGAATCAGCGGCGCGCGGGAGGGAGCACGCGGCCTTGGCTCTGAAGCATGGGGGCCGGGGGAACCCTGTAGGAGTGGTTGGTCCGGTGGGTTGGGTCTGCCGTGGTGGCGACCTTGCGGGATGGCCAGCTTCCGTGCTAGCCCAGGGCCTGGTGTTTAGGGGACTGGGTGCTCACCTGGAGCTGCAGACGCTGGGGTTGCAGTTGCTGCAGCCTGGCGAGCCACTCGTACACCCAAGTACCAGCGAGCTTAGCAGAGGACACAGCCCCCGGGGCACCGGTGCTGGCCCACCTGACGGGCACAGTCCGCTACGGAAGCCCTGTCAGACCACCCGGCAGGCAGGGAACTCAGAGAAGGCAGGGACAGCTTGAGTGAGATCGCGTGAGGCGCCAGGGAGCACAGAAGAGGGCCGGTGGGGTTTCTGAGAGTTGGAGCCGACCCTCCCCTCTCCTTAGCCGAGTCCCTCGTGGGTGCCACGGGAAGAATTCTTGAGACTCTTAACCTGCTCTTCTGGGCCCCTCAGCCCTGTCCTGCAAGATGGACCCAGCACTGTCTGCTGTCCGACTCACCGTCCAAGAAGCTATTCACACCCTTTCATCCTCAGAGGATGTAGGCCACATCCTCTCTACCCTGGGGACCTTGAATCGATACCTGGGTGGAACCGAGGATCCAGCTCTCTCTGAGAAGGAGGAGTTTACCACCAACCACTTCTCAGCCGTTCTCAGATGTCTGGTCAGCAAGCTGAGCCCAGGTTGGCTGGAGTTATCCCCTGATGGCCAGCTGGAGCGGCTTTGGGAGAGCTTCTTCCTGGAGGGCCCCCCAGACCAAGCCTTCCTGGTGCTGATGGAGGCCATTGAGAGCACTGCTGGGTGAGCAGCTCATGAGCAACAGGGCGCCTAAGTTCTGAGAAGAGACCTTACGTAAACCTTAAAGCTGAGTGTAGCTGTGCCCAGCTCTGAAAGGGAAGGACGCCTGCATCTTAGCCTGGCCTCACTCCCTCGTATTGGAGGCTGGGAGAAAGAGCAGGTTCCACATTGCAGATAGCAGGAGCAAACCAGTAACTCAGTCTCCACCACCCCCAGCTGACACCAGAAAGATAGTTGGTCACTAGCTGTCCTCTTCTGGACCTACCCTTTATTCTATGGCACTCTCAGGACATCTTAGGACATTTCAGGTTTTTATTTATTTTTTTCTGGTTTTTTTTGAGACAGGGTTACTCTCTGTGTCCCTGGTTGTTTTGGAACTTAACTCTGTAGACCAGGCTGGCTTTGAACTCACAGAGATCCGCTTGCCTCTGCCTCCCGAGTGCTGGGATTAAAGGTGTGTGCCACCACCGCTCAGCAGTTTCAGGTTTTTAAATGTCTAGCTGCAATGTTGCTACCATGGATCCCAAGTCCCAGGTTTCATATCCAATCGAGTGCCAATCCTTGGGAAGATGCAGTGGCCTTGAGAAGCTGGGTTTTTAGAAACTGCTGTGGTGGGGGCTGGAGAAGTGGCTCACGGGTTAAGAGTACCGGCTGCTCTTCCAGAGAACTTGGGTTTAGTTCCCAGCACCCACAAAGGCTGCTCACAACGGTTTGTAACTCCAGTTCCCGGGAATCTGAAGCCCTCTTCCCCACAGGCTTTAGTACACAGACTGTACTACCTGCAGCAAAACACCCCCACACATGAAATAAAACCTCAAAACTTAAACCAACAACTGCTGTGGCCCAGGCAAGCGCAGTGAGGAGCAGAGGAAGAAATGTCCAGGTCCAGTGGGACATCCACCTAGTCACTGGCTGCTCAGCAGTGGAATTAAGTGTTTTCTTTTAGCGGATGAGTTAAAATGTAAATGCTTATGAAGTTGTTAGGACTGATTCTTTGGTTTTGTTTTTTGGTCTTTTTGAGATAAGGTCTCTCTATTATGCAGCTCTGGCTGTCCTGGGACTTTTAGACTAGACTTGCCTTGAACTCACTGAGATTCTCTCCTCCCTCTGCCTCCAGAGTGCAGAAATGAAAGGCACTATCATGCCCAGCCTCTTGTTTTTGGAGACGGGGGTCTCATCCGCTGGGAGCTTGCCAGTTAGGCTAGGCTGTCTGGGCAGGGAGTCTCGGGGATCCACCTGTCTGTCCCCAGGGCTGGGACTCCAAGTACTTATCACCTCACCTGTTTGCTTGTTTTCTTTTTTGGGTGGTGGGGCAGGGGGATGGGGGTTGAGACAGGGTCTCACTTTGTAGCTCTGACTGTCCCTTGAACTCACGATGTAGACCAGGTTGGCTTTTAACTCACAGAGATTCTCCTGCTTCTGCCTCTTAGATGCTGGGATTAAAGGCGTGTGTCACTCAGCTGGCTTTTTTATGTGGGTTTTGGGGATCAAACTTAGATGCTTTCAGGGCCATCTCCCTAGCTCTGGGACTGATTGTTTATGGCCAGAAGGGGACTCAGGCTAGCGGGGCTGAGGGCGCTGCCTGACACACTTGCTCTTCTTTAGCCCTAGCTTCCGTCTGATGAAGACGGCTCGGCTCCTGGAGACGTTTCTGAGCAAGGGCAGAGTGGCCGCTCTAATGGAGGAGCAGTGTCGGCCGCAGACAAAGCCCAGCTTCCCCCTGTTCCAGGAGACGCTGCTCAGCAAGGTGGTGGGCTTGCCCGATCACCTGGGCAACTGTCTCCAGCACGACAACCTGACCCTGTTCTTCCCCCAGAACTATTTCCCTCTGCTCGGCCAGGAGGTCGTGCAAGCTCTAAAGGCAGTTGTGAATTTTCTCCAAGGTTAGTCCCCTGCCTCAGCATCTCTCTCAGCTTTATTTTCTCCCTCTCCTTGAAGTAAGATGCTCAAAGCCAGTGGGGCCTTACGAGTCAGGGTGGTGCTGTCGGGTAGGTTTGGACAATATCACATCACCTGATGGAGTTTCATCTGTCTTTTGGCTTTTGATCTTGGGGAGCTGGGTCTGACCCTAGGTTTCTTTAGCTCTTAGTTAGATGTTAGGCAAAGCCACCAGACTGAGACCTGCTTTTCCTGCCCAGTCACTTGTCCGTCCTAGAAGCCGTCCTTGTTTGCTTATGTGAGTCTGCTTGTCTGTGTCTTTGGTGGTGGTGGTTTTGAGTGCCCGCTGTGTATTGACTATTCTTGGGTCTGTGGGCAGATGCTTTTCACATGTGTGTCTGGCACTGTGGGGACTGCCTGTCACTCACAGATCTCTAGGAACCACCTTGTGGGTGTTCAAGGTTAGCTCTGCCTTCTCTGGCACATTACAACTGGCCTTCCTAGGTATATACACCTCAAGAGTGAGTACTGGGGAAGAGCCATTGTGATTTCTGGGTGAGTGAGCTGTCAGATACTGACTGGCTTGAGCCTTTGCCTCTTCCTGAAGTATTCCCCCTTCCTTCTCGTGCCTGCCGCGAGCACACTCCAGTCTGAGCCGTACCTCAGCTTACCTGGAGCCACTCGGGTTGCCTTCTTCCAGCCTGCTCCAACTGAGTTTCCACTCTGGCTTGTTTCCATGGGCTCAGCCCAGCTCAGTGAGGGCTCCTGTGTCCTTTACCCATGTGACTCCAGAGAAAGCTGGTCCTCTAGAGCTTTGGCATGGCCCCTACCTGGCCCAGGCCGCTGTCTTCCCTAGATTCTCACAGCAACCACCTTCTGGTCTGTTTTGTTTTGGAGACAGGGTATCACACCACTCTTTTTTTTTTTTTTTTTTTTTTTTTTGGAGCTGAGGATCAAACTCAGGGCCTTGTGCTTGCTAGGCAAGTGCTCTACCACTGAGCTAAATCCCCAACCCCCTCACTCCGCTCTTAATTGTGCTTTGGATTCTGTCCTTACAGGCTCTTAAGTACCTGTCCTTAGGTCACCGTGTGTCTGGCTCCATGTCTGTTTTCTGGAAGGTGTCATCATCTCAGCTCTCCTAGTGGGAGGCTGCCACCCCCTCCCTGCCTTGTTCTTGACCTTCTTATGGCTCCTTCTTCACCAAGGAGGGAGATCTTGTAGGCAGTGGCCACTCTGGTGTCTATAGCCTGCCCAGAGCCCAGTTCTGCTTCTGTAGTTGGCTCCTAGGCCAGGATCCTTCTGGTGCATCTCCAGTGATGTAGGTAGGTAGGGTCATTTTGATGGTTGAGATGATGTGTGTGACGCTTTTGAAGCATATTATTACTAGATTTTCAAGTTAAAAACAGCTCCATTTAGGTTTTTCCTCTGGTTAGATATGCACATTCGTTCCAAATAGCTGGCGTTTCCATGGCTGACCTGGCTGGTAAGCACAAGGTCTCGAGCCTTAGTCAGATGTCCTTAATGTTTTTCCTGCTGACCTCCTTTGCAGTCAGACCTTGGTTTTCATTCCAGATGGCCTAGACTGCTCTGTCTCCTTCGTGTCTCAAGTCTTGGGGAAGGTCTGCATCCAGGGGAGAAAGAGTGAGTACTCCCTGACGCCCTCCCCCATCCTTGGAGGGGGGTGAGAATCATGAACAGGATGTACACATCCCGTGACATGCGAGTTGACCCTTGCCCTCAGTGGGGTTCCCTCACTTGGGTCTGACCCTGGGTCGGCTAATATTGTCTCTGGGCTTGCCCATGCCTGTGAGCCATTGGCCCCTGGCTGAGGGTGGCTCCTGAAGCTTAGGGTCTCTGTGTCCCCTCAGAAGAGATCCTGGGCGTGCTGGTGCCCCAGCTGACAGTGCTCACCCAGGACAGCTGTCTGTGGCAGCGGGTGTGCTGGCGCCTGGTGGAGCAAGTGCCTGACCGGGCAGTGGAGGCTGTGCTGACAGGGCTTGTAGAGGCCACTCACAGGTAAGCAGGCAGGTCCTTTCCCGGCCAGCGTCTCTCAGGATGGCAGAGGAGACTCTCCCATGGCTGCCGTTCCCATGCGGCTCTCCTGGGTGCCGTACGAGAGCCCATGTTCTGTACAGTTTGGGGGGCCCTCCTCTCTCAGCATTGCACTTTCAGGCTGGCCATTGGTTGTGCCTGTCATACATTTTCCACCGTGGTCTCATGGCTCACGCATTGATCCGCTGCTTCTTGGTGGTGGGGATTCTCCGACCCCTGAGTGTCCACTGAACTGTGTTGGCTTTGTCTCGGACAGAGTCCAGGTCCCTTCCTTCTGTTTACTCATCTCTGTGTTTGTGGAGGTACATCTATGGGTCTTGTTGCTGGAAGCAGGCCTGTTGGCTGGCTGGATGCTGAGCACATTGCTAGCTCACCTGGCTCCCAGTGTCTGTCTGCACAACGCAGCACTCAGTGTTGACTTTGCGTTCTTTGGTTGTAGATTTGGGTGTGGATTGTGTACTGATATCCCCTGCTTGTTCGTGGTGGGCTCCTAGTGTGTTTGTAGTAGCTGTCCCCGAAAGTTCTGGGCTCTATCTTGTGAGGTCCACTGGGCCCTCAGCAGGGCACCACCTAGAGTTCTGTGGGTTTCCTGTTTGTTTTGTTTGGAGTTGGCCTCAAACATGCTGTGTGGTTGAAGATGGACTTGAACTCTTGATCTCTCTGTCTTAGCCACCAGTGTTGGGATTGCAGGTATGCCCCATGAATTCCAGGTTCACTTTAGGTTCTGACTCTTGTCTGTCAGTTGGGCTGTGCTAAAGCCATATGTCAGTTTTTTTGTTTTTTTTCAGAGCTGAGGACCGAACTCAGGGCCTTGTGCTTGCTAGGCAAACGCTCTACCACTGAGCTAAATCCCCAACCCCGCCATATGTCAGTTTACATTGATTTGCTTTCTCAAATTTTTAGGGATTTCCTCCTTCTTTTCAAGCCTTTATGTCTCTTTAATTTTTTTTTTAATTAAAAGTTTTTATGTGTGAGCCGGGCGGTGGTGGCGCACGCCTTTAATCCCAGCACTCGGGAGGCAGAGCCAGGCGGATCTCTGTGAGTTCGAGGCCAGCCTGGGCTACCAAGTGAGTTCCAGGAAAGGTGCAAAGCTACACAGAGAAACCCTGTCTCGAAAAACCAAAAAAAAAAAAAAAAAAAAAAAAGTTTTTATGTGTGTGCATGCTAATACATGCATGTGCAGATATGTGTGCCCATGCACATGGAAACCAGGGGTCAGCCTCAGGTGTTGACCCTCAAGAGCTGTCTACCTTGTTTTTGACACAGAGTCTGTCACTGAACCTGGGCTGGCTGGCCAACAAGCCCCAGGGATCCTTTCTGGTTCTGTGGATCCAAGTATGTACCACCATGCCTGGCTTTTTCTAGTGGTTCTGTGGACCAAACTCAGGTCCTCATGCTGTCCAGCAGGCATTTTACCTGTGGAACCATATTCACAGCCCTAGCCTTTATGACTTTGTATGGAATTGTTTTTCTTTCTTTAATACAGAATCTCACTATGTAGTCCTGTCTGGCCTGAACTTGCTATGTAGACCAGACTGGCCTCAAAGTCAGAGATCTGCCTGTCTCTGCCTAACAAGTTCTGGGATTGAAAGTGTGTGCTACCACATTGGCCTTTGTGGGGGATTTGATATAACAAGGGCTGGTGAGACAGCTCAGCAGGTACAGTCACTTGCTATCAAGGTTGACATCTGAGTTTCATCCCCAGGACCCACATGGTGGGAGAGAATCAGTCTTGCAAGTTGTTCGCTTGACTTCCGTGGTATGCATGATATGGCATGCATATTCATACAAATACATAGATACACAGACATGCACACACACGTAGACATACACACACCGAGACATACACACACACATTCAGATGCACACACGGACACACACACATAAATACATGTAATCAAAAGAAGTGATGAGTGAGGGGGAAGCCTCATGTATATCTGTGTGGCTGAGGCAGCTGGCCACAGTCTTACTTTCTGCAGGAAGTAATCTAGCTTGGCGTTCTGCAGATTGTTGTTTTGGGCCAAGTCAGGCTGGTGGTTTTTTGCAAATAAATTTTATTGGCAGATTGCCATGCCCATTCATTTAAACATTTGTCTGGGGCTGTTTTCAGCTACTACCAGAGTTGAGTGGCTGCTATGGAGAGTAGAAGTGTCTAAGAGTGTGCTTTCTGGCCCTTAACAGCAAACGTCTGCTGCCCTGTCTTAGAGAGGCACTCATCCTTGGCAGAGCAAGGAAGGCCCCCCACCTTGGGGTGGTCTTCTTGGCTCTGATGTGGGTCCCAGGCTTTCCTTGGGTATTCAGATTCATTCTGGGAAGAGGAAAGATTAAGGACCAACTCAGGTCATGGAAAGGCTTGGCCAAACTCACGGAGTGAGCAGGTGGCTGGACACGGGGCACCATACTGTTAGCTTTTCCTTGTTCCTTCCCTTTGAGGCCAACTTGTGACTTGGCTCCTTCCACACCTGCCTCACAGGCCTGAAGTCGTGTCGCGACTCCTAGGGAACGTGGTGGTGAAGAGTAAGAAAGCACAGTTTGTGATGACCCGGAAGCTCCTGTTCCTGCAGTACCAGCACACGGTGAGAATGCCCGGGCAGGGTGGCGCCTGCAGGCTTTGCAAGTCACAGGAAGAGTTGTTATTAGAAGTGGAGTAGGGGAACTGGGTGCATGACACACCGTGTTAGTACTCCAGAGGTGGGGGCATTTGAATCTCTGAGTTCAAGATCAGCCTGGTCTACATAGTGATATCTTGTCTCAAAAAAAAAAAAAAAAAAGAAGAGTAACGGTCTAGGCATAGTGGCATACTTCTGTCATCTCAGTATTTGGAGACAGGAACATCAGGAGGTCATTACCATCTCCAGCTACACACACGTTTGAGGCCAGCCTGACCCTGTCTCAATGACCCTAAAACAGAAGAAGAAGAAGAAGAAGGAGAGAATAAAGAGCAGTGTGTGCTGGGGCGTACAGGGTGCTGTTCTATCCTTATCACCACAGGGGAAAACCAAAACAACATAAACAATGAGTGTAGTTAGACAGCAGTTGCCTAGGAAATGTCAGCCAAGTGGTAGGCTCCTCTGACCATTTATGATCTCTGCAGCATCCTGGGCACTGAGTGAGCATGTCACATATCTCCGGATCCCCGTACCACCTAGGAAGGTACCCTCACCACCTCCATTCTATGCATCAGACTCCAGAGGCTGTGTGCCTCATACGTGACTGCCACTGTCCGCGTGCCCTGGAGCTCTGGCTCAGAGCTGGCCAGTAGGTCAAAGCCAGGGAGAATGAGGAACAGGACACAACCAGAGCTAAGTGGACAGCAGCAGGGGACAGGGAAGAGTGAGGGGGACCCACTGTGTCCTCCTGCTCACCTTTTCATTCACAGCGTTCCTTTGAAATCGGGCTCTGTCTTGGGCACTGAGCATCCTCTGTGGACAGAAGAGCCCCGTCCCTCATCATCATAAGTTCATGTTACAGGAAAGGAAGCAGATGTTGCCCATGTAGGCCACTTAATACATAGGGTGACATGGCAGGTATTGAGACCAAGGGGCAGGCAGGCCAGGAGGCTGGCTTGGAGGAGGAGGCCTGGCTCTAAGGATTTGTCTGGGGGGACCGGTGGACCGGAGGCCTCTGAGAACTGGAATGCCAGTGAGCTAGCTGATTGGCTGTTCAGAAAGCCTGAGCTGGTTGTGGGTCCCCCTGGTGGCCAGAGAGCAAGAGAACAGTAGGTAGGGCCAGGCTGAATGGCCTGCTAAGTAAGGCCAGCTGAGCAGAGATGAGCTGGTTGGACTCTCTGGCTCCTGTGCAAAGCACCAAAATGTGAGGAGCCAGGGTGAAACTGAACTGTCTCCCACCTGCTACATGCAGGGAAGCTCGTTCAGGAGCCCTGGAGAGTCCTCCCAGTAACATGAGTTGTCAGCCGGGTACCACTGCAGTGTACACGTGAAGGGATGGAGCCATTTTAACATGTAAGCCATCCTCTAAAAGGGCAGGTGGGCGATGGGGTTCTAGGTAAACAGAGGCAGAGATGGTCCCCACCAATCTCTGATGAAAGAGCATTCAGGCTGTCTACTCCTGAATCCAGTGCTCTGTTCTAAGCCATCAGATCATAAGCCAGTCATGGGATGGTGCCACAGACCTAGAACCACAGCTGCCAGAGTGAACTTCATGTAGTCATTCCGGCACAACAAGGCTGTGGACTTAGAGATGTGAACAAGGGGAACTGACGGGGCTAGGGAGGTGACTAGGTCACACAGTCCTTGACACACAAGCAAGAGGATCTGAGTTTGAGCCCCCAGAATCTGCATGGAAAGCTGGGTATGGTGGTGTGTGACTGTCATCCCAGGGATGGAGAGGCAGAGACAGGTGGATCTGTGGTGCTCAATGGCTAGCCAGCCTAGCTAAATTGGTGACTCTCGGGTCCCACTGAGACCCCAACCTCAAAGCTGGTAATCCCAAAGGTGGCACATGCCACATCCCAGCTGTCTTAGTTACTTTTCTATTGCTATGGTAAGACACCATGACCAAGGCAACGTATAGAAGGAAGCATTTAATTGGGCTTATGATTCCAGAGGGTTAATTAGAGTCCATGATGGCAGAGCTAAGGCATAATGGCAGGAACGGCTGAGAGTTCACATCTTGATCTGAAAGTAGGAGGCAGAGAGAGGGGGAGGGACATTGGGAGTGGAGTCTTTAGAAACTGCAAACATGCCAGGTGGCGGTGGCGCACGCCTTTAATCCCAGCACTCGGGAGGCAGAGGCAGGCGGATAGCTGTGAGCTTGAGGCCAGCCTGGGCTACAGAGTGAGTTCCAGGACAGGCTCCAAAGCTACACAGAGAAACCCTGTCTTGAACCCCCCCCCCCCCCCCCCCCGCCAAAAAAAAGAAACTGCAAATCCTGTGTCCCTAGTGACACACTTCTTCCAACAAGGCCACACCTCCTAACCCTTCCCAAACAGACCTACCAACTGGAGACCGCGTATTAAAATTTATGAGCATATTGGGGCCATTCTCATTCAGTTTACCTCATGCCTGAGCTTGGGAGGCAGAGGCAGGTGGATGGCTAAGTTCCAGGACAGCCAGGCTACATAGTAGAGAGACCTTGTCTCCAAAAACAAGTTGGATGGCTCCTAAGGAATGATGCCTGAGGTTGACCTCTGGTCTTCACATACATGCATGTGACTGCACACATGGACAGCCTACATACTTCTTCATACATACACCCCTACACACATGTGTGCACGGACACACACAAAATGGAATAGCTTAGTAATGTACCATACACTACTCAAGAAGTACATATATACATTACTCAAGAAGCCTAAGACAAGAAAAGCATAGTGAAACAGACCTGGGGAGCTGACCGTGAAAGCAGGAAAGGTGACAGGGAGAATCACTGCCCTGAACACGGAATAAGGAAGGTAAAGGACGCACGAGTGGAGGGTGGAGATGGCGGCTCGTGCGTCTCATTCTAGCGTGAAAGCAGCGTCGGCAGGATTGCCGTGTGTTTGAACCTGCATGGCGGCCTACACAGTGAGATCTTGTCTGAAGAAAACATTGACAGAAGGGCTGGAGGGATGCCTCAGTGGTTAGGAGTCCTTACTGTTCTTGTGGAGGACCCTGGCTTAGTTCCCAGTTCCCACACAGGAAAGCTCACAGATGCATGGACCTCTAGCTCCACAGGACCTGGCATGCTTCTGGACTCTGCTGCACATGCGCACACTCACACACACACACAATATAAGATAGACTCTGGGAAGTTCAGAAGCCTTATGCAAAGGACAGAGCCCAGAGAGTCGCAGGGGGGAGCAACGTTTGCTGATGTGCATCTGGGCGGAGAAACCAGCATTGAAAGTGTCCTCTAGCACGAGGGCCAGAAAGTCTGAAACTTGGCAGATAACTTACTGAGTTTCCAAAGTTTGGTTGAAATGGAAGACAGAAAAAGTATCAGCTGAAACTCGTGGTCCTGAGGTGGTTGGCTGGGGCGGGAAGCTGGCGCTCTGGTTTTGTGGGAGGCAGGAGCTTGGCAGATCCGTCCCCTCCCATTCCTCTTCCTCAGCTTCTGAAGGCCCTGGTAGGGGCAGGCAGGGAGCAGTCCCTGCCTGGTAGACAGGACTCACTTCTGTTGTAGACATCCATGCTGCAGAGCCTGCTGGGGTACCTGGCTATGGACAGTCAGCGGCGGCCACTCCTCATACAGGTAAGCACCGCTTGACGCTCTAAGCCTGTGGCAGTCCCGGGAGAAGGGCGGTAGAGGGACTGTCTCCTGACGGGAGGGACGGGGGTCCAGCTTCACTTACGCTCCAGCCCCTTGGGTGCGTTGTGGGCTCTGGCCTGAGACTGAGGTGGCTGTGGGGTAGCTGCGGCCCGAACAGGCTGAGGCTCTGCTGTTTGCCAGGTGCTGAAGGAGCTCTTGGAGACGTGGGGCAACAGCAGTGCTGTCCGTCACGCACCCCTGGAGCAGCAGTGCTACATCAGCAAGGCCATCCTGGTCTGCCTGGCACACCTGGGGGAGCCGGAGCTGCAGGGCATCCGGGATGGTAAGCGGGCTGTGGCATGGGCACACCCCACCCCGAACGCGCTGAGGAGCCCTTCAGGATTCGTGTCTGGTGCTTTAAGATTTGCTGGCCAGCATGATGGCAGGCGTGAAGTGTCGCCTGGACAGCAGCCTGCCCCCCGTGCGTCGCTTGGGCATGATCGTGGCCGAGGTCGTCAGCTCCAGGATCCACCCCGAGGGGCCTCCCCTGAAATTCCAAGTGAGCAGGCTGTCTTTCTATGTCCTTAGGTGACAGGGCTCTGGGTCTCCCTTGGTGATAGAGTGCACCGCCAGTTCCTCACTTCTCTGGGGTCTAGGATTCAGGAGTATCCCATGGTGGGCGTGTGGAGGGCCAAGGCCCAGTGTGTGGGGCAGTTCTGACTCCAGCTCCTGTGGTTGGTAGCAGGAGTGGGTCTGTATGTTCCGGGCCAAGCCTGTGAGTACGTACCCCCCAAGCTGTCTTCCCTGGCTTGGTTAGACGGGAGCGAAGGAGCCATTGCCTTGGGGTTGGTCTGCTGGACCTGGGTGCTCTGAGCCCTGTGGACAGTAGGGCTGCTCTGGGCTGGCAGTGCATAAGGGTGTCATTCTCTACTGGCCATTGATTGGCATGGGCACTACCAGGTTGGACAGGATGGGCCTTGACGGGGTTGGGCCCTGCATGGCTTAACTGCGAGGCTATGGATGTAGCTTCTGTTGAGCCCTGTTCTTGGGTATGTCAGCAGTCAAGGGTCTCCAAATCCAAAGGAGGAAGAGTCTTCTAGGCTGAGCATACCTAGCACCATGCTGAGCTTGAGGTGGACATTCAGAAGTTGCTTAGAAAAGATGACTGGCTAGCTGAGGCCAGACTGCTAAATGAGATCAAGTGGTATGTGAGGAGGGTTGGCTCTGGCTGACTGTCTGTGGTGAGGTGGCATCTGCAGCCTGAGGGCATCTCTGACTCCATCGTGTCTGCAATAGTATGAAGATGATGAGATGAGCCGTGAGATGCTGGCCTTGGCCACCCCCTGGTCTGCGGATGCCTGCTCCTCGGAGAACGGGTGAGGGTCTTCACGTTCCCAGTCCCCATCCTGAGTCCTTCTGACAAAAGTTAGGGGAGACATGGGCAGATAGTAGAAGCCTCTCTGGGATATGTGGTGTGCAAGGCTAACCTGGGTGACCCTTGCTGTTCTGGTTTCCTAGAGGCCCTTCCCTGGCTCCGGTTGCCACAGAGACTCCTGTTGAGACACCTGAAAAGGCAATGGGCAGTGATGTCCCCCCAGCTCAGCCGCAGGGCTCTGACTCAGAGCTGGACAGGTAGGGCAGGGCTCCTTGGCCTCTGTGGGTCCAAGGATTGGCTGACAGTGGCGTTCTGTTCACGTGTCGGGGGAGCTGACCACATGCAGGAAGGTGTTCTTGCATAGGTGCGGACTTCCAGTACTCACTGCTGGTCTGAAGTATGAGCCTGGGCAGTGTCCTGCTGCTCTTCCCATGCAGCCATCTCCCACAGGTCCGGCTCTTGGGAGGGAATTTTAGTATCTTCAGGGTCTTACCCTTGAGGAGTCAAAAATAAAGGGGCACCTTAGTCCTCACTGGGGATGGACAGATCCCGTGTCTTTTTTTTCTTATTACAGTGATGATGAGTTCATCCCCTATGATATGTCAGGGGACAAAGAGCTGAAGACCAGCAAGGAACCCCTGTATATCCGAGACTGCATAGAAGGTGGGCTTTGCTGGGGTCACTGTGTTTACCCCACGATAGCTTGTTTTGAGAGATACCTGGGCCTGGCCCCACCTCACCTTGTCCTAGAACGACCTGCCAAGTCTCATTTTGATACTCTGAGCACACTGGAGTCAGGGTCAGTGCTGAGACTTAACCAAGGCTTGTCTGGGTTCTCTGCAGCCTTGACCACATCTGAGGACATGGAGCGCTGGGAGGCAGCCCTGAAGGTGCTTGAGGGCATGGTTTATAGGAGCCCTGAGGCCACTCGGGAGGTGAGCAGTAGTAAGAGGATGTGTCAGGGTCAGCGGGGTGGGTGTGGGGGATGGGGAGTGAGGAATGGGAGGGAGGTTGGGACATCCTGGAGTGGCAGGTCTCCTCGTGGCATCTGTATCTTAGATCTTTGAGGGTGGCACTGGATTGCTAATTGGGCACGTGGGACTGAAGCATCCTGCCTCCTGGCCCTGTGCAGGTGAGTGAGGAGCTGGCCAAGGTGCTACTGCACCTGGAAGAGAAGACCTGCGTGGCGGACTTTGAACAACTGCGTCAGAGAGCGCTGGTGGCTGTCACGGTCGCACACCCGGAGCAGGTACGTCAGAAGTTGCCCTGGTGGCCCCAGTCTGTGCCCAGATTGGGCCCTTGGGTAATCTTGGCGCCTTAGCAGCGTGGCTTCCCTTTGCCTCCTCAGGTAGCCAAGTATCTGACCTCACAGTTCTATGGCCTGAACTACAGCCTCCGGCAGCGCATGGACATCCTGGATGTAAGTGACCTAGACCCCTGTCCCTGTCAGGCAGGCTGGGAAGTTGACCTGTATGGTCTTGGACAAAGATCACCCCAAGCTTCCTTGGTGGGGATGTGAGGGGCTGAAGCATTTCTGTCTGCTCACCACAGGTTCACCAGTGTGGGGCTGAGAGCCGGTGGCAGAGGGCTTTCTTTCGTGTGGCTTTAAAAAAGTTTTATTATTATTATTATTTATTATTATTATTATTAGTGTGTGTGTGTGTGTGTGTGTGTGTGTGTGTGTGTGTGTGTGTGTGTATTCTGACCTTCTGAGTCATCTTGTTGGCCCCGTTTGTGTGTTTTGTCTTTGTATTCATGTGCACAAAATACGTGTGTCCTCTACAAGAGCATCAGCACTCTGGACCACTAACTCTTAGACTCAAGGGACTATGCAGCCTTGTTTGTGTATTTTGGATAACGATTATATTGGTATGTTTTTATACAACATAAAATTTATCATTGTAGGAGAAACCAAATGTGTCTCCCTGTGGTTGAGTGTGATCCAGCTATAAACCTCAGTTGTGCTCACACCTGCCACAGCACAGACAGCCCTTGTGTGAAAATACTGTGTAAAAGCCAATTGCAAAGGACTGCGTGTGGCAAGGCCGTAAGCGGTAAACCCTCTAGACTGGCGCATTCACAGAGATAAGCCGAGGGGTGGTCACCACGGCCCCAGGGCCTGGGGTTGAACATGGACAGTTTTCTTTAGGAGATGGAATGCTCTGGAGCTGGATGGTGGTGAGAGTGCCCAGTGCAACTTAACTCAAGCTTCTCACTGGGTAGCTCTGGCTGGCCTGGAACTCAGAGAGCCTCCTACCTCCGTCTCCTGTGCCATAACACCTGGCAACTACTGAACTCTTAAGAGTGGGTACGATGAAGGTTGAGATGGCTCAGTCCGTAAACTGCTTGCTGAACAAACATTGAGGGCCCGAGTTTGGAAACCCAGCACTCATAACATGTGGCATGTGACGGCGTGTCCCGTACCCCGGCACTAGGGTGGCATAGAAAGGGGGACCCTGGAGCCTGCTTGCCAGCAGCTGAGTTGGTAAGCCCCGGATTCAGTGAGGGACTCTACCTCACAATTAAGGTGGAGAACAACTGAACAAGACACACAATATCAACCTCTGGCCTTCATATGTGAGGTATATATGCATCTGGACCCACATACTCACAAGACTAGAGAGAGTGATACAAAGTATCTCTTTACCACAATAAATAAAACAGGAAACATGATTTTTGTGGTCTTGGGGGTCATACATGCTAGATAAGCTGTCTATCTCTGAACTATACTCTCTCTCTTTCTCTCTTTCTCTCTCTCTTTTTTATGATAGAGTCTCACTGTATAGCCCTGGTTGGCCTTGAACTCATAGAGTTCAACTTGCCTCTTCCTCCCAGCTGCTGGGATTAAAAATATGCACAACTACACCCAGCCTCTCCCATTCCCTTTTAAGAAAAAAAAAATTATGGGCTGGAGAGATGGCTCAGAGGTTAAGAGCACTGACTGGTCTTCCAGAGGTCCTGAGTTCAATTCCCAGCAACCACATGGTGGCTCACAACCATCTGTAATGAGATCTGGTGCCTTCTTCTGGCTTGCAGACATACATGCAGGCAGAACACTGTGTACATAATAAATAAATAAAATCTTAAAAAAAAAAAAAATTATTTTGTGTATGTATGTGTGCTTGAGTGTATATATGTGACCATGTGCGTGCAGGAGCCCATGGAGGTCAGAAGAGGCATTGGATCTTCTTGAACCAGAGTCACCGACAGTTACAAGCTGTTACTTTGGTGCTGAGAACAGAACCTAGGTCTTCTGTGAGAGCAATAAGTACTCTTAAACAGCCGTGCCATCCCTCTGGCTCCCAGGCCTTCTTTTTGCCTTTTATTTTGAAACAGGGAATTCCTAAGTTGCCCAGGCTGGCCTTGAACTTGTGATCTTTCTGCCTCGGCTTCCTGGGAAGCTAGGACTATAGGCCTGTGTCACCGGGCCTGGCAAAGGTGGCTTGTGTCTCTAATCCAGCTGTGCTCCATCACCTAATTCCAGAACATCACCGGTACCCTGCACCATCGCATTAACAACCTCTTTCCAGCCCCTTTCCTCTGCCATTCTGCTCTGTCTGGATTTACCTAGTCTGGATGCTTCATAGAAACAGAACAGGGAGCTGCGTGGCCTTTCGTGGCAGCTTCTGTTGCTGGATATGCTGCTGTTGGAAGTTCCTTGGGGAAGGGAGCAAGGTCAGGGGTGAAATCCGGCGAGTTTTAGGAAAAGTATGGTACATTGGTCCAGGTATTCATTGTGAGGGAGCACTCATGTCAGCTCCGTGCCTGCCCCCTGCAGGAAGTGCAGATTCTGAGTCCTTGGGATGAGGAAGTTAAAGGATGGGCTCCTTTAACATGAGCTCAGAGCTTTGTGGATACGTGGCTGCTAACCCATTTTTAGAAGCGCATCCTTCCCCAGAGTCACACATTGCTCTGAGTCTCTGTAAAATATTTAGTTTTTATTTTATGTGTATGGGTGTTTTGTTTGCATGTATGTTAGTGCGCCGTGTGTGTGCCGTCTCTGGGAACCAGAAAAGGATGTGTGGGTGTCGGGAACTACACCCGAGTGCTTAGCAAGGGCAGTGAGTGCTCCAAACCTCTCTGCCATCTCTCTGGTGCCTGTGTACTGAGTCTTTTCTCTCCTCTAGGTCCTTGTTCTGGCTGCTCAGGCACTGTCTCGGCCACGGAGCCTCCAGAGGCCTTCCCAGCACGGTCCTCCTGGGTCTGGCATCTTGTGTTCACCAGCACTAGATATTTCTCAGCCTGGCAGCGCTGTGGTCCCTGACTGGCAGGTGGTTGTGGAGGAGCGGATCAAAAGCAAGACCCGGAGGTTCTCCAAGGTCAGCAGGACTCTGTTCAGGTCCTTGTAGGCATGGGCTTTTGTTTTGTGAGTGGCAGGGTGGGAAGTTGGGTTCCTCTAGGTGTTGTCTAAATGAAGGGAACCCAGTCACAGGCAGGGTCAGCTCAGTGTTGGTGCTCCTTTGAGCAAGAGTTTAAGGACAAACTGAGGCATGTCGTCAGACCAGCACGGTTTGTTTTTGTTTTTTTGTTTCTTGAGACAGGGTTTCTCTGTGTTCCAGCTTTGGAGCCTGTTCTGGAACTCACTTGGTAGCCTAGGCTGGCCTTGAACTCACAGAGATCTACCTGGCTCTGCCTCCCGAGTGCTGGGATTAAAGGTGTGCGCCACTACTGCTGGGCTAGACCAGCATGATTTTAAAACATGGAAGTGAAAAGCTCTTAGAAGTGCCACTCAGAAACAAACAAAAAATGACCCTGGGACTATGGTGATGTCTGGAGATAGCTTGGGGCTGGAGACCAGGCTATTTAGCTTGCCACCATGCCCAGGTCTTCCCATGGTGAGGATTATAGCTCTGGATGGTTAATGTACAGGGTTGGGACTCTGCAGTCAGACCACAGTAGCCCGAGTCGGACTCTGCCCTCTCCACAGGGCCCTGAAACCTGGGGAGGCCAGGGCAAGCCTGGGGGCTGCAGAGCTGCACTGGGCGGGGAGTAGCCTTGCGCCTCGACTAATGCTGTGTGTTGGCAGGGCTGTCCTCGGAGGGAGCTGTCAGGTGGCCCCAATGAATTCAGCTCCGTGGCCGGCTGCTTCTTCTTCCCACTCCTTCAGCACTTTGACAGGTGAGGGTTCTAGAACTTTAGACACGCCCCTCTGGACAGCGGCTGTGACACAACAGGGTGTAAGTGTGGGCTGGGTTCTTATAAGCTTGAGTTAAATGATATGGAATATTCGGCAAGGGCCCTTGCTGTTGAGTTTTGTGGTGAGGGCATAGTCGTCACTGACTCTTCGTTGATCCTGGGTTTATGAAGGTGCTGGTGCCGCTACCAGTGTCGCCTGGCCTGCTGCTCAGCCTGTGAGACATTGGTGATGGCACAGGGTGTGACCCTGACTCCGGGCCTGGTGTGTGCCTGGCAGCATATAGTATGCTGAGGCATTTGGAAATGCCTTCCCCTTGTGGCTGCCCTTTGCCACACTGGCCCAGGGTGTGAGGTGGGAGGAAGGCTATGTGAGCCTTCAAGGGTTTGGGTTTCTGACAGGAGCCCTCCTGGGCTCTTGTCAGGCAATCATTAGGTGCTGGGGCTGCCCCATCCACTCAGCTCTATGTTGTAGGCCTCTGGTGACCTTCGACCTTTTAGGAGATGATCAGTTGGTACTTGGAAGACTGGCCCACACCTTAGCGTCCCTGATGTACCTGGCTGTTAACACCACAGTGAGTTGGGAAATGGGAACTGAAAGCCCTACCACGTAGCTTCACCGCAGTGCGGCTGCAGGAATAATCAATCACCAGTGTTCACAGGACAGGACCTGAGCTCTGTGTGGCTTGTTCTTCTCCACCTGTGAGAGTACAGGATGGTCAAGGTCCTAGGCATGAGCAGTGTACCTTCAGAATACATCCTCCCCTCCCTTTGTCCCTACGGGCAGGTCTGTGCCAAGCTCCACAAGGCATTGCTTGCATGCCCTATGCCCTCCTCAGGGGCGGGCACTGACAGTGGGATCCTACCTTTGTGCAAGCGTGGCGAAGGCACACAGCAGATCCCCTCACCAGCTGTCCCTCTTCTGACTTGCAGGTGGCTGTGCCTATGGGTAAGGCCCTGCTCGAGTTTGTGTGGGCCCTTCGCTTCCATGTGGACACGTGAGTGGCCCACGCGGCTAAGGGAAGCACAGGCTCTCTAAGGCTGCATGCCTAACGTTTCCTAACAAGAAGGGGCCAATCAGGCCCGAGGGGGCTCAGAGAGGGCTGGAGTGAGCTTTGCTGCAGGTTGGCCTGCTGGACTCTGTACACGTGGGAGGTCCTTCCCATAGGCTCGTTGGAGGCTCCATTCACATTGTCCTATTTCGCCTTCCCCCACCCTGTTGATTGGTAGTTATGTTCGCCGGGGCTTGCTGTCTGCTGTCTCCTCGGTCCTCCTCAGTGTACCCACAGAGCGGCTATTGGGGGACCTGCCAGATGAGCTGCTAGAAGCCAGATCCTGGTTGGCAGGTGAGTGTCTGGCTGGAACAGTGTCACCAGGTGTGTGGAGTGGTTGGAGCAGATGGGGCTAGGCCAGCCAGTCTGAGTGGGTGTGTCTGTCCTGTGTTATCTCTGGGAAGTGTGATGACATGAGTGTGGGGATCATCTTTATCCTGGTCACTTTGGGGACTACTACAAGGGTCCCAACAGAGACAGTTCAGATGGGAGTCTGTTCCTTCCGAAGGCTCCCAGATCCAAAGCCAGACATAATAGTGCAAGCGCTTGGGAAGCAGAGGCAGGGGGAGCTCCCTTGAGTTCAGGGCTAGCCTGTTCTACACAGTGAGTACTAGACCAGCCTGGGCTACATACTGAGACCTGTTTTTTAAAAAAGATTTCAAATCCAGACAGGTTATGTGGAAGTGGAGTGAATGCTGGAAACTTCCATCTAGAACCACCCTGAAGTATCTGTCACCCTGTCTCTCTCCTCTCTACATATTCTCCTAAAAAGTCAGCTGTGGACTCTGACTCTTCACCCCAGACTCTTCAACTGGACCTTTTGACAGGCCCCCAGGACTGTCCTGGGACCCACTGGGGAGAACATACCAGAGCCCCAGCTTCCTAGGAGGCTCTGTGACTGGCCCTGATACAGCATCCAACTGTGGCTTCCACAGGACTCCTGGCCAGGCAGGGGTCCTGTGTGTCTTCTACTGCTTTGCTGTTTCTGATGGTTAGTCACAGAAGGTCCCATTGTCAGCCATCTTGGGCAAGGCCAGGTTCTCCTCCGGGTCATGTGCTGGAGCTCCACAGGTTGTCTTCTCTGACTGGTTTTATCGCAGGTCAGTGCTTGGACTCCTGACTATGTAGCTGACCTGTCTGCTTCTTCCCATGGAGCTATTCCCCATCACCCCTTTGCTGGGTGTCCGACGTGGGTACTCAGGAGAAGCCTGGCAGGAGTCTCCTTGAGAAGACAGTGCAGGAGGAGAACATGTTGCTCACTTGTTCTCTCCTTCTCCCTTGGCAGATGTGGCTGAGAAGGATGTGGATGAGGACTGCAGGGAGCTGGCGGTGAGGGCGCTGCTGCTTCTGGAGCGACTCAAAGATAAGCTCCTGTCCATTTCCTCCCCATAGCCCCGAGGACTCCACAGGGGCCCAGATGGACCCTCGGCTGTCCCCACAAGGGAAGGCCTCTGAGGAGCGGGTCCACACCTGAGCTTTACGTGGCAATCAGGCCTGGAGGGGCCGGTTGGTCCCAGTGTGCATAAAGTAAGCTCCTACCAGTCTGACCTACCCTGCCGTTAGTTATGCCCTGGCAAGGCTGAGCATTCAGCTAAAGGTACCGGAGCCTGTGCCATGGGACTCAACAGCCTTGGACTGACCAGAATTTGGACTGGGGGTGTGAGGGCCAAGAGGTGCCTCCTCCTGAGAGCAGAACTTTGGGCTCTGGCCAGGGTCTCAAGAGCGAAAATAAAAAGATAAGATTCAGCTTCTAGTGTACCCCAATGGGGATGCTAGAACAGAGACCAGGGGTAGCCTGCTGGGTCCCCAGGGGCTTCTTGACAGTGTTCCTGTGAGAATAAATGGGGCTGTAGATGTCACAGAGTCTGCTTTTGTGGTTCTCACTGGCAAGAACTTTAGTTCCTACATGGGTCCTCATGAGGGGCAGCAAGGAGTACAGGCATCTGAGAGAACAGACTGAGAAAATGGGCTTTACTTGGAGTCATAGGAGTGTGAGCAGCCATGGATGGTGCCTAGTATCCCAATCCCAGCTCTGGCGACAAAGGGCACAGTGTTCGGGGCTCAGGCCTGCCCCAGGTGGTCCTTGCTGTGGTTCCAGGAGCACTGGGCTCTGCTAGGGACTATCAAGTAGCCAACTACAGGCACGGTTAACAGTAACAGGTAACCCCAAGCACAAAGTTCTAGAAGTTTCAGAGTCTATTGCTGGGAGAACATGAGAAAAATGAAGCTAACTCCCTCTAAAGGAAGTAAACCAAGCCCACTGAGCCGCCAAGTGCCTAGAGGCGGGAATGGTGCAGGAATGACCCCCCACAAATGCAATCCTCCTTCTAAGAACAGAACCGAGGCAAACCAGAACTGCACCTCCTCCTGGGCTGCCGTGCTGGACTCCAGGTCCCCTGCCCTGCTTACACATGACAATGCAGAATTTCAAAACAATAACAAACAAACAAACAAACAAGAAGCTGCCTTTCCGATGACTCGACTAGAAAATTCCAGAAGCCACATCCCAGCATCCGGGACCCAGGGCTTTCAGGGTTCATTTTCCACCTCTTCCAGCACCTCTTCATACACATCCTTGTGGTCCTCCATGCTGTTGTGGCGGACGCGCTCAGGCATGATGCGAGACGGTGGGAGGCCCAGGCCCTGGTGCACAGTGTCCACGGTGCTCTGGTCCACATAGTAAGATATGTTGGCCGAAGGAAGTCTTTTCCTCATCTCCTCAAGGTACTTATAGGCCTAGAACAGAAGGAACAGTGGTGACCTGAAGGCCTGACAGATGTGACCACCAGTTACTTCTTTAGTTCACATGAAAACAAGGCTGCCATATCATTCATTCATGGTAATAAGGTTTCTTAAACGTCAGGTCTCAGCTGCCCACCCTCGGCCAAGGAAAGCATCCTTGCTCCAGGTCAGAGCAAGGCCTTCCTTTGCTACGAGGGACACTCAGAGTCACTGGCCTGGGGACTGTCGTTGGGAAGCCACTTGATGTTTCAGGTTCTCAGTGGCTAACCCTGAACTGTGATTAACATGACAGCAAACCTTGAGGGTCCTTTAGCAGCCGGAACACAAGAATTTGGTGTGAGTTCTAGAGCCGCTTTTTCTAGAGTCTGCTTGCCATGGATGGCCCTGGACACTTGGCAGAGGCGGGCTGGATCTTTTACCCATTCTGGGCATGTGCTTGGTGAACTGAGGTCAGTCTGCTAGTGGCTTACTGTTTCATTTGATCAAGTATCTGGTTTAACCTAGTTATTAAGTTTGCACAGGGCAGGCTTAGGGAGTAGGGGGCTGGGCAGGACAGACCCTGCTTCCTGTGGAGCAGCATACTTCTGCCTCCCTATACCTGCAAACCCATGTTCATCTGCAGGGAGCATCTCATCCAAAAAAGGAGGTAAGGAAGGCTTACCCATAGATGTGCATGTTAATTCAAACAATGAACAAAATTACTAGCAGCTTTAAACATTTTTTTTTAAATTCAGATTAAATGAAATTTATTCTTACTGCTAGCAGAAGGACAACAGCCTTAGAGCCAAATCAGGAGCTTGTAGTGTCGGAGGGGGCTAAAGGAAGGGTTTAGAGAGGTGGACCCCAAAGGTGGGCATCACGGTTATCTCGTGCTCTGTGGAATCCACAGCTGGAGAAGAAAAGGCTTCACTCCCTCCGGTGTTTGTCAGAGATAAAGAGACCATCTCATCCCAGACCCACAGCCAAGCTTTAAACATTTTTAAATGAAGAGTTATGATTAGATATTATTTCTAGCTGCTTCTAAGTTTTAAGACAGGGTTTAACTGTGTGGCCCTGGCTGCCCTGGAACTCTCTTAGTACACCAGGCTGCTCTAGATTCTGTGGTAATCTCTGTCCTCTGCCTCCTGAGTGCTAGGACTGTAGACTTGTGCCACCATAACTGTCTAGAGCTCAGTGTTCTTAAATATGCCAAAACTTAGAATGATTTTATTGGACAGATATACTACATCTATAAAGGTCATAAATAAGAAATATAAGGCTCTATTGTGATGTTTGGCTGGCTTTGACACCAAATCATAAACCTCAGGCCAGGAGCCAAATGAACATGAGCCCAAAGGGATGGAAAAATGCTGCCCTAGGTATTTAGAATTGCCTGTCTATATCAGGTGCTGTGGTGGATACATGGGACACAAGTTCAAAGGACAAGCTTAGGACATAGCCAAGGATTGCAGAAGCTAGAGAGAAAGCTAAGTCCAGCAGCAGCAGCAGCAGCAGCAGCAGAATTAAAAGAAGAAGGAGCCCTGGAAAGTAAAGAGCAGACGAAGTTGAGAAGACCTCGGGGTCTAGAAGGAACTTGCATCTTGACAGAGCTGGGCCAGTGTCAGACTTAGAGGTAAAATGACCAAGTTTGAGGTGAGAAGTTTAGGTGGTCAACATCATAGTCCTTAAGAGATGGAAAACTGAGCAGCAACAATAGCTATAAAATGAAGCACATTTTGGCCTCCATGAGTTGAGGGACAATAGATGTAAGCGGCTGGAATTCTGGAAGGAAAGAAAAGGAAAGGAATAGAAACAAATATGTTTGATATAGAAGATGAATAAAAAAGCCAGGCGGTGGTGGCGCACGCCTTTAATCCCAGCACTCGGGAGGCAGAGTCAGGTGGACCTCTGTGAGTTCGAGGTCAGCCTGGGCTACCAAGTGAGTTCCAGGAAAGGCGCAAAGCTACACAGAGAAACCCTGTCTCGAAAAACCAAAAAAAAAAAAAAAAAAAAAAAAAAAAGAAAAAGATGAATAAAAAAAAGACCTACTCAGACAAAAGTCAAGCAGAATGATGGAAATGTCTGGAATACTACAAAAGACAAGTAGATGACAAGTAGATGAGATGCTTAGCATCAGCCACTATGAAAACGTCACGGCCACAATGAGATAAATGACTCAGTCAGTGCACTGTACAGCCACGGGGATGACTAACAATGAAAAGCAGTCATACTAATGCTAGCAAGAGCCAGTCACTCACACAGGACATTAGTAGTAGTAGTAAAATGGAAGCTTGGCTGGGGATGGAGCTCTGCTGGTAGAGCAGGGTGCCTAGCATGAGCGCAGCCCTGGGTTCAGTTTCCAGTGCTGCACAAACAGTATGGGGGCCCACACCGTGATTTCAGCACTAGGTGAGGAGAGGTAGGCTTAGGACCAGTTACATAGTTCAAGGCTAGTCTGGACTATACAAGACCCATCTTAAAAAGTCATGGGTCTGGCCGGGCGGTGGTGGCGCACGCCTTTAATCCCAGCACTCGGGAGGCAGAGGCAGGCGGATCTCTGTGAGTTCGAGGCCAGCCTGGGCTACCAAGTGAGTTCCAGGAAAGGCACAAAGCTACACAGAGAAACCCTGTCTCGAAAAACCAAAAAGTCATGGGTCTGTTGTAGACACTTTCTTTTTTTTTTTTATTTTTTTTATTTTGCAATACAACTCAGTTCTACATATCAGCCACAGATTCCCTTGTTCTCACCCTCCCGCCCCCCTCACCTTCCCCCCAGCCCGCCCCCCATTCCAATATCCTCCAGGGCAAAGCCTTCCCCACAGACTGAGATCAACCTGGTGGACTCAGTCCAGGTAGGTCCAGTCCCCTCCTCCCATGCCGAGCCAAGGGACCCTGCATAGGCCCCAGGTTTCAAACAGCCAACTTTCTTAACAATGAACAAAGTGAATGTGCTGGTTCATTTTTTTGTCAGCTTGACACAAGCTAGGGTCATCTTGGAAGACAGCCTCAATTGGGAAAATGCCTCCATTACATTGGTCTGTAGGTGAGTTTGTGGAGCATCTTCTGTATGTGTGTATCATGTGTGTGCCCAGTACCTGGGGAAGGCAGATGCTGTTGGACCCCTTGGAACTGGAGTTACATATGGATGGTGAAGAGCCATCATGTGGGTCATAGGAATTGAACTGAGTTCACTACAAGAATAACAAGTGCTCTAAACCACTCAACTCTTTGTCCTGCTAGCCCTGGATTCTCTTGGTTAATAATGACTGAGATAGGAGGGCCCAGTCCATTGAGTGGTAGTGCCATCCCTGGGGAGGTGGTCCTGTGTGGTCTAAGAAAGCAGGCTATGGGGAACAGTGTTCCTTTGTGGCATCTGCTTGGGTTCTATCTCGTGGTTACTGCCCTCACTTCCCTCAGTGACGGACTGTAACCTTGGAGCTGTAAGGTGAAATAAACCCTTTATGCCCTACGTTGCTTTTGGTGTTTATCAAAGCTATAGAAAGCACACTAGAACAGTGAGCTTGTCACCTCAAGGGAAACAGTAATAATCTCTGCTAACAACCAGGGCTGTGCTCTAGAGTACTAGGACTTGGGGTAAGCTGGGTGGCCTTACCATTTGGTATTCCTCCATCTGTACATGGTGTTCCACCAGGTAGCCATAGACGTCCCCGATACGGATGGTGCTGTCCAGGTCTGGCTCTTCTAGGAGCAGCTCACACTGTCTGATAGACTCTTTGGGGTCCTCTGTGTATGTCCTAACAAGGTGACAGAGAAGCTTGAGCCCGACCCACAACACTCATTGCTTGCCAGAAGCTGGTATAGGTACCTGTTGTGTAGGAACAGCTTTATGCAATGGCCAGGTGGCATTTGTGTGTGTGAAGGTGACTTCCATGAATTATGTTAAGGCCTTAATTTGTTCATTTATAAATCTATTTACTTAATATACACTCGTCACCTTCAGTGGCGGGTCCTGTGCTCTGACACTTAGAAGGTGTCTAGAAGGTGTTTAGACGGGGCACATGGAGAAAGGTGTGCCATCTTACACAGGCAGTTAAAACTAGGAAGAACCTTCCTGTCAGAGGTGTGCATGGACTACCTCTCTGGAACTATAAGCAAGCCCCCAGTCAAGTGCTTTTATAAGTTGCTTTGGGCATGGTCTCCTCATGTACATGGCATGGTGTCTCCTCACAGCAATAGAAAAATAACTCAGATGGCCACTGACGGGGTCCATGGCTCCCCTGAGACATATCTACTGACTTGAGCTCACTCCTCCTGCCTGTCTTTTTTCTCAATTTCTGTGGAATAATCTTCCTAAGATGATGTTGAGATTTCGAGGGCGTTCCCAGAGAGAAGCTTGGGTATAACAGGCAACAGTGAGTCCTATTTAGTGAATCCTATCTAGCTGATATTACCTGAAGAATATCTGCTGGAAACACAAACTTGGGCTGGTCTCTGAAAGTCAGCCTGAACTCTTCTGAAGGGGAGTAGAGAATCTTAGGGTACAAATAGAGGGCCTGGAGGACATGAGAAGCTCCCCGAGGCCAGCTTTCCATTACCCTCCTAACCCAGTCCCCCAGAGGACATACCTTCGGGCCTGGATGAACCTCTTCACTAGGGTCATCTTGCTTTGTAGCTGGGCTAGCTTGGTCTCCTGGTCCAG
The DNA here is from genome assembly GCF_949786415.1 of Peromyscus eremicus. Classification (NCBI taxonomy): domain Eukaryota; kingdom Metazoa; phylum Chordata; class Mammalia; order Rodentia; family Cricetidae; genus Peromyscus; species Peromyscus eremicus. Next base: position 18,378,524 of record NC_081423.1, read on the forward strand.
GGGGCTTTTGGCCTTGGCTTTGGACAGGCACTTATAGGCTTCAGTCAGTGCCCCGTGAGCCTTGTCATAGTTCTGGTATTCATCAATCTCCACCTGTACCAAAGAGACCCTTGAGGACCTAAGGGGCTCTGTGGGGACCCCTGAAATCCTGCTGGAACCCTAAAGAAGGTCTGTACCTGGGCACAGGCATCATAGAAGCCAGCCAGGAGGTCTAAGGCCCGCCCTTTGGTATAGAAGCTGATGATATTCTTCATGATCTCTGGCTCCTTCCGCCAGTCCAAGGACTGGAGGTAATTGGCTGCCATGATATAGATTTCCTTCTGTCTTGAGACGCCCGCAAAGAAGACAATTTTCTCTGTGTCTCCAGATTTTAGCAGTGCTCTCATGGCCTAGGCAGAGAAAGGGCCAGGGCTCAGTTGAGCAGGTTTAGGTCTTGAAAAACTCCAGGACAGTGCAGTTCCAGTTTGCTAATGGGACCCAATACTTTGAGTCTAGCTCCACCAGAAGCATGATTACAAGGGCCGTTATGGATCACACTCCCCAGGCCTTCAACATCCTAGCTAGGAAGGCTGCCCCCTGCTCAGGCTACTCAGTGGTACATGAAGCAGCAGGGCATGTGCCCAAATGCCCAAAAAATGGCCCAGCAGAGACACAGTGGGCCAAACAGACTCACCTTCAGCTTGTTCCCAGCCTGCGTGTACTTCTTGGTGGCCAGGTGATAGTTGCCCTGACGCATACAGCAGTTGGCAATCTGTTCCAGCAGCTCACGCCGCGACTCCTCAGACAGATCCTTGGAGTCCTTGGCCACAGTCATCTTCTCCGCCATCTCCTCGGTGATGGTCATGTTCTGTTCTAGGCACAGCTGCAGAGCCTCGTGATACTGCAAGAGTGCCAGAGAGAGAAAGCAGGGCTGTGGCTGAGCTGCTGAGAGCCTGGATTTCCTTCACATCTGCCACCCCTTCAGAGGAAGCTGGGCCCCTGGCTCCATGCTGGCCACTGCCTGTGGCTGAGTCGGACATGAAAAGGACCAAGCTAAGGGACAGACTCAGATATGTTATTTTCCCTCATGCTTTTAGTAACTCAGAAGACTAACATTTGCAGTGGGAAAAACTCCAACAATGTATGTTTTCATTACAAAAGACTTCAAAGTCAGGTGTGGTAGTGCACACCTGTAATCCTAGTACTTGGGAGGTGAGGCAGGAATGTGAGTACCAGGCCAGGTTGAGCTTCATGGTAAGTTCATGGCCACATCTCTAGGTTATAGAGATAGACACCATCTTCCAAACAAAACAGCAACCCTCCAGCCTGTATTGGGCATGGTGTCATGTGCTTATGGTTCTAGCTACTTCAGAGGCTCAGGCAGCCGGGTCACTTGAGCCTAGGATTTTGAGGCCAGCTTGAGACACTATCTAGAAAAACAAGCCCCCAAAATACAGGAAATTTATGTTGTGTGATTTCATTGCTTGTATGTACACACACACACACACACACACACACACAAGAACCAACTGCCTGGTCAGAGCTGAAGATGTGGGCTGGGTGCTGAGGGGTCTTGGTGTACCATGTACACACACACACACACACACACACACACACACACACACACACACACACAAGAACCAACTGCCTGGTCAGAGCTGAAGATGTGGGCTGGGTGCTGAGGGGTCTTGGTGTACTATGCTGGGTGAACTTTTGAGACCTCCCCCTTCCTGACTCCCAGCCAAGTTGCGGCCGCAGCCTTCTTAAGACTTTGTAACAAACAGAAATAGCCGAAGTGTCGCCCACCCCGTGGCTCGCGCCATCCCTGTACCTTCTTGGCAGCCAGCAGAAGTTCCACAGCCTTTTCAAACTGCCCGTGCTCAATGCAGAAGTCTGAGCAGCGGGCCAGCAGAGCAGGATCTGACTTCTCATCCAGGTCCTCTGCTATGAGCTGTAGGGCTGCAAACTGCTGGGTGGTGAAGGCCAACTCCAGGGCCTTGGAGAAGTGTCCAGCCTATGGGCAGTGGTGAAACTTAGTTGCTGCTTGAGGTCCCAAGAATGCACCCAGCCAGTTTTTCTGGAGCTTCACGAAGGTAGGTGTCTCTAGTCTCTGCAGGTCCCCAATGGAGGCCAACTGCTCACCTTGTGATACAGCATGACAGCCCTGTCCATCTGCTCGCCCTTCTCCTCGTAATACCGGGCTGCCTCGATCATGTCCTCTGGGGAGCTCAACAGGGCCAAGTTCATGAGCTGGTCATCTAAGCCATTCTCCTGCGGGGAGGAAGGTGTGGCTGTGCAGGCAGTTCTGTCTGGCCTACCCAAACCCACTTAGATTTGTGAATGTGGCTGTGTTTGGTATCACCAACGGATCTGTGCCAGTTCAGTTTTAAGGCACAGCAGGCCTTACTAGGTCAGTCTGAGTACCAGGACTTTCAGATGCCTTCTGTTCTGTTTTACAGGGTACTGCAAGTTAACACCCGAGGTGGGGAGAACTCCAGAAACAAGACCTCAAGGGGGTATTCATACAAATGTCCAACAGCTTTTGATGAGGTGTCTGACTATGTGTAAGTGTCAGCCTACTACTGGCTCAGGAGCACTGGACAGAGTCACAATGTCAGAGGAACCGGGAAGGGAGGAGGGCCAGGAGTGCCAGAAGTGAATATGGAAACCAGCAGTGGGTGACAGTGTTCACAATCCAGGCCTCTGAACCTTTGTGTTTGAAACACCTTTTTTTTTCCCCCCTCTCAAACAGGGTTTCTCTGTGTAATAGCTCTGGCTATTCTAGAATTTGCTGTGTAGACCAGGCTGGCCTCGAATTCACAGAGATCCACCTGCCTCAGCCTCCCAAGTGCTGAGATTAAAGGTGTGAGCCACCGGGGGTTGAGGATTTAGCTCAGTGGTAGAACGCAGCAAGCACAAGGTCCTGGGTTCGGTCCTCAGCTCCGAATTAAAAAAAAAAAAAAAAAAAAAGGTGTGAGCCACCACTGCCAGGCTGAAGTACTCTCAATATAGAACTTTGAAAACAGCAACTGTGTGGGGAGAGGAGGAACCCCTGTGTGAATGTGTGTTGTTGACACTGGCCTTGGCTATGTTAAGGAATCCAATGCCTCAGACCCATAGAAATGGCAAAACTGGCCGGGCAGTGGTGGCGCACACCTTTAATCCCAGCACTCGGGAGGCAGAGCCAGGCGGATCTCTGTGAGTTCGAGGACAGCCTTGTCTACAGAGCAAGATCCAGGACAGGCATCAAAACTACACAGAGAAACCCTGTCTCGAAAAAAAAGAAAAAAGAAATGGCAAAACCTTCCCTGGGTCAGGCTCAGGGGAATTGGTGAAGCCTTTCTCAGGTCTGTGTGATGATCCTGATGTGTGTAAAGAAAGTGTTACAGTTCCCTCTTCCCAGATGTTTACAGCCTGAGACTGCTCCCCTACAGAGACTTCTTCCCAAGACCCGCTAAGCCCTCCTCCTTCTGCTGCACATACTAAACACACTGAGTTTCTGGTTTGCTAGTAGGTGCTCTCCCTAAGATTAAGCACAGCTCACCCAACCCCACCCAGCCTTTCTAGACATGTATCTGTCATTTCTTTACTCCGCTGTTACCCCAGTCAGGTTTCCAGGATCGAGCAGTGCAGGATGTGGCACAACAGAGTGGAATGTGGAACCACATACCTTGCACAGGCGGATGGCATTGTTGAAGGCCTGTGCCCGTGTGTAGAAGTGCACTGCCTGCTTTACCTCGTCCTGGCTCTCGTACTGCCGGGCAAGGTGGTAGGATGCAGCCCAGTCTCCAGTCTCGTTGGCTATATCGGCAGCCTACAAAGACCCAGAGCAGCCAAGTCTTACCTCCATCCAGCAGCTTCACTCCACTCAAACAGGTCCACTCCCACAGCATGCACTATGCGATTTTTTATTCTTAAAGACTTATTTATTTTATGTGCATTGGTGTTTTGCCTGTATGTATGTCTGTGTGAGGGTGTCAGATCCTGGAGTTATAGACAGTTGTGAGCTGCCATGTGAGTGCTAGGAATTGAACCCAGGTCCTCTGGAAGAGTAGCCAGTGCTCTTAACTGCTGAGCTATCTCTCCAGTCCCACTTATCTTTAAAAATATTTAATTTTTATGTTTATGTGTCTGTGCATATAAATGCAGTACCCATGGAGGCCAGAAGAAGGCACCATATGCCCTGGAGCTAGAGTTAACAGGTGGTTGTGAGTTGCCCCTCATGGATGCTGGGAACTCAACTCTGGAAAAGCAGCAAGCACTCTTAACTGCTGAGTCATCTCTCCACCCCCTAACCTTCCTTTCTTTCTTAAAATTAAAATTGTGCGCACGCGCACGCACACACACACACACACACACACACACACACACACACACACACGCAGTGGATCCAACCGAGGGCCCCATGCACAGCAGGCAGGTGCTCTATCTATCTCTACCTCCCCAAGCACTCTCACCTTCTGAACGTTGCCCTGGAAGCAATGAATGCGGACCAGGGAGAAGTAGTCCTGTGCCAGCTCGTAGTAGCGCAATGCAGTGTCCATCTCTGCCTGGCTCTCAAGGTACTGGGCCCACCACCTCCACAGGGTCCTGTGTGAGACCCTTGGAGCTTAGGGTCTCACCCCGACTGGAGCTGACACCCTGCACCATCACTGCCCACAGGTGATGCATGAGACGGGAAGGGACAGCTCTGGAGTCTGTTCCAGGGCCTGCACTTGGATCACTCCCCGCTCTGACATGGAACAACACCATGCCAGACTTCATGGCAGACCCACACAACTGGGAGGGGTTGTCCCATTGGGACACTTACTTGTCCTTCATCCTATTGATGTAGAGCTCCAGTGACTGCAGGTCTTCTGAGAGCATCCTCGGTACCTCAAAACGGTGGGTGTCTGACTTCTCATAGCTGTGGAAGAAGGAGCCGTTCCATTTTGCTTCAGGATCAGGGGCTACATCCTAGAGTGCAGGGAGCAGCCTGACAGCAGTACACCTGACCTGCGGCGCTGGGGTCTGTGCACTGTTGTGTGCTATATGGACCAGAGTGTTAGCCATACCTCAGAGCTTATCATGACAAGTTCAGATCATGGACATGACTCTAAGCACAGCTCACCCCAGCTTCGGAATGGGTTTCCCTGTGGCTCTATCCCCGTGGCACATTTTTCCTCAGGGGTCCCCAAGTCTGGTATGTACCACACTGACTGACACAACAGAATGTCAAACACCCTGTCCCAGAACCCAGGCTCCTGGAGAGCTCCTGTGGAGCATCACATGGGCCGTCCTGGGACAGAAGAGTGAGACTCTTCCTTTTAGAACAGTCAGGCCCATCCCTGCCCGAGTCCCACTCACTAATTGAGGGCCAGGCCACAGTCAGCACTGGCCTCCAGGTGCTTAGCATAGTTGTAGTAGGTGGTGCGCAGGTGGACGCGGTCGTGGAGCTCAGCCACCTCCACAGCTTTCTGCCACTGATCTGAGGCCTGGTAGAGCTTGTTCAGGAGGTCATAGCGCTTGCACTTCTTGTAGAGTTGTTCAGCCTCCTCCTGGGGGTTAAGAGAGATGCCTGCTCAATCACAGCGCTGATATTTTAGAAAGGCCACCACAAGGGGCTGTCACAATGTCACTTTGCTGCGAAGGTCATTTCACAGACTAGGACAATAGCTGCCCCCACAAGCTCATGACAAAGATGCACAGCATGCCTTGAGGACACACACTTGGGATGCATTTGGACACCATGCACAGGGCTGGCACAGTCAAGACAGGCAACGTGTGTCCATGTGACTTTCCAGTCACCAGTTAGACCTGTACATTGCCGAGGCAATGTTTAACCTTGCTATAGCCCAGCTGTCCTCTGGGGGACCGGGGGAGTCCTGCAGAACTCCTGTGCTCCCCTACAAATATGGAAATCCTCTGGGGTGCTCCTGCCATGCAGTCCATGTGTGGGTGGAATGCCTGCACCCCCCAGTTCCCTGCTCAGAGGTCTGTCTGTTGTATGCACACTAAGTCAAGGCGGCAGCACCTGACTGTGGGGAATGCGTCAGTATCTTTGGGCTGAAGGCGGGAGGAAGTAGCCCCAGTAGAGACCAGAGGCCTTAGGAAACCAGCCTGATAGTTTAGGCTATTTTGAGGGACTCCTGTTTGTAGATGGACATCTACCAGGAACACCTTCTGTCTCCTTTCTGCAGGCTCCATGCCCCAAGAGACCAATAGCCAGATTCTGCCTGTCCACCTGCCAGCCTCCCTCCATCTCCTCAGCCCTGTATTACTAGACTTTAGCTGAGGAAGGTCTATGCTTAGCAGCCTCTGCCCTTTTTACTGCAGGCTCAGCTTGGCAATGTGGCAGGAATAACCACCTTCCTCTCTGCCCCCAAGAGATGTCTGTCTGTCTGAGACCGGGACCACTCACCAGCATGCCCAGCTGGATGGCCAGCATGGCCACTCTGGCTTCCAGTTCTGGCTCCCGCTCAGCTTCCCGAAGTGCCCGGGCCCCACGGGCATGGCCCATGTTCCCTAGGCACACCTTGGCAACATCCAGCCTCTGAGTCTCCACACACATGCGTGCCAGGTTCTCCCAGACAGTCTCACTGCAGGCAGAAGATAGGCGACCTTGTCAGCTTGCAACCCAGAGCTTAGGGTGCCCACCAGCCCCTTCTTAGCATCTGATGGTGCATATAACCACCAAGTGGGGGGATGGATCCTACAACTGAGCAATGGACTCCTGTTTCCTAGACTACTTCCAGTGTTGGGACCCTACAGGAAGAAGGGGCCACGACAGCCTTACATTACCTCTCCCAGACAGAAGTCAGTGTTTGGAAAGGTGGGGTGAAGGGAGTCCACAACTCCAACTCAATCTAGGGGCCTGGAGCAGGGCCAGACCCTGATGTGTGGCTGGACAGTGGACCCTTCTTTGTCCCTCATTTTGAGGTAGTCCACTGTGAGCCTGGACCTTCTCAGAGAGTCTCTGCCTCAGGCACAGAAGCCTTTTGTAAACACATAGTTTGGGACATTGAATGGAGAGGTGGAAAAAGGAACCAGTTTATTATCCACACAGTCCCCGCCTCTGCTTAGGATAACTGGAAATAGGTTCTTCCTGTTCTAAGACCACGGCAGTGTTACACACACAGGAATGCACATACACATGCAGTTAACCCCCTCCTGCCCCCCCCCCCCCACTATGCAGAGCAGCCACAAGGCCTCGGGGCGTGCTGACAGGAGCATCCCTATAGAAGCATTTACCTCAGGCCCTCTCATCACATTCCAGGCTCTCCCCAGACAAAGCCTGGCCAGAGTGGCAGCCTTCTTTCAGGAAGCAGGGCAGGTCTGTCCTTTCCTAGCCTCACAGACTTGGCAGAACTAAGGAACTTGGAAGGCAGCTGCCCACACCAGGCTGGCTGCTGTTCTGGGGGGGGGGGGGGCTGAAACACAGTTGTCCTGAACCTTTTCCTAAAGATTTGTCCAGGAAGAAAGATGGGTAAGAGGAATCTCAATCTGTTGGGCCAAGTCCTACTGTGGGCAGCTAGATGACCCATGGATGACCCACATTTAGACTCCCTGATTTGAATGGAAGTGGAAGGAAAACACCAAATAAGTCAGCTCAGGTGTTGGCTGGGGTGGGGGTGACCACCACTGTGTCTATGGTTGAAAATTTACATATACAGGTATCCTTTCCTTCAAGCCAGCATATTCTGTCCATCGGTTATTTTGACCTGTCTGGGGCCTGCTAGAACTCTGATTCCACAGATATATGTATCAAGAAAGAGGAGGACAAGCATGTCTACATTTTAGCAGTGACACTCGTGGTGACTACTGCTTATAGGGGGGGAAGCCTGACCAGAGGTCTATGTAGTAACATGGGGTCAAGGTGCTGTGCTAGGAGAGAGGTAAGCATGTATGCTTCAATCCTAGCCAGCTGTGGAGGGCTTCAACTTCCCCAACTACAGGCTCCTCAACTCCATCCCTTCACAGCCTCTCCTGGGGCTTCTCACAGTCTGGGCTGCAATTTTCAAAACACACAAGAGCTTTTCTGGAGAAGGTGACACATGAGCTAGCTGAGGACCTCTAAGAAGTGCCAGTCATCGGGCAGCACCTTGCTGAGCTATTTTTCCAGCAGGTGAACTCACTGCTCTCTTGCTTTGGGCTTTGGAAATCCAATGACTCATGGTAACCCTGAGACAGCATATGTGGAGAACCTGCTCGGGCCACACGGTCCTGGCCAGGGCAGCATCCCGACAGGAACTGCTATGCCTGGATACACATCAGGCAGAGGCTGGCTTCTGGGGCCCCAAGCAGTAAGTCCCACTCTTTAAACTCCTTATTATCCTTTTGCATGGCCTATCACAAGGGAGCTCTGGGCCTCATGTCGGATCCTGTGGGATGCCTGCCAACTCTTTGGAGAAGGTTTCTTTAAGTCAAAGCTGTTTCTAGAAATGCCATCCAGTGGCAAGTCTGGAATCCCAAAGGGAATGCTTGGTTCTCTCAGCACAACTCCAGTGAGCTACACAGAACTCTCAGAAGGGACAGGGTCTGCCAGTGCCCTCCCGGGCTTGCTGGGCTAGCTGAGTGTATGAAGCACAGGCGGTTGTGTCTATAGCAAGATGGTAGCTAGATATGAGGCCCTTTAAAAAATCATCCTGTTCCTACTAGTTTACATGATTAGATGCTTAAAAAATGTTTGCAAAGCTGGATGTAGTGGCACACACCTTTAATCCCAGTACGCAGGAGGCAGAGGCAGGAGAATCTCTGTGAGTTTGAGGCCAGCCTGGTCTACACAGTGAGTTTCAGGATAGTCAGGGTTACATGGTGAGAGCCTGTCTCAAAAAAATGAAACCAAAAGAACAGCTTACTTTCACTGCCTCCTAAGGCCTGGGTGTGAGGGCTAGATGGAGGGGAGGATATGGCCTTTTGGCTGCCTCTGTGTCCCTGGGTAGCCCCTCTTCTGCACCGTCTAGAAAGCAACGGCTGTATCCATATCCAATGTTGGGAAATATATAACTAAATAAGTGCAATCACTGGCCTGTAGACAAAGCTAGGTGGCTGGCATGTGCCCTGGGTCTTCTCTTTTCCCACCAGGAGGGTCTGGCCCTTTTGCTGAGTGGGAGACAGGCTGGAGACTTGTCTCGGTGTTGCTGTGCTTCCCTGACCCTGTACATGACAAAGATCTTTTCACATCACTGAAATGTCTGGCTATTTCCACATGGGCCTCTGCCTGAGACTGAATCAAGCAGGGGGTCTGAAGAGCTTGTGCTAGAGGCACAGGCCCCAGCCAGGTGGGGAGAATTTGGGAGAGGGTCCCTTAAAAGTCAGCAAAGGCCCTCCCTTGCTGGGCTGAAGCTGCTGTGCATCACATGGGGAGGGCCAGGCCTCAGCTCCTGCAAGAGCCTAGGTCCAAGAAACGGCTGCCAGCCTTTTCCACAAATACACACTGTACTTCCTGTGGCTGTCTCTAGACCAGGACCATCTCAACTCCCACAAGATTCCTGACATTCTCTGCACACAACTCCCTGACAACTTTTCTCTCCAAGGATGGGACAGCTCCAACTTCAATGCAGAGTTCTGGGATCTGTGCATCTGGCATCAATTCCAAGAAGTAAACACCCTCGAGGCCCTGTCCAAGGCTTGAGAATTTCCTGTTGTCTGAGTTACTCTGTGGAGAAGGATCACATCTGCACTTCATCAGCTTACAGGCACCTAGATGAGAAGCAGATGTGGTCACAGAGGGGGCTGTGCCACAGGCCTAATTTCTGGGAGGACCTATGCTCAGCTGGATCTGTACTGAGTGAGCAACTAGGGGACCAGTAGGCTGATCTACACTGTGATGTTCCCTGATTGTCTAAGTGTGTGTGTGTGTGTGTGTGTGTGTGTGTGTGTGTGTGTGTGTGGTGGCGGCAGTGTGGAGAGTGGGGGGTAGATGAGCATGCAGCTACAGTAACACTCTTCCAGCTTGGTTTGGGGTCCTCTGGGTCAGAGATTTCCTACCAGCTACACAGGAGCCTAAAATCCTCTGAGGACAGCATCATATCTCAAGACAGGACCCTCCTGACTCCATCTCTCCCTGACTACCCTCCCACACAGACAGGCAGATGCTGAGTGCACAGACACCTGGTGGTATGTACGGCAGAAGCTCCCACAAGGTTTGGCTTCCTCCCCACCCAGCTCAGGAAAGGAAAAACAGGGGTATCCCAAGGGCCCTATCTGAGGTGTCCTTCAGTACCAGCTACAGAAGGTCCAGGCAGAAGGATCACGTCAGCCTGGGAGTTAGAGAACTCTTAAAACAGCTGCCTGGGTTTGAAACTACATGTTCGGTTCTCACTAGAAATTAGCCATTTAATAACTACCTAAAGATAACTGGCTTAATTAAGGAGGGAAATAGAGCCAGGTGGTGGTGGCGGCGGCGGCGGGGCACGCCTATAATCCTAGCACTTGGGAGGCAGAGGCAGGCAAATCTCTGTGAGTTCAAGGCCAACCTGGTCTACACAGTGAGTTCCAGGACAGGCTCCAAAGCTACACAGAGAAACCCTGTCTAGAAAAACCAAACCAAACCAAACCAAACCAAAACAACAACAACAAAAAAAAAAAAAAAAAAAAAAAGAGGGAAATAGATTTTCTTTTAATGGAAACCTTGGGAAATTTCCATTTCAAATATACCTGCTTTATTCTGTGTTTGGGAAGATGTGTTGGAGATGTGGCACCCTAATTCTGCCTCTGGGGGGGAGGCACTTTAGGGAACAATGGCAGTTGTCCTCAAGTGTTTTCTGAGGCATAGCATGAGTAGAAGGCAGAGAGCACCCCACACTGCTTGTCAAGTTCCTTCTGTTTAGAACATAACCCACAGGTCGGGCCGTGGTGGTGGTGATGGTGGTGGTGATGGTGGTGCCGGTGGCGGGAGCAGCGGGAGCAGCAGCAGCAGCAGCAGCAGCAGCAGCAGCAGCGCACGCCTTTAATCCCAGCACTCAGGAGGCAGAGGCAAGCAAACCTCTGTGAGTTTGAGGCCAGCCTGGTCTACAGAGGGAGTTCCAGGACAGTTAGGGCTACACAGAGAAACCCTGCCTTAAACAAACAAACAAACAAACACAGAGAGAAAGAGAGAGAGAGAGAGAGAGAGAGAGAGAGAGAGAGAGAGAGAGAGAGAGAGAGCGCATAACCCACCGAGAGGCTGGACCCAGAGACCTAGAATGAAAAGTAAACTTCCTTCAGGCTCAGGGCAAGGAGAATGGAAACTATATCTAAGCCGCAGTGACACTGGCTTCAAACTTCAGGGGAAATCGAAAACCCCTCCGAGTTGACAAGACCTTCTCAGGCCTGACGACTGGAATGTGAACTTATAGAGGACATGGAGCCTGCTTACATGAACATGTGACCGAAGGCAGCAGTACTAGGAAGTCGGGGGTGGCCGACGCACATCAGTGCGTCGGTGCATGAAGACAGGAAAAGGCTGTACCATTACTACCTGGGCACTAGTCAGCACCAGATTCTTGTGTCCAAATACTGTCCTGGGTGCATGTGCTAGAGGCTGGGGTCAGCAGCTGACAGCACCTACATTCTGTGTTCACTTATGCCTCTCTACAACCCTGGTGGGTGGATCCCTTTACGGGAGGATCAGGGTCTCTGGAGGTAGGGCACAGAGTCTCAGACCTGGTTGTTGTTGTTTTTTTTTTTTTTTTTTTTTTTCGAGACAGGGTTTCTCTGTGTATCTTTGCGCCTTTTCCTGAAACTCACTCTGTAGCCCAGGCTGGCCTTGAACTCACAGAGATCCGTGCTGGGATTAAAGGCGTGCGCCACCACCGCCTGGCTCAGACCTGGTTGTTTTCATTCACCAGAGCTGAAGGGTTATGAGGAGAGCAAATGATAGTATAGTCACCTGTCTTGCTCCTGTCCAGCCTCAGGGGAACAATCGCCATGTCAGTAAGCAAAGCTGGCTGGTCAGAAACCACATGAGCCATCCCAGCCTGCACAGTGCTCCAAGCCCCCTCCCAGAATTCCGCCTCTCCCTGACCACAAGAACAACCCCAGCCAGAGGTTCCTCAAGTGAGGCCCCTTCCCTATCAGGTCTGAGCACACGTGCTTCTTGACAGCAGATGACGGTCTGTCTCGGGTGCCTCCCCACCCTGCTCTGCCCTCCCAGAACCTGTATCTCCATCCCAAGGTAGAACCCCAGCCGGGCAGTGGTGGTGCACACCTTTAATCTCAGCACTTTGGAGGCAGAGGCAGATAGATCTCTGTGAGTTCAAGGCCAGCCTGGTTTACAGAGTTAGTTCTAGGACAGCCAGGGCTACACAGAGAAAGCCTATCTTGAAAAACTAAAGCCCCTGCCTCCCAAAACCAAAAGTAGAACCCCCGTGGAGAGGGAAGGCTGTAGACCAGTGGCTCTCAACCTTCCTAAAGCTGCTATCCTTTACTACAGTTCCTCATGGTGTGGTGACCCTGACCATAGAATTATTTTGTTGCTACTTCCTAACTGTAACTTTGATACTGCTATGAATCTTAATGTGAATATCTCTGTTTTCCCATGGTCTTAGGCGACCCCTGTGAAAGGGTCTTTCGACCTCCTCAAGGGGGTCATGACCCACGGTTGAGAACCACTGCTGTAGACATTGGGGATTCATAATGCCTATCATGCAGGGGGCAATGGATGGGTGGACGGTTGGACACCTAGTCCCTTAGGATTCTGTCTGCCTGTGGTGTCCCTAGCATCCCCTGATCCTGGACCTAGCACAGCTGGCTAGGTTTGACGGCAACAGGTAAGATGAGTGTCCTGGCTGGCGTTTCTGACTACTCCTATGGGACAGGAAGGTGGGAGGGGCAGCCAGGGGGTGGGCTGGAGCAGGCCGTTCCCATCAGGAAGCACATCCTGTTAGTGTCTGGCTCTGTGGCAGGGTTGCTATTTGTTGCAGTTGGCTACGCCCTCCTGTTCACCAAAAACAGCCTCAAAAACAACCATTTCCTCTCTGCTGAGAGACAGGGAAACGGGAGCTCACACACACACGCATACACACATTTCCTTGTAGCAGGCATTCTGCTTTCCAGGACCTGCCATTTGTGGCAGAGGCATCAAGACGGGCTAGGCAGCAGAGAGGTGGCCAAACCCACGCTGCTTCCCAACCCTGCCTGCTCCTCTCATCGGACTGGCTCCCACGGGCAGTTCTAAGGAGTGTGACCCAGCTGATTCTCACGCTGTCCCTGCCTCCTGAGTTACTTTGCTTTCCATTGCTGTAGGCAAGAGGCGCCTGGACACAGCCTCTCTGGCCTCGGTTCCAAAGAAGACAGCCCACTTATAACTCTGGATTCTCGCTGGTGTTGCCGGTGCCCCAGCTTTCTCCCTGGAATGGGTCTTGGGGAGACCAGCTTCAGCACAGGCTTGTCCCTGCTCCAGGTTCAAGAGGGAGGATAAGGCAGGGCTGTGATCAGCTCACTTGGACCTGTCCCATGGGCTTCTCCCTATACTGCCGACATCCTCATGTGCCTGGCTGGACCTGCTGCATAGCTTCCCAAGGATGAGTGGTGATGTTCTCTAGCTACCCCTAGCAGCACCTCGGCTTTCTCTGGATGCACAGCAGCTGACTGGGACTTGGGACTTTCTCCGAGATAGACAGTACTCACAGTCAGATATGACTGTGCAGAAACTTGTGGCCACAGCTGTGCTGGTGGCCCTTGTCTCACTCATCCTCAACAATGCAGCAGCCTTTACCCCCAACTGGGTGTACCAGACGCTGGAGGATGGACGCAAGCGAAGTGTGGGGCTGTGGAAGTCCTGCTGGCTGGTGGACAGGGGTAAGGGAGGCACAAGCCCTGGGTCCCGAGCTGGGCAGGCGGACACACATGACTGCGAGGTGCTGGGATGGGGCTCTGAGTCAGCAGGTTTTCAGGAGTCTCGAGGCACCGTCAAACGTAAGTCTCCTTATTTTTCTGTCACCTTCGGGTGGTTAGGTGAGGGGAGGTTGTGCTCATGATAGTGGTGACGTCAGGGAACCTGGGCCTCAGGTCCTCCCTGAAAAGCAATGCTGCATAACTCCCCTGATGAGCTTAGACTCTGCCTCCGGCTTCTTTGATGTGGCTGAAGGCTCTTTCTCTGCCATTATATGTGGTTGAAGGATGAAAGATGGGCATACTAATCAAATCAAGACATTTTTCCTTGGTTAAAAAGAAATATTATTAAGGAGTAAATCAAGAAGTGTAAGACCATGTGGATGAGTTCTGTCTTTATTTCTGAGGTAGTCAGGGCCTTTAGGATAGTGAAGGAGACTCTGGCTGGGATGTCTAGGAGACCAGAGGAAGCACGTGGTAGCAAAGCACAGTGTTACCTCCCCCACCCCAATGGTGGTCCTCTCTTTCTCTAGCTCTCTTGTCTTGGGGTCTGTATACTACCCTGGGAGTGGGGGAACTTCACTTAAAAGAGCACTAAGGTTTGAGAGTACAAGAAGAAAGGGTTGCATAAATAAGAAGATGCTACATAAAACAGGCATGTCTGTTTACATGCAACTTCTCTCCAGACGACAAGCCCCTAAAGTGACAAGAGGTCTGGCTTACAGGTACCCAGTCTCTACTACAAACTGCCACAGAGGCTACAAGTCAGACAACCCCGTCAGAAGATGACACTGATCTTTAGGTAGAAGTACCTAGGCTTACAAGGGGGGTTGGCCTCTTCCTTGGGGCCTTGACAGGCAGGGAGCCTTTTACTGAGAAAAAGATCAAAGCCCATGAGTGCACTCTCAGAATCTAGGTGTCTGTGGAAGGCCAAACAGCTGAACTTGGGTCTGTGTGTGATGTGTCAGTAGAGAGAGCTCTCTCTCTGCATTCTGTGACCATTCTGGCTAGGCAGGAAAGCTAGTAACCCTGAGGTTCCACCAAGTTTCTCATATGGGCTGTGGCTTTGCCCAGGTCTTCTAGGGGTGGGGCCAGGTGTAGGCCAGGGCTCCTGCCTTCTCCTCACTAGGCTCTGAGACTTGCCAAGTCCTTCCTGGACCATACTGTCCCCTGTGATACGGGTACAGTACTGCCCCCTTTCCTGCCTTTTGTGCTCCAGCGGGTGCAGCCCAGGAGCATCTCGGAGACACCCTGTTCTTCCCACTCTCCTTCTGAGGTCTGTTACCTCAGGCCAACAGAACACACAGGGCCTCTATGACCTCCTCCTTACCCACATCCGTGTGACAGACAGCATGGCAGCCCCAGCTGCTCCTGCCCCGAGTACCCCACATTTCCCCTTTCACCTGTGCCTTCCTGAGGTTCTCACCTATGCGAACCTCTCATCTACCTAATGAGCTCCCTAGACGATTTAAAAATACTTTCCTAAGATGGGCTGCTGGTGGAAGACTATAATCCTAGCACTTAGGGACCAAGCCAGGCTAGCCTGGGCTACACAGTGAGACCCTGTCTCAAAAAGAGAAAAACAAACAAACACCTTTTGCAATTAATATGGCATTTGCGAGTAGCTGATCCTCAATGAATCTGAGCAGCAACTATTGCTCAAACAATAGAAAGACACCAAGAAGCTTTTCGATATTAACAGGATGAAAATTTTGGAAAACAGGCTCAATGGATAATTCTGGTTGCTAACACAGTCGAACACACATTGAGACTGAAATGCAAGAGGAACAAAGCAGCCATCAGTCAGCATTTCCTGAGGGGAAGCTGGTCCCTAACCCTCTGGCTGGGGACAGGGCTGTTTGGCTTTGTGCCCAGGAGCTTGGAGGTGGAGATGATGATGCTGGTCTCTTCTCTTTCATCTTCTCTCCATGATCTTTGCTCCCCACTAGTGCCAACCACTCTAAGTCAGCTCACACACTGCTCTTCGTGGACAGAGACAATAGGAACCACATGGCCTGTTGCCCCCACCCTGTGGATCTATATCCCCAGCCTGCAAGATGACCTGCTACCATCTAAAATCAGACCTGTGACCAACCTTGAGACTCTCGTGCAAAACCCCACCATGTTACCCAAGTGATTCTAGAAATCAACCCCTGGGGAGAGGCAGCTGCTCAAATTCTACCATCTAAACAGATGGCATCAGGGGTAGCATCCTTCATACCTGAGCAGTGATACTTTATAAATCTGCCGATGTACTATGGGTGTATCAGTTGTTGTCACAGGGCTGACTATGTGGCTTGCTCACAATTTCATTATTGAGAAGCAGTCTAGGGCACTGGGTCAGAGTACAGGACAGGCCACTCTTAGAATTTCCACATATCCCTGGTGAGGCCATCTGGCAGGGCTACCTCCTGCTAGCTCTGTACCCTGAGTTCTTGCTTGTAGAACACATGGACTTGGGATCACTCAGTGCTTTCTGACCGCAAACATCCAAGGGACCTGCTGAGATGCAGAATGAACACATGGTCCATTCAGGTCAGGCTCAGGCCCCCATATGCCTTTCCCATGTCATACTGGGGCCTCCCCAGAGGGTCATGGGGACGTTTTGTCAGTTGGCCATCTGTTATGTGGTACCCAGGACCTTGTTACTGACCAGGGACTCTCTTCCCCCTGAGAAGCTGGAAGACAGAGGCCAGGGTTCTACTTGACTAGCTGAGCCCAGGTTTAGCTTCACTTTCTCATGCTCATTTTCTCTGTCTCACTTTTCATAGCCTGTGTTCTTGGTCAGGGGTCCTTAGCCCTTTTTCTGAACTTAGGCTGCACATGAATAAAGAACACAAAGTTGAACCCTGGCATAGGTCAGCTGGACCTCCATGCTACTCAAGGAAGAGCCCTCAACTCCTGGTCCTAGACAGCCTCTGAGTTTCTCCACACACCCTTGTACAGTACTGCTGACTAGACAGGCTGGCTGGCTGGACACTTGGCCTGACAGACTGTTTGGTTAGGCCTGTGTATGCCCTGTTCTCACTGAGACATCTCCGGCTGTGCGTACAGGCAGTACAACAGACGGTGGGTCCTCTGGGTGGGGGTCAGCAGCATCCATGAGACTGCTTCTTTCTCAGCAGGGTGGGGCTCTGCAGCACTCTGTGTGATTCAGGGGATCTCATTCAGGCAGGGAGTGAATGACTTTGCAGAGTCAGTCATGGGATATGGTGGAACCCAAGCTGCCAGGAAGGCAGGACGAGGAAGCCAACCGAAGGGGAAGCAGAGGGCAGGCCAGACCAGCAGTCGGGCTGCGTTCTCTTCCTGGCTCCATGGGCCAGTCTCCTAGCCTCACTGCACTATCATGCAGACGCCTTAGCAAGCCACTTGGGTCATTCCCTTTCCAAGCCGCCCTGCCACTATTCAGCTCCTTTCCTGGCCTTCAAGATGAAGCTTGGGGTGCCTGCTGTGCTGTTCCTGTACTGTGAACATCACATTTCAACACCCTCCAATTCTACTATGCTTTAAAGTAGCAGAGTCTCTGAGTGGTTACACTAAGTCACAGTTCCTTAAACCACCCGTCATGTTACTATATGGAGTTGCATAACTTAATGTGTGTGTGTGTGGGGGGGCAGGTGGTCACAAAAATCTGGCAATAGTAAAAGTTTCTGAATTCTCAACAACCAAAAGTTGATTCTGAATCAAATGGACAATGAATCAGAGGTGTTTGGGGCAGGGCTCACCTATGGCTCTGAGTACTTCACTACAGACGTGGCCCTGAACACACAGTGTGTGCCTTCAGCACTTCCTTGTGCTTAGTGTTCTCATGCCACAGTGCCAACAGCTGCTGCCTGAAACACCTCAGCTCCATTTGGACCTGTGTATGGTATGAATGGCAGTTTTCACTACTAAGCCTCTTACTCTTGTTTCACAATGAGTAGCAAAGATTTTAAATATTTTTTCTATCATCATTTCTCGGCATGTATTTATCAATTTGGTATATCTTAGGATTGAATTACAGTAATGGATTTTTTTCTTTCTTCTTTTTGAGACAAGGTTTCACTATATAGCCTTGGCTGGTCTGGAGCTTGCTATGTAGACCAAGTAAGTCTCAAACTCAGAGAGCTCTGCCTGTCTCTGCCCTGGGTGCTGGGATTAAAGATGTGAGCCACTACTCATTGCCTATTTTTCCTCTTTTATAGCATTTTCTTTTCTGATTTGAGTTTCATTTAAAAAAAAAATTAAAAAACTTTGATTTTGGATTCAGACAGAATTATTAACAATTTCTGAAATCCCTTTAACCATACTTCTGCTATCTTGTATCATGTATTCATGTGAAGCACCCACATGGCAGGTCACAACTATCTGTAACTTCCAGGAGATCTGACAACCCCCCCCCCCCACAGACATACATGCAGGCAAAACACAATGCACATAACATAAAAATAAGTAAATAATTAGAAAAATAGCTAGGCAGTGGTGCTGTACCCCTTTAATCCCAGCATCTGGGAGGCAGAGGCAGGTGGATCTCTGGGTTCAATGCCAGCCTGATCTACAAAGTGAGTTCCAGGACAGCCAGAGCTACACAGAGAAACCCTGTCTTGAAAAAACTAAAACTAAACTAAACTAAACTAAAAATAAATAAAAATACGGGGTTGTCAAGATAGCTAAGTAGATAAAAGCATTTAGACTAAGCCTGACAACCTGAGTTTGATCCTTGGACCCCCACATGGTGGAAGGAGAGAACCAATTCTTGAAAGTTGTCTTCTGATCTCTACACACCCTGATGAAATGCACATTGTTGTACCCCCAATAAATAAGTTAATGTAAACAAAGCTTATAAATATCAACATCTGTATCAACTTTGAAAAATGAAGATGCTCTACATCCTATAATACTAAATATTCAATCAAATTTAATTCTTTGTTTATTTTTTGAGACAAGTTTTTTTTTTTTTTTTTTTTTGGGGGGGTTTTGAGACAGAGTTTCTCTGTATAGCTTTGGTGCCTGTCCTGGAACTCACTTGGTAGCCCAGGCTGGCCTCAAACTCACAGAGATCCGCCTGGCTCTGTCTCCCGAGTGCTGGGATTAAAGGCGTATGCCACCACCGCCTGGCGAGACAAGGTTTCTTTGTGTTGACAGCCTGGCTATCCTGGAACCCTCTTTGTAGATCAGGCTGGCCTAGAATTCAGAGATCCGCCTGCTTCTGCCTCCTGATCTCTAAGTGCTGGGACTAAAGGCATGTGTTATCATGCCAGACAAGATTTAATTCTTTATCAATCACATTCAACTCACTACTACACAAATTTACTTTTGTCTTTAATAAATGGTAAAATTATATGTATATCAAAGAATTATTTTAAAATGTCTTTATGATTTATTATTAGTAAATCTTTGGCTTGTATTCCTATTTTATCTGCCTATATACCTGAGATATGTAAACAATTTCTTGGGCAAAAAGGGTTTGTGAGGACAGGTGTGGTAGCACACACCTTTAATCCCAGCACTTGGAGGCAGAGGCAAGTGGATCTCTGTGAGTTCAAGGCCAGCCTGGTCTATAGAGCGAGATCCAGGACAGGCACCAAAACTACACAGAGAAACCCTGTCTCGAAAAACAAAAAACAAAAACAAAAACAAAAAACAAAAACAAACAAAAACCCCCAAACCCACAAAAACCCAAAAAACAAACAACAACAACAGAAACATACAAAACCAAAACAAAACAAAATAAAAACTAAGGTGGGGCTTGTAAGTGGGAAAAGTTTAAGAAGCCCTGTTTGGAGTGGAGAGGTGCTCCCCTAGAAGACCCGGGATTGATTCCCAGAACTATATGGTGACTCATACCACATCTAACTCCAGTACCAGGAGAGTCCCATGCCTTCTTCTGGCCTTTGTGGGTACCAGGCACACACATGGTGCACAGATATAATGCAGGCAGATACTTATATACATAAAACAATAAATTTTAAGAAAGAAGCCCTGATATATAGGGTAGAAATAACTCCACAATAGCTAGGGAGCTGGCTCAGAGGGCAAAGTGCTTACTGTGAGAGCATGAAGACCAGAGCTCTGAACCCATGCATAGCAGGTGGGTGTGGTGGCCTACCTGTAATCTGAATGCTCAGGGCGCAGAGACAGAGGAGTAACCTAGAGAGCTACATGTGCTCTTGGTTCAAGTGAAGACACCTCAGTCTAGAAGCTGGAAAGTGATCAAGGAAGATACTACATGTCAACCTCTGGTCTCTACACACATGTACATACAAATACAATTGTACCCACACTCACATGCCCCAACCCAAGTGTGAACATGCATAAACCCCAAAGGTATATGTACACACACACACACACACACACACACACACACACACACACACACACACAATAAAGCAACAATACCCAAAAGTCCAGTGTACAGCTGGCAGAGCACTGTGTAGAATGCAGGTTGGTATAAGTAGTCAGGAATGCTTTTCCAGATTACAGAGGGAACCTTCTGGAGTGTGCAGCCTGCCAAATGGACAGGGCACCCTGCAGCAGCACACAGAATTGGGCTGGGCACCCTGCAGTGTGTGGTTATTATTAGGCTAGCTGTAAAGGAGGGGGTGCAGCTGGCAAATCAGAAGAGGTAGCTACTGGTCTGAACCCCAGCCACCACCTGCTCTGTTACACAGCCTTAGTCTGCTGTGGGAGGTGAGAGCCATTAGGCCCTGAAACCACACTCCTGGGCCTCAGAAAGTCACACCATTCTGCACAAGGAACATTTCCTCCCTCTGCATCTTTCTAGAGTCCAAGATCATACTTGCCTATTTTAAGCTGTGCCTACACCTTGAGGGATATGCCCACTTGACTGTTTCCTACCAGGAGTCTTAAACTGCCAGACCCTAGTTCATCTCTTGTCCTTTTATTAACTTTTTAGGTTTACTTTATAAGCATGTACACACATGCATGAGTGCAGACACATGCACGCCACGGTGCATGTCTGGAGGTCAGAGGCCAGCTTTTTTGAGTTGGTTCTCTTCCTCCACCTTTATGTAGGTTCCAGGAATCAAATTCAGGTCATCAAGCATGCATGGCAAGAGCTTTCACCCGCTGCTCAATCTTATCAGGCCCTACCTCACGTCCCTTTGAAGCATCACCCAGCTGCGCTAGGGTCTTTGGTGATCTGGGTTCTGGCTGATGGTTGCTCTAAGGGCTGAAGAGCATAAATTCTCAGTCACCAGAAGCAGGGCCCACTGGAGGCTGCCTGCTTTGCTGTGAGTAAAGCAGGAGAGAAGCAGCTGCAAGGAAGGATCCGGTCAGTGGCAATTGCTGTTGACCCAGCGGCGTCCCGTGATGGTGGGCCACCAGATGCATGGGCTGTCTGGGTTTTCCAGTAAGCTTAAGATCGTGTACATCAACAGAACTCTTCATATGAGCAGCCAGTACACAAGGTTCACTGGGTTTACATCTGCTTGTGCTGCCCCCACACTGGAGGTGGCAAGTTGGAAGCCTGAGATCTAGAAGGGGTCCCCCGAGTTCTAAATGACAGGAGAGTTCTCTGTACAGGAAGCAGCTTAAAACACAATGGGCAGGACAGACTGACCCTTGGTGGCAGGAAGTGGCACAAAACCCCTGGATGACGCTATGTGACTCCACAGCCTAAATATAAACATGACCCTGAAAGGAGCAGGAATCAGACACCGTCCAGCATGAAGATGGGATGTGGCACAAAACAGGGGCCTAGGCAGAATGGCAGTCACATGGCATAGCATCCCAAGAGCAAGTTGGTGTTCAGTTCATGTGATAAGATGACTTTTTTTTTTTTTTCTTGAATTGCCATAATGGTTTGAGAAAAGACTGAAGGAAAAGGAACCTCACTTCCTGGTTGCCAACATGGGGTTTTAAGTATGTTCTTCCCACCATCCCACATGCTTACTGGTCCAGCATGCAGATGAGCAGTTTCTCATCCAGGGTTGCCCATGACACTTTACCTTTCACCTGTGTAGAGGCTGACTGCTGGACAAAGTCAGTTTCCAAGAACAGAGAAGTGCACAGAGGCCTCCAGCTATTGGATGAGACTTCTGAGGCCCATGACTTCTAAATTCCAGGCTCATGTGTTCTCATAGGCTCTACCGTAGTCCACACAGTCACCCACTAGATTGGGTCATTTGACGCAGAGAAACAGGAGACTTGAGAATCTGCCTTTGCTGTGTAGTGAGGGGAACCTGGGGATGTGGAGCTTTGGGAATGGGTTGGATGGCGGAAGGACAGTGAGGTACCCACAGATAGGCCTAGCAGAAGTGCTCACTATGTGCTCAGATACAGAACCCACATGAGATGGGAGGATAGGCAGACACTGAGCCTGAGAGCTTTCAGTTATTTGGTAAATCTATATTGCATTTCAATAAACATTTAGATAAAACCAATATTGGCGGTAATGGTTCAAAGTTACCTTCTAGCCATTTAAAAGCCCACTGAGGTGAAGCAGCTTGCCTGGGGTTGCCTCTCAGTGCTTTGTGAGAAGTGGGACAAAGGGTCTACAGGTCTCTATAAGCAGGGCCTTACTTGCTGGCTTACAAAAAGAGGCCACCCATCCTGTGCCTGAGATGGCCAACCTCCACATCTTCCTTGCCCACAGAGGAAGACAGCACAATAGTAACCCTGGAGTACAGGCCCGTCAGGGGTCTCGGGAGGCTATACTCTTCCATGTTCAGTTCTTGTGTGTCTGAGGATAACATCTGTTGTAACCCAATTCTGAAAATCAGCCTTTCGAATTTGGGGAGAACAGCACCTCCAGTCTTCCAGGCCTGCTTTGAGCTGAGCACTGACTTATCTGCAACAAGTCTGTGAATCAGAACTCCCTAACCACTGCTAGACCACGAGGCGATGCTAGACCACGAGATGAGGGAACACGAGGCTAGGCTGGCATGCCACCATCTCACAGTTATGGGCTTTGGCATGACATTTAATTGGGGGGGGGGGCAAAATTCTGGACCAGATGGCATCTCCCTCTTACAGTTCACCTACAACATTCTGCCTTGCCCACCTCCTCAGACCAGAGTGTGGGGCAGGGAGCAGAAGAAGGGGAGACAAGCCAGGCATGGTGGTGCATAGCTGTAATCCCGGCACTTGGGAGGCAGAGGCAGGCGGATCTCTGTGAGTTTGAAAGAGATCCAGAACAAGTTCCAGAACAGCTAGGGCTACACAGAGAAACCTTGCCTTGAAAACAACAACAACAACAACAACAACAACAAAAACAACAATAAAACCCCCCCAAAAACCCAAAACAGAGCGGGGGAGGGAGAGGCAGGTACAAGGGTTGGAACACCACTCTGGCTGCTTGGAGAGTGAAGGACATGGGGTCTTAAGAGACAAGTTGGGTGGAAGCCTAGGTTCAGCAGACCCAGATCTGGCTCCTGATCTGTCCCTTGCTGCAGAGAGGCCCAGGAAAGTCACTTAATGTTATAGGCTCAAGTCTTTTGCCTATAGGAGGGGGAGGTAACAATGCTGAGTTTTAAGCTGGGTGTGGTCCCCATATGTTTAATCCCAGCACTTGGAAGGCAGAGGCAGGGGATCTGTGAGTTAGAGGTTAGCTTAGTCTACACAGTGAGTTCCCAGGATAACCAGGGCTATGTAGAGAGATCCTGCTTCAAAAACCAACAAATAAACAAGTAGCACAAAAACCAAAACCAAAACCAAAACCAGTGTTGAATTCTTGGGTATCTGAACAGCTAATTGGGGACAGCAGCTGAAGACCCAGAGGGTCCACTCCTAAGCAAGAAGCTTTCCCTTCTAGTTCCCATTATAATACAGCACCTGAGCGAAAAAGGAACGTTTGTCTTATCAAGACCCAAACCAGGGGATGGGAGATATGGCTCAGTGAGTAAACTGTCTGCTGTGCGAGATCAGAACTTGGATCTTCGGCACTTACAATAAACCTATGTGGAGTGGAGTGTGCCTGTAACCCCAGCACTGGGAAGGATCCCAGCAGGATCCCAGGAGTTCAGTGGCCAGCCATTCTGGCCAAAATGATGAGATATAGAATCAGTAAGAACCTATTCCAAGAAAAAAAAAAAAGTTAGAGAGTAATAGAGAAGACACCTGAAGTTATCTCTGGCCTCCATGTGCACACACATAAGCAAGTCTACCACCCCTCAGCACATGTACACACATGCATATACCACAACACAAAGACTCAAATCACAGAGCAGCATTCCAGCCCAGGTGGGATGTGACCATTGCAGTGAAGCTAGGGGGCCCTTAAATGGCTGGGAAGAGGACAGAATAGCATGAAGACTCCAGTGTAAGTGAGGTGCTTCCAGAAAGTTCTCTTCCGAGAAGATACCCACTGTTTGTAGTGCTTTTCCAAAGGTCCAACAGAGGCCCAGAAAGGGAGCAGCTATCACCGATGATCCCTGAGTGGCTCACCATACTGACCACCTGCCTTCCCTCCTTTTGGCCCACAGTACAGTTTGACATGATGCGTGCTTGCAACCTGGTGGCCACAGCCGCACTTGCTGTGGGCCAGCTTACCTTCGTCCTTGGGCTGACGGGCCTACCCCTGATGTCACCAGAGTCCCAGTGCTGGGAGGAGGCGATGGCCGCTGCATTCCAGCTGGCAAGTAAGTACCCAGGGTGGGAGATTAGCCACACTGTGGCCCCCGTAAGGCTGGAGGACCTGCTGGGCCTTTCTGATATCATGGAGGGAGAGCACCCCAGGACCCTGCGGGGCAGGCTTTTTACTTGTCAACCCATTTCTGTTCTAAAGATGGTTCTAACATACTGAAGTAAGGTGCTCTGCTTTTCCTGGTCTACAGAATCTGCACCACATTTGCCCTTCTAGATGTCAGACGCTAATTTGAAGCAGCTGGGGAAGAGCTGGCTTATGCTGGGCAGAGGTGGGAGTCAGGCCCAGCCTGGTTCCAATCAACCCAGTTGATGGCCACAACAGAAGGCAGGGTTTTGTTTTAAGTGAGGCTTCTTGGGGCCTGACCTGGGCTCAGCGCACACCCTTGCTCATGACCAGTGAGCTCATGTAAACATGTTATACACAGCCTGAACGGACAACAGATGTCCACCCACGCATGCATACATGCTCCTATTGCAGCTGTAACACAGATGCAGACCATAACCTGGCCTTGCGTGACATTGGGTCATCAGAGAGCAGAGCTGCCTTTCAGTACTGCATCAGCCACCCACCTGCCTAGTGATCTGGGGGACACTGTACGAGATTAGAAAATGTGGGAGCAAATTTGCTTTTATTTGTATACATGTTTATATGCTCCTCACTATGTAGCCCTGACTGGCCTGGAACTCACAGGTATCTGTAGCGAGGCTGGTCTTAATTATCTGCCTGCCCCTGCCTCCCAGTGACCAGGGGTTCCACTGCTCCATTCTGTGGGCTCAGAGCTCTTGGATCGTGAGCAGCTAGGTGAAGTTCAAGCCTCCTGAAGCGCACTGAGGATGTCAGCTATTCGGTCTACAGACAGAAATGAGGGCCCACAGGTGCAGAGGAGGAGCAGGGTGTGGACACTCTCAGTCGACCTTTCCTTTTTGGTCTAGAATGCCAGCCATTCCTGTGTCCAGTGTACACTCCTAACAGGGGAAATGGCAGGAAGTCTGAAGTGAATCATTCTAGGAATAATGGATCCTGGGCCTTTATCTTTCTTGAGAAACAGTTTCCAGAATGAGGCTGACCGGTATTTATGTACTGGAGAACGCCTGGTGGGAGTCAGGAAACCCTGCTACCCTGGATGCTAAGAATAGTGTGGCGGAATGGTCCTGGGAAAGTCACTTCCCTGTGGCCAGTCAGAGGCAGGAAGGGGTGGGAGTGGGGTGGGGGTTTGGGAGGATTGTGAAGGCTCTGGAAGAACCCAGGGCTCAGTGGCACGGGAACTGGATTTGTATCTTGGCTCTACCTATGTGAATGTGAGCCAGTCAGTGAGCCAGCTGCAGTTTACCCAGCTGCAAGACAAGGTCATTTCTGTGACTCCCACTGGATATGAGGAACACTGAGATGAGACATGCAGATGTGACTGAGGGTCAATCCTATCCTCTTCCCACCCTCACGAGCACTGAAGGTACAACGTGGGACATGTTTAGAAGTTTCTCACTTTGCCCTCTACTGACCACACACAAAACAAACAGCTCTTCCCACTGAAGTGAGGTCCCACTGAATCTACCCTCTCAAGAAGGAAATGGAAGACTTTGAAAGCATCACAGGAAAAGCTGAGTTTTTAAAAGATATCTTGCTAGGAATGCATGTCTTTAATCCCAGCATTCTAGGGGCAGAGGTAGGCAGATCTCTGTGAGTTCAAGGCCAACCTGGTCTACATAGCAAGTTCCAAGCCAGCCAGAGTTACATAGTGAGACTCTGTCTAACCCCCTCCACCCCCCGCTCAAAAAATAACAAGTGAAAAAAAAAAAAAAAGACATCTTAGTGGCAAAAAAAGAAAAAGAACAATAGCTCTTTCATTGCTGTTGTTTGCCCTCTGCAGTGGTTCTTGACTGTGGAAGTAACTACTGCTAGTGTGGTAGTCAACCCAACTGCTGCCTTTCTTCCTTAAACATCCTGAGACTCTTCTCTGGAGTCTTCCCAACTTGCATGGGTCTGCTAGCAGGCCTGATAATGGCCTCCTGCAAGCATCTGTTTCATGAGAAAACAGTGTTGCTTCCAAATATTCACTGAAGAGAAATCAAAGTGAGGAAAACTTCCATGAACTGAAATTCAATTATCTTCGACAGTCTTGGAGGGGATGGATCGGGGCCTCCTGAAGGGTGCTGGGGTTAGTACACCCCTACTTTGAATATTTCGAGGCCAGCCAACCTCTGGAGAGGTTAGATCATCTCTGTCCAAAAACTCCCCAACAGCTGGAGACCAGCGGAAAACGCCAGAGCAATGAGGGCGGTGGCCCCTGGGCCAGTTTGGAAAGCTTCTCATGCCTCCCAGGCTGCCTTGTCCCTTTGCATCTGACTATCACCCTGACAGGTCTGTTTTGCCCAAAAAGGAAATGCATTTGGCCTGTTTAGACTCATTTCATTGACAAACAGTACAGAGAGCAGCTATGTGCCTTTCTTCTATCACACTGCTAATTTTAGAGCTGGGTTTTTTCCTGTGCTTGGGTCTGTTTTAAAGCCAGGGAGAGACTGTGGGGCGCCAGGATGTCCTGTCACAGGACGAGGAAACGCCTGCTATTACCTGTTGTCAAGAGGACCAGTGCTGGGGTGAGGTGGGTGGGCAGGGGGAAGAAGATGCGAATGGAAGAGGAAAGTATATGGGATTGACTGAGGAGGCTGGGAAACCCTGGAAACCAGCAGAGGCAACAAACCGAAGGGTGGACTCCCTGTCTGCCTGTGCTCTCACTTGCTGCTCACTCTACAGCTCTGGGCACCAGTACCATATTCCACACAACCCTGGGCTAGTAAAAGGACCACCCCTCCCCCTGTAAGAACTGCAGCTCTGGGGACACTTTCTCAGCAACATCAGGGAGAGCTGTGTGAAGCTGCTGTTTCAGGGGTTGTCAGCAGTCTCCTGTGGTTTTACCCTTATATATTCAACCCAGTACACGCAATGGCATTTCCAAGGTCTGCTAAGGACTTTCCAAGTCTAATTTTGCTTCACCTGCAAGATGGAAAAATTCCTTCATGACCCTTATTCCATGCCCTCAACAGTCTGCTCACTGAAATTCCAAACTTTTCCCTGTGACAACAGCATGCCGTGTGTCCGTCAGGGAGCTTAAGACAGAATTCAACATAGTTAGAGAAGTGCCCACGAACGTCTCAGGGAGACAAGGAGGGGACGTGGCTCCGACAGTATTTCCTCTACCATCAGGCAGCTCCACACGGGCTGTCTTGCTCTTTCCACTTCCTTTTTCTCTCGTTCTCCTCCCTGTTTGGCTTTCTGTGGTAACTAGCACAGCATAGATTTAAAAATGCAAGGGTTTCCCATTGTCTCTCACCCAAGGCCCATTCAGTGTGATGATCAGCTGACTGTCGGCCCATGAAGATACAGAACCCTCTCAGCAGTGCTCAGGGCAACTGTGCACTCATGACCCCGGCAGGAGGGTCTGTAAGGAGAAGCTGGACCTGCCAGGTCCTGAGCATTTGGCTCCAAACATTGGGTCGAGTGCTGATATTTGCTTCTCCACGGAAGTCCACATTTCTGAGCTCAAGCTCCCACTCTGGCGCCCATTTCTACTTCCTATGCTCTTTATTTCTCCTCTCCCTTTTGCTGCATCTTTCATGGTCTGTGACGCTGATTTTTCTTATGGTGCTGGGTATTGAACTCAGGGTTTCCCACATGCTAGCAAGCACTTAACCACTGCGCTATACTCTCAGGCCCTTTTTCATTTTGTATTGTAGCTCAGGTTGGACTGGAACGCCCCAGGTAGCATAGGCAGGAGGGAGAGCGGCACTGAATGTGTAAGGACAAGTGGCCTGAGAAGGGGTCAGCCTGTGTGGCCTCTGGCTCTTCACTGGCACTAAGCGGCACCTGGAGCAGAGAAAGGAACCGGGGTGGGTTCACAGCTCTGCTTGGGAGGCACCTCAGTGCTACATGGCTCTTGAGGACTTCCACATTCTTCAGGTGTGTCCCAGCTGGAGTGCAGGCTCTAGGCCATAGGTTCCACACCTGGCTCTGCTCACTACCACTCCTTGTTAGAATCCCTTCACCTATGTCGTCTGAATACGAGGTGGGGCACATGACCTTCTTTTTGATCCATAGGTATACTGTCTTCAGGATGTCACCAGTGCTGTCACCCTTCCCTAAAACCCTGTGGTGACACCCACACTGAGGAGACACCACCCCCAATGTATGTTCTCTGTGTCCTTGAGTGCAGAACCTGGGCTCTCCTGCCACTCACTCTGGGTGGGTGAGCTATCCTTCCCTCTAGAGTCTGTCAGTTCTGCATATCTCTGGAGTGGCCTTCCTGCCTACTCCTCTAGTATTCGCAAAGATGTGGTCCAGGCCTCACTAAGCTGGGTCTGAAGATAAGATTCTTGGGGGCCAATGATTTAATAGGATAAAGTTGCACATCCAAAGTGCAATTCCTCTGCCATCATTAGAGCCTTGCTATCTGAGGAGCCCACTGTGAGGATACTACATACAGGGGCAAGCTGGTTAGGTCATCACTACCCCTTAGTCAAGCCAGTGTGGCACTACTGATACACGCATGGGCTTATGGCATCCTCTGTATGGAATGCCAGGCTTAGAAAGTTCAACAGTTTGTTTTGGGAGCCAGAGAGATGGAAACTGAAGGCCTCAGAAAATGACTGTGAATGTGTAATCCTGAAGGCCATGCTTTGCACCTGAACTCTTACTTAAAAGCTCCTCTTCTACCCATTACCATTATGGTTTACATAACCCGTTTCCAAATCTCTTTGGGCAATGGTCCTAAACATGGCATATAGCATCAATTTGTCCTCCCGATGCCGAGGGGCACCTAGGGAGCATGTGGGTTGTGTAAGTTATTTCACAATTAATTACTTTATTCAGAATGGCCTTCATGGTGGAATCTAAGCCTTTTTCTTCTCCAACATGTATGTGTATGTATGTTCGGGCAACTGAGTCCAGGGCTTTGTGCATGGAAAACAAGCACTTTACCACTGAGTTACAATCTCAGCTATTAAAAAGATAAAACAATTTTTTTCCACTTCATGTGTTTTGAGATGGAGTCATGTTTGGGGGACCAGGCTAGCCTAGAGCTCTCCATGTAGTTCATGATGGTCTGGAACTCACTATGTAGTCCAGGTTGTCTCCAAACTGGATTTCTTCTTGCTCCTGCCTTCTATGTGGTTCCTACAAGCATGCATCACCATACCCAACTTCAGCCTTTGGGTTTTGAGACAGACTCTTTTTGCTATGGAGCTTAGGTTGGCCTCAAACTCACAATACTGTGTTCCCTCCTGAGTGCTGTATACCTTCATGTTCCAGCATACTTGGTGAATACATCTCCTTTTGTGGAAGCTTATCAACAAGCCCCAGTCTTGTGTGATAGTTTTGGTTCCCCGAAATTGGTGAGCTTGTATCTGTCCATTTCTGACTGCCTGCACTTGGACTTTGGCAGCTCAGCCTTTGCAAAGCCCATTTACAAAGTGTGCTTTACTTTACACACTTATTAGTTAATGGATGTTAGCATCCACCAAGACCACTTTCAACACCGGGCTCTGGGTTGTTCTTTATCTCTTGGCTCAGCCAGTTTTGAACCTGGTCAAAATTGCCAGAGGTCAGGCGTGGTGGCACACACCTTCAATCCCAGGACTTGGGAGGCAGAGGTAGGTGGATCTCTGCGAGTTAGAGGCCAGCCTGGTCTACACAGCAAGTTCAGGGCCAGCTAGGACTACATAGTAAGACCCTGTCTCAAAACAAACAAATGAAAAACCACCTTCCCCAAAAACCAACTAAAAATCCCCACACACCAACTACCAGAGCCTCTCCCGTGGCATACACACTGGTTTCCTCTAGCATTTCCTGTTAACTATATGGTTTCTTTTAATGGCAAGACTTAAGCATGCACTCATGGCTGTTTAGTGTTCTTGAGGAGGCTGATGTTGCTAGTCTTTACTGAGGGTAATAAACACTAACTGAAATGGCCTCTTGTGAGCTGGTGGGAAATCTGCTTTCTTAGACTTGAAGATCTTGTCACAGCAAAGCATCTTTTGCTTAGACTTTGCCTGGGCTGGATAATTTCCTTTTTTGTGTTCTTTATCTGGTCCTCAAGCGCCACTCTGCATCCTAGTTACACTTCATCTCTCTTCCCTTTCTTCCCTCCCAAGCTGAGTCATCTGGGAGCTTTAGAAGAACATGATCCCTTGCTCCTCAATCCCTCAGATCCTCCTACTAGAAAGAACCATCTGGATCAAAAACTCAGCTTCGCTGGGCGGTGGTGGCGCACGCCTTTAATCCCAGCACTCAGGAGGCAGGCGGATCTCTGTGAGTTCGAGGCCAGCCTGGGCTACAGAGTGAGATCCAGGAAAGGCGCAAAGCTACACAGAGAAACCCTGTCTCGAAAAAAACAAAAAAACAAAAACAACAACAAAAAACCCGAAACAAAAACAAAAACAAAACAAAACAAAACAAAACTCAGCTTCATGTCATGTAGTATTCTTAATACGGGGGATTCAAGACCCGTGGTGGAAGAGGCAGAAGCCTGGCTTGCTCATCTTCTCTCGCTGCATGCACAGGCTGGGCATGCCAAGCCTAGCGTGTCTGCAGCTGTCCCTTTGTCAGTATGCTGGAGTCACGGCTGGACTCCAGCCGTGCTCCCTCTAAGGCACTCCAATTGCTTACTCAATTGCAGAGGAGCACCAGAGGTCAGCCCCAGTGTCTTTCCTCTGATGCCACCTGTGTGTATGTTTGATAGTCATTCCAAAAGGAAGACCTTGTGACAGAAGCTTCGGCCCCAGGAAGAAGGCAGGAAGGAAGAAAGAGAGGAAAGGGACGCTCTCCACTGTGCTGGAATTCACACCGCCCTCCGCTGGCCATTGCACAGGAAGAGGCTGTTTGCTTTGGCAACGCGACTTCATAGAGATGGAACCGATCCCATGTGCAGAGCAGAGCGCTTGCTGAAGCACTTCCCTTTGGTCGGTTTCTGGACAGGCTGATTACATCACTGAGAATCTGGGGGAGAGAAGTCTTCAGGGGAAAGGACACCGAGGAAAAAGGGAGCCCACTTTAAGGACTAATTTAGTTTAGGGGTAATGAAAGTAGAACTCCAAGCTGAAAGCCAGCCTCAGCTTACTGGTCCATCTCCTCCCATCTAGGCTTACCTCTCTCAAGTACAGGAGGTCCCACAAGCAGAAGCTAGCCTTATTTCAGAATACTGTCTGTAGTGCAATATGCTGAGCCAGCTGACTCCAGGTACCTTCTCACAGAGGACAGGAGCTCATGGAGCAACGCAGTGAATTCATGAAGCTACATATCTCTGCTTCCCATGTTTTCATTTTGACAACTTCTTATTGACAACACATGGAACAAAGAGTGATCTCTCTGTGTCACCTATCTTAGTCCGTAACGTCTCATCTGTTGGCTCAGGCAGGGCTTGGATGGCAGCCGACTGCAGGAGCTGTAGGATGCTAATAGCTATGCCTCTTAGTGTATCTGATTTAATGTGCAGGACACATGTCCTTGGGCTGGCCTTGGTACACCTAGCTCCCTGTGCAGAGGTTCCCTATAGGGCTCCCCCATATTGGGAACGAACAGACTATTGCATTTCCCCTTTGTCTGTGTGTGTTCTATGTGGTCAATGTCAATCTATGACAGAACTGAAGCTCAGGCTCAGTTCTTCATGCAGAACAAGTGATGTGCAAAACCTTTGCTTTTGTTTGAGACGGGGTCTCTCTATAGAGCCCAGGCTGGCCTGGAACTCAAGGTCCTCCTGCCTCTGCCTCCCCAGGGCTGGGATTCTAAGTGCATCCCACCACATCAGCATTCAGTGTGAGACTATTAAATAGTTACGCTTTTCCACAGGGAACAACCTACTCTCTTTCTTAACGTGGGTTTTGTGGGGCAACTGAGCTCAGGTCCTCATACTTGCATTTGCAGGTACGCTGTCAACTGAGCCTTCTACCTGGCCCAGATCGACAGTTTTTACCTTCCAACTTATATTTTCAGGACAGAGAGGGCTATACCAGGTCTTTTATGCACACGTGTTACATTTCTTTAATTAATTTATCAGCACAGTAAGTGTTCTTTCGTCTTTATGGTGTTCCGGGAAGCAGATACATTCTCTGAAACTTTGGTTTGTGTACATGATAAATAATATAGCTAGTCATGGGAACACTATATTACACTTACACACATATTATGCTGGGGCTGAGAAAAGAAAGGAAGGGCTGCAGATTGTGCTTAGTGGTAGGGTACTTCCTTAGCATGCACATCCCACCCCAACCCCCCCCAAAAAAGGAAAGGAAAGGAAAGGAAAGGAAAGGAAAGGAAAGGAAGGAACGAAGGAAGGAAGGAAAACAACTGAGCACAGTAACCGCTCAGTGAGTCTGATGCTGGCAAACGTCAGGCAGCAGTGGTGCTGCTTCCTCTCCCTCATCTTATGCCTCCCCAGTGGAAGGACACTGGCCTCTCACAGTTGGTATAAGCTTAGCTCTTATTCTGTCAGGGAAGAGTAGCCCTGCAGAGAACTGCCATGGGACTGGGAGGCTTCTCTGCTGCCTATACTGACTATCTGTCAAAGGACTTTGTGTTCCTTTTTTTTTTTTTTTTTAATTAGAGTTCAATGCCCATACCTTCTGGTATGGTAAGAAACCATCAAATGCCATCTTTGGGAGGGTGGACCTAGTTCTTAGCTTCCTTAGATAATACCCTTGGTAGAACTGTAGATTCATCATTTTAGAGCAAATTAGCCATCTGAGAACTCCAGGGCTAATGGCTAACATGGATGGGCCTTAGGAGACTCAGCAGGTGGTGGCTCTGGTCATGTGAGACTAATTCTGATCATCCTTTAAGGTCAAAGTGGCTGAGCCAGTGGTGCACGCCTTTAATCCCAGAACTTGGGAGGCAGAGGGGCAGGTGGATCTCTGTGTTCAAGGCTAGCCTGGGCTACAGAGTTCCAGGACAGCCAGGGCTCCAGTGGGGCCTTTACTCAGCCATGGCCGGCAGGTTACTAAAAAGCAGAGCGGGCATTCCCATTCCTCCTTTCTCACAGGTTCACACCATTCTGTTTGTTTTGCATTTGCTGGGATTTGCCTCAAATTATTTACTTAGCAAGTAATTACTGACAGTCCTTGGAGTAGAGGAGTTCTGGCCCCAGGGACATGGGAGAGAGACAAAAGGAGCGCTAAGAGGACACAACGGGCTGAGAGGAGTCCCCTCCTCCTAGGCTGTGGCTGAGCTGTGTTAGCACGGGTGGCAGAACAGGCAGGGCTGCCAGGCTGAGGCGCAGAGTCACACTCTAAGGCACCAGGAAGCATTTTATACAAGGGGAAGACACAAGCTTTGCTCTATGAAGATGGCAGTGGGGCTGTGAGCGGAGGTTATCAGACACACCAACGTCCTCTGCAGTGTCAGCCAGCACAACTGCGGGCCATGGACCACGGAGCAGCTCATTTGCTGCATTCCTTGTAAGAGGAAGAGCCTGTCCCTGAAGAATCTGAAGTCGTTCCTCAATCTGTTGGCATGTTTCACTGTGACGCACCCGTACAGAGGAGTCAGAGCAGGGATGACTCCTGCATGTGTGACAACCTGACCCTGAAGATGCCCTCCCCAAGGCGACTCCTCCCTCTCTTGCAGTTGTCCTGTTACACCTGACTTTTCTCGACAGTTTTATGGCCTGTGTATTCTTTGGAGATGCAGCTTAGCCTGTATTTGAATTGTTCAGAGACTACCTGTATGTGCTCTTATGATTTCCTCCTGGGCCACCACATCTGGGGTTTTCATTCCTTCTCTCTGCCGACCTGCAGTTCAAGCTGGGCTGTCCCAGTGGGCTCCCTTTAGAGGAGGCTGATTTGGTTCATGACTACATGAGTTTCATGTTATAATGTTCCCTGGAGTGCAACTGTGGGCCCTAGGGCCATACCACACTATTTTTGCAAAGCCTTGACTAAAGCAGGTCTTGCTATCCTTCATGTGGCAACACTTGCTGTTTTCTTCCTACTAAGTACCCTAGTCCCATGAATGTACCTTAGTCCTTACCAGAAGGTTCACTGTCATTCAAAAATTTTCATCAAAACAAGTTTCCAGAGAATACTACTACTACTTTTTTTTTTAAAAGAACTTTGCTGAGCAGTGGTGGCCCACACTTTTAATCCCAGCATTTGGGAGGCAGAAACAGGGAGATCTCTGTGAGTTTGAGGACAGCCTGGTCTACAAATCGAGTCCCAGGACAGTAAGAGCTACACAGAGAAACCCTGTCTCAAATAAACAAACAAAAAGAATTAATTCTTTTTTTTTTTTTTTTTTTTTTTTTTTTGGTTTTTCGAGACAGGGTTTCTCTGTGTAGCTTTGTGCCTCTCCTGGAACTCACTTGGTAGACCAGGCTGGCCTCGAACTCACAGAGATCCGCCTGGCTCTGCCTCCCGAGTGCTGGGATTAAAGGCGTGCGCCACCACCGCCCGGCAGAATTAATTCTTTTAAAAAGATTTTTAAACACTTTTAAATTATGTGTATATGTGTGTATCTGTACACTTATGTGTGCAGGTACCCAAAGAGTCCAGAAGAGAATGCTGGATCCCCTAGGGTTAGAGTTTCAGGTACTTGTGAACCACCTAATATGGATGCTGAAAACCAAACTCAGGTCCTCTGCAAGAGTAGTATGTACTCTTAATCACTGAGCCATCTCTTAAGCCCCAAGAAAAATTTTTTGTTTGTTTTTTGCTTTTTTGTGACAGGGTTTCTTTGTGTAGCCCTGGCTGTCCTGGTCTGTAGACTAGGCTGGCCTCGAACTCACACAGATCAACCTGACACTGCCTCCTGAATGCTGGGATTAAATGCATGTGCCACCAACGCCTGGCAAGAAAATTTCCTGTAAGAGGTTACCTTCAGACCCTTTCTGCTTACACATCAGTGACGCAGACCAACTCCAAGACAAACAAGGGGGCTGTGTGGGTATTTGACTCTGCTTCAGTTCACCCTGAGGCTGTGGGAGCCAATTAATTAATCTGTTCCATTTTGATGAAGGATATTGTGGATATAACGCTGGGGCCACTCAGCAAAAATGTAAAATTTTGTACATATGTGTAGTGAATACATGTGTGTGCACACATGTGTGCAGGTGCACTTGCCTGTATGTGTGTAGGCTAGAGGTTGACTCTGGGTATCTTCTTCTATTACTCTCTACCTCTTTTTTTAAATGTCATTTTGTGTGTATGTATAAAATGCGTGTAGGAGTATGCATGTCATAGCACATGCATGGCATGCATGGAGGTCAGAGGACAATTTTTGTGGAGTTAGTTCTCTCTTCCCACCTTCATGTGGGTTCTGGGGATTGAATTCCAGTTGTCAGGTTATATCATTGGGCAGCAAGTGCCTTTACCACTGAGCCACCTCACTGGATCCTCCAGCTTATTTCTGAGACAGAGTCTAAAGCTGAGACACTGAGACATCTGAGACATTGACACTGAACCTGGAGCTCACCCTTCTGGTTAGACTGTTGCCTAGTGTGTGCTTTTCTCCTTCCATGGAACCCACCTGTCTCCATCTCTTACAGTTCCAGACTCACACTGCCATGTCTGGCTTTTTCTGGCAATCTGAATTAAGGTCCTCACATTTATATGGCAAGCATTTTACCCACTGAACCACCTCTCCAGCCCAATCAATTTTTAAACATGTCCCTTAGCATGCACAGACCAAAAGGGAAACTCGGGAAAGTGAGAGCAGGGTAGATCCTTGGTAGCAGCTGGTTCCTGCTGATGGCCAAGTTTCCTCCTACTTGCCCACCCTCTTGGCATCTTTCTTTCTTTGGGCTTGTTTCCTTAGGCTTCATATCTTCCCTTGTTTATTACTTATTGTTTCAGAAGACACCTGCTGGCAACCTGTGTATCCAGGCTGCTCAATTCCAACCTCTTCTCAGTCTTGAAACAAGCATAAAAAGTTCCTTTGGCTGTTAATCATGTCCAAAGACCTCGAGAATGAGGAGACAGACTGAAAGCATTTCTACATGCCTTAGACAGAACGCCAGCTCCAACTGCTTACTCTACTAACATGAATGTCTGTAGCATGTAGCTTCTGTGAACAGAAGCCTCACTCTTCACTGGTAGGGAAGTTGCCTCTAGTAAGCAGGTAGTACAATGGAATGAAGTGTGTGTGTGTGTGTGTGTGTGTGTGTGTGTGTGTGTGTGTGTGTGGCATGTGTGTGTCCCCTAAACTCGCTCTGCAGACTAGGCTGGCCTTGAACTCAGAGACCAACCTGCCTTTACCTTCCAAGTACTGGGATTAAAGGCATGAGCCACCACACCCGGCTTGGAAGGCAAATTTTAATAGCTCTTCATGTATGAAAAGTTCCACAAAGAACTACAATCAACATGGACATGAGTTTTAATCATTTAGGACAGGATGAGGGAAAGCAAACTCTCTCAGTTCCTAACTTCTGGAAGGTCTTGTGAGGACGAGATAACAACGACCACATTTTAGAAAAGTCAAAGGTGATACTCCCCCTGTCCTCCCAGTCTCTGTCTCTCTAGATGCTGCTCTTTGCTCTGGGACCACAGGGGGCCCTCATGATTTTGTCTTCCAAGGAAAGCAGTGGTGGTTTTGTGAGTGAATGGAACAGTCACAATAGACCCACAGATGCCAATATGCAGGGCTGTAGAGGACAGCAGCAGGGGTTCTACTTAACCAGAGCTCTGGGAAAGGATTTGGATGAACCTGAGGGACTAGTGTTTGACCTAGACCAACCCAAGTGATGGGAGAGTCTAGCTGGAGAAAGACCCAGCTAGATGATTGGAGGAAGGTGTTGCTGGAGAAGTGGTATTGGTCTGTGGTAGGGGCAATATGGGATGGGATCTCTGTGTCCTCCTCCCGTCCCCACGCCTCTGTTTCTGCCCTGCCCTTTTCCCTCTTGCTCCCACAGCTTCTGGGAAGCAGCATGGCAGAGTGTCTGTCCACCAAGACCCACAGACCTCCCAGTGCTGCCTTCTCTGTCAAACAGCCGTGTCCTCACATCCTCGTTGACAGTCAGGGCAGAAAACTGAGACGTTCCTATTTAGGAACCAACAAGATCAAGCCATTGTCATCCCTTAAGAGAGGAATTAGTGAGAGCCAGACATGGTGGTACAGTACTCAGAAGGATGAAGGAAGATGCCGATTAAGAGTTCAAGGCCAGCCAGGGCTACACAGTGAGATCTAGTCACAAAAGCAAGCAAGGAAGCAAACAGACAGTAATCAGGACAGTGGTATCACTCTTGACTGAACATGTGCGCGTGTTAGCCAGCTAGCAGCTCCTGACTCACCTCTCCTGCCCCTTATGCGGTGTCAGGATATGAAGAGGGAAGGCGCAGAAGGAAAAACAGCCCCAGAGCACAGGCAGAGGAGTTTCGGTGGGGAGAGGGAAACTCTTGAGAAGGAAAAGGAAACCAAACATATCAAAACCAGACCTGAGCCAGGCCCCAACCTGGCTGTGGTTGCCAGATGTGGGCTCTAGGTCACCCTGATCAGAAGAGAGGGAACCTCTGCTCCCTCTGACAGCAGAGCCATGGGTATGAAAATTCCCCAGCATGGATTTAAACCAACAAATGCCAGTCTGTTTCTAGATAAGATTTAACAACTATCTGTTTTTTGCTTCAAATGAGTTAAGCATTTATCAAAGTCAGAGGTAATTGAACTCAATTTAACAAAATGATGGCTGGTTCTGTCTGGGGCTGGGAAGGCTGCCTGCCAGGTGTGGGGACTGTAGAAGCCGTACTGACCCTCAACAGCAGGCCTGATTCAGAGGTTGACTGGACAGGACCCTCTACTGTCTCCTCCTGCTGCTTCCCAGAGTTACAGCCTGGCTGCAACCTCCAGGTGCAAAGGCTGCAAGAGAGAAGAAGGTGGACACAAAGTAGCTTAGCCCCCATCTAGGAGGAAAGCATTGAAGGAGAGGGGCACAGCCTGCCTCCTGGGCGCTCACATATAAGCTATTAACCTATTCTCTCCTCTCTGTAGGCTTTGTGCTGGTCATCGGACTGGTGACCTTCTACAGAATTGGCCCTTACACCAACTTATCTTGGTCTTGCTACCTGAACATTGGTGCCTGCCTTCTGGCCACCCTGGCGGCTGCGATGCTCATCTGGAACATTCTTCACCGGAGGGAGGACTGCATGGCACCCCGGGTGATTGTCATCAGCCGTTCTCTCACAGCACGGTTTCGCCGTGGCTTGGATAATGACTATGTGGAGTCTCCATGCTGAGAACACCCTTATTGGGAGTTTCTCTATGAATAACCACTGTAACGTCATAGTCTAGAAACCAATTGCCTGTCCCAGGCCCTGCTTGTGCAGAGGTGTGGGGCAAGTCTGGGTTACCTATACATACATATGTATGATACTCATGTACATTTATTATGTTACATATGAATATACTATGTGTCTATACGTCATGTGTGCCACCCTACTTCTGACACAGTCTTCCTTGACCAGCACAGCAGGCTTCACATCATGCAGGTTTAAAAGGTGGAGACTAGAAGCTGAGGCAGGGTAGGAGGCAGTGTGGGCACCTTGCTCTCCACCTCCATTTGGGGTTAATTTATTCTGCATCTACTAAGATGGCATCCTTGGTTACTTTTATAAAGCAGAACATCCAGGAAGCTTTTCATGAAGGGTCTGATAATCCTTGAATGAAACAGAACTTATAACAGGTGGTAACGGTATTATGCCAGAATCAAGTTAGAAGTGTACGTTTTACTCCTGATTATTTGTCTAAGTTAAAATAAACACAAGCCTCTGAACTGTGTCTAAAACGCGTGTTTTATAAACTCCATCCATATTTCTACATTTTTCTGAGACTTTTGTGGGATGACACTAAAAAGGACTGAAAGACTTCATTAAGGATCCAGAGGAGGCACCCCATGATTTGTGCACCCTAGAAGTCCACATTTGTGAAGTCCACACCCCTAAACTCAGAAAACTGTGGCCCGTCACAGCAGATCAACAAGCAGAATGGATGAAACCCGATAGCTTTCCCCAGGAAAACCTCCAGCCTCTCTCCAGCTAGGGCAGTGGATAGTGGATACCTCCAGAGGCCACGCTGCTTTCAGACAGGCTGGATCCCTAGCCTGTGGCTTCCCAGAAAGTATATAAACTATGTACCTCGGGGGTTAAAAATGGCGCACAGAACCCAGGGCTGCCTGACTACATTTGTGAACGAGGTTCTGGTGCACCTTTGCTGGATAGCTCATCACGGACACCAGGAGGCAAGAATCACAGCTGGGGTATGCAGCAAGGGGGAAGTGGCACTATCAGAGCATGAAAGCCAGGAGTGAGGCATCCTCAGGCTGCCTCTCCTAAAAAAGGTGAAGTTTGTTGCTTTCAGTGACTAAGACTGATCAGTTTAAATTCTGAAGCCCATCCTGTGCCAAAGCTTTATCTTTAATCAGAACAAACAGTGAACTAGCTCAGTGCCTTAAATACATCAAGAAACTGATAATGACATATAAGCATTTATGAATTGGCCATATGAAACACACAGCACACTGTGTAGAAACAAGCAGGTATATATCCACAGTACAGCACTCAGAGTCAAGCATTTAGCTATGACTTCCTCCCACTTGTCTCTTCCTATAAGACATTTTTTTTTCCTGGAGCTGAGTACCGAACCCAGGGCCTTGCACTTGCTAGGCAAGCACTCTACCACTGAGCTAAATCCCCAAGACATTTTTTTTCTTTTTGTTTTGTTTTGTTTTGTTTTGTTTTGAGACAGGGTTTCTCTGTGTAGTTTTGGTGCAGGTTCTGGATTTCTCTCTGTAGACCAGGCTGGCCTCGAAATCACAGAGATCCGCCTGGTTTTGCCTCCCAAATGCTGGGATTAAAGGCGTGCACCACCACTGCCTGCCTGTCATTTTTATTTTTAGTTATACACTAATACTATGTATGTGCTTATATGCATTAGTATTGTGTATATGCCTATATAAAGTACATTAAAGGTCTACAAGTGGCCATCAGTCTGCTTCAGGCTGTGATCATGTCCACAGTAAATGAAAGTTACCCAGGAAAGATCAGGCTACGATATTCAGCCTTTCTAGACACCTCCAAACTAAATGTCTACATGGCCAGTGTACAATAAAACCAGACCTCAATAGTTTTCAAAGACGGTGGATGACTATTCCATGATATGCATCCTGAGACATGCAATCTGAGCTAGAAAATAATCACTGTACATAAGCTGAGGCAGGGAATTTATTCCAAGCATTTGTTTTCTTTTTTTAAATATATAATTTATTTTTATTTTATGTTCACTGGTGTTTTGCCTGCATGTATATCTGTGTGAGGAGTTACAGACAGGTGTGAGCTGCTGTGTGGGTGCTGGGAATTGAACCCAGGTCCTCTGGAAGAGCAGCCAGTGCTCTGAGTCATCTCTCCAGCCTCAGGCATTTATTGTCACATCTTTCCTTTCTCATAGCATAACTTTCCCATATTTTATTTTACCCTTTTAAATGAAAATCTGTCAAAAACTCTAAGATTTTCTGAATTCTCTCAAATGAAGAATGTATTTGTAGATACCCTTACTGGTTTCTTTTTTTTAAAGATAGTGGGTCTCTCTCTCTCTCTGCATCACAGACTGGCCGGGAGTTCACTACATAGTCCAGGCTAGCTTCAATCTTACAGTAATCTTCCTACTTAAACCTTCTAAGTCTGGATGATTAGAACAAGCCAGCATATCTAGATCATTGTAACTTCTTTCATAAAATTTAACTGTATTTCACTGATAGTTTTGGTGTTTATTTATTAATACTTTTGAGCAATATTTAGCACCTACAGAACTTTGAATCAGAGTACTCTGAACACTTTAAAATAAATAAAAATGATAAAGTAACAGCCTAGAGGCTCCTGGCACCACTGATACCAGGAGCCAGGCTTGCCTGCAGCACCAAATGGTGTGCCAGATCCCATATCCATATCCTTAGGCACTAGGCACACATGTGATTCACACATATATGCAAGTAAAATACTCATACATATAAAATAAATCTAAAAAAACCTTTTTTTTAAAAAGAAGGCATTAACATTAAAAAGGCTGAAGGCTCTAGGTAGAATGCATGTCACCTTTGACACTTCAGAAAGTGGACGCCTTACCTTTTGATGAGTTTGATAGATTTGAAAGCTTCATCCATGTCCCCAATGGTGACAAAGAAGCTGAAGTTGAGGATGGCATCCCGAGTCGGCTTGTCACAGTCCTCCAGACCCACAAAGTCTTGTAGGGGTCTCTTGGCTACCATCTGAGGGATGTGGTAGTGCCCAGAATCTACCCTTTCTTCTTTCTCCACTTCTCCAGGCTGGAGGACAAAGGCCCCATATACTTGTCAGGTACCATGTAAAGGCAATGCCTGCACTCAGTCTCACTTCCTCTAAATTCAAACAACCACTGGGAAGTTTATATGCAGGGAGGCATAGGCATATAGCCAGAGGCCAAATGGTTCCCACAGGGTCCTGAAAACCTTTAATGTCACTGGAATTGATCAAAGCTTTGGGTCCTTGTTTGGGACAACAGGTAAACAAAGGCTGTCCAGGTACAAACTTGTTTTGGGAGCCTCTAATTCAGTATGTCAGAGTCTCTCATTAAAAATGGCCTTTCTGTTACCCTCTCTCAGTGTTCATCATGAAGACGTTTTACCAATTTTAAATCAAGTCAGACACACATGTATCTCTTAAAATTAAAGAACACTAGCCTGTCTTTCTTGAACAGGAAGTGCTGAGGAGCCCACTGGCCCTGCCATGGCTCTTCTAATGTTCTCCGTCCATGTATCTGTGCTTAGACCCTTCTCCCCAGGACTAGAGCTCCCTTCTCTCTGCAGACAATTTGTACAATGTTATGTACACATACTCTCTAGCACATATTTGCCACCATGACTATCCAAGTGGTGGCTTCAACTGCTCCTCCCTAGATCAGCTGTCATGAACAATTCAGCCTCACTGTTCTTTCTGAGCCCACCTGGCAGGCTCAGGGAGGAAACCCCACAGAGGAATCTACACTTGACCTGGACTTTGAAAATCTGGTGAAATGTATCATGCTGCATTGTAGCTGGAAAGTCTTTTGAGGCACAGCATAGGACATAAGCAAAGGTTCTGTTATGGGTAGCTTGAGTTTAGGTCCATAATTAGGTCCATACACACACACACATCTTATAACAGAATGATATATACATATATTATATATAATAACCTAATGATATATATATATACATATATAAAATATTATACACACACACAAATTAGGCAATATCAACTAGGTGACAGAAGAGTTTGGCTAATTGTGCACATAGTTGGACATTGTCCTTCACATTGGTAACATCATCATCATCCTTGGTGTGGTTCTATTGAATCCAGTTTATTATGTGAGCATCCTGGGGAGCCCCAGAATTCCCTGTTCCCTGCTTATTTGCCATGCCTCTTTATTTAAGATCCTTGTTACTGATCTCTGAGGCAAGAATTGTTGTCTGTTTCCACACTGCCCTGAACACATCTGAACTTGTCTCATCTTGGGTGCTAAACAGGGCTTGGACCTCATTTGTATTTGGACTGGAGGCAGAGACTGTTTATCCTATGTCATAGTAGATTGGAACAGCCTGCCAGTCACATGGTAAAGGTGCTGGGAACTAGGAGTATTGGACTTTCTCAGACCATCCTGCGCACTGAAAACCTGGGGGAAAGGAGCCTGAAGCCCTGCATGTCAGCAAACAGAACAAGAGCAGCCTTTAAAGGAACATAATGCCTTCTGTATTCCCTGGCAGCACTTTGCAAGTTAAACTAATGATATTCCTTACATTGCAAACATAGGTCAACCAAGCATTTCTTCTATCTGGAGATCACATGAAATGGCTGCACATGCCACAGGTACACATCAGACCAAGAGCCAATGGGCTCCTGTCAAATTTCACGTGGCTCCATGGGCAAACAAAAAGTCCCAGCTTCCAGAAAAGTTT
Organism: Peromyscus eremicus; assembly: GCF_949786415.1. Taxonomy (NCBI): domain Eukaryota; kingdom Metazoa; phylum Chordata; class Mammalia; order Rodentia; family Cricetidae; genus Peromyscus; species Peromyscus eremicus. The sequence goes on from NC_081423.1 coordinate 18,421,816, forward strand.
CCTCTGAAGGTGAACAAGGTAGGCAGGAAGTGCTGGCACACACACAATACAGCAACAAGATATGGTTCTCAGGGACACGACAAAAACAAGGTGACGAGCTATAATCAGGGGCTTCATACTTACGACTGCATCATAGATGCCTCTTCTGTGGAATAACAACTATGAGTGTAGGCACAGACAGATGAGAAAAAAAGAAAACATGCATGAATGTGTGGAAGAAACAAGAATCCAGAATATAAAATTAATGTGGAAAACTCAACAGGAAGAATTTAAAAGAGCTTTCCAAACTTTCTGTTTTCAAATCAAAGGGAAATTCCACCCAAGAACACAAAACAAGAATGAAAAATGACAGAAAAGTATCAGACTGGTGGTGGAATTCTATTTTAAAATAAAGCCATTAAGGACAGCTGTCCTGACAGAGAAAGGACTCCCAGAACTTAGCTGACCACACAAATACTTTCTCAGCTTTCACGAACATCAATTCCATTTTTAAGGCACATGGAGTGTAACATACAAGCTGTTCATACACCAACTTCTAGCGGCTGTGCAGTACTGCTGTATATGGTAACTTGGAAAACTAGAACCAACTGTCCCGGGTTCATTTTTATTTAAAATGTGTGTATCATTATATATGTATGCTTGCAGATCTTAAGGCTAGAAGCCCCCCTAATGCTGATCACAATGGTCACAAATCAGGTGGCAGTATCCACTGCCACCCTATTCTCTACGGTAATTCCTTTTAAAGTAAATCACAGCTCTAGGAAGAGCTGAGTGTGGCTTCTGTGCTTACGACTGTCTAGCAGTCCACATGGTACAGTTTCATTAGCTTATTGGTTATGTGGAGGGGACTGAATAGCAGATATGGGCTATACTCTGTCTCCCTGTGGCCTATCCTACTACTTACTTTTGGATACAAAAGTAACAACAGGCTAAGTTGTTGGTTGGACACACCTGTAATCCTAGCAATCTCAGCACTCAAGAGGCTGAGGCAGAAGGACTAAGGTGAGTTCAAGGCCACCCTAGGCTACGTAATTAAAATTTTGCAAGAAAGAAAGAAAAAGAGAGAAGGGGTTGGGGTTAGAGAAATGGCCCAGTAGCTACCTGCTCTTGCAGAGAACCATAGTTCAGTTCCCATCACCCAGGGAGCTCACAACTACCTGTATTGCTTCTTGCCTCCACAGGCACCTGCACCCATATGCACATACCCACATGCAGACACACATACATAAAATTAAAAATAACTTTTTAAAGATCGAAAGGTTAGTTTCAGACAATAAGAACAGCACCGGGCTCATTTTAAAGACTGATTTTACATCACCATATGGGGAAACCAAGAAACACTCAGGTAACAGGTAAAAGCTGACACCATTGGTCCCCTCTCCCCACCCTTTTTGGTGTGACAGTACAAGGGCAGTGACAGGGAGGTTGTCTACAGTTTTCCAGAAGATGTGGGTCCAGCAAGATGGCAGCTCCTTTGGTTCAGGGGATCAAAGCCATGGCAGAGTTCAGTGACTATGGAGCTCACTGACAGCTCCAGCCCCTGGGCCAGGCTCTGACCCCACAAGCCCACTGGGCTCCTGTGTGGAAAAAGTCCCTCAGGTAGAGTTGCTCTGTGTGGTAGAACATCTGCCTAGCATGTGTGAGGTCTTGAGTTTGACCCCAGCACTGAAAAAAAAAAAAAAAAGAAAAGAAAACAGGAAAAAGCAGCGGCAGTCTCCACAGTCACCATGGCCACTGCCTCTCAGGTGACAATTGAGCCCAAAGCAAAGGAAGAACAGGGAGTAACTGTGCAGGTATTAGGGATTCCCACCTTTTTTGTGAAGTAATAATGAGGCACTTCCATTCCCAGTAGATTCTGGTAGGTAGGAGGCCGGGGGAAGCAGTCATGGAGCAAGAAGCCATGTTCTTCAGAAGCGAAGAATGACAGAATCAAAACATCTTCCTGGAAGACACAACAATGTTGTTTGGTTTTAAATTTAGCAATATAAATTTCTATTTTCTTCTCAAATTCTTTTTCAGGGGTACAGTCACGACGCCATTCTGCCAGGGCTTCCCAAGCTTCTCATCGTTTGAAGAATGAAGGCATCTTCCATATGACTTCACTTTACCTGTCTGTGACCAACAGACTCCTGAACTCAGGAGGGAAACTCAGGAGTGCCTGTGTTCTTTAAAATTCTCTCTTTGGGTTTCTTTGCTCTGATTTAAAAATCACCAATGAGTCCGGTTAAGCCCAACACCTGGGAGGCAGAGGTAGTTGAATCTCTTTGAGTTAGCGGCCATCCTGGTCTGCATAGTGAGCTGTAGGCCAGCTAGAACTACATAGTGAGACCCTGCCTCAAACCAAAACCAAAACCAAAACCAAACAATAGCAACGTTGACAAAAAACAAAACAAACAAAAACAACAAAAAACACCTCTCTTCTCTGCTCTTAAGAAATAGAGAAGGTACAAGAGACAGATCAAATATTATGTTTCCTCTCTCTCATGTGAGCAGAATAAGCCACAACAAATGCCAGAACTACCTTCCTGTCTGCAACTGCTTCTTAGAAACAAAAAGAGGATGCAGGACTTTTCCTTACTACTGTGGTGTGAACTCTCAGAACTGCACACACCATCATATACTGTGGTGTGAACTCTCAGAACTGCACATACCATCAACTACTGTGGTGTGAACTCTCAGAACTGCACACACCATCAACTACTGTGGTGTGAACTTTCAGAACTGCATACACCATCATATACTGTGGTGTGAACTCTTAGAACTGCACACACCATCAACTACTGTGGTGTGAACTCTCAGAACTGCACACACCATCAACTACTGTGCTGTGAACTCTCAGAACTGCACACACCATCAACTACTGTGGTGTGAACTTTCAGAACTGCACACACCATCATATACTGTGGTGTGAACTTTCAGAACTGCACATACCATCAACTACTGTGTTGTGAACTCTCAGAACTGCACATACCATCAACTACTGTGGTGTGAACTTTCAGAATTGCATACACCATCATATACTGTGGTGTGAACTCTTAGAACTGCACACACCATCAACTACTGTGGTGTGAACTCTCAGAACTGCACACACCATCAACTACTGTGCTGTGAACTCTCAGAACTGCACACACCATCATCACAAAAAACATAAAGAACCACTTGATCACATGACCAGCACTAACCTCCCCATGGATACGCCTCTTACTAGCTATCTTTGCTGTGCCCATTATTTCCTGGAACTGTCACACTGTTCATCTGGAAAATTCCTTTGGCAATGTTTCCTTCATTCCAGTGATACAGAAGCCACTTCAATCTATTCTATCATTCTGGCATTTGAGTATCAAGGACAGGATTTGCTCCTGGTATTCTCAGGGTACTGATTTCAGATGGTCTCAGGGGCAGACTCTCATCTGTGAGAATGCCTCCAGCATGAAGATGAACCCTGAAACTACAGAATGGGCTTCCCTGTACCCTCTGTGTGTACTTGGGAGTTGTGCATACAAACTGCTCTGAGGAAGGTGGGTTACAGTGGCACACAGGTTGCTGGACTTTTTAGGCACATCTGACTTCTTGCAAAACATAAGCCTTGCAAAGTATCAGAGTCCCAGCTCCTATGTGGGTGCTGTTCTGGAGCTAAGAGCACATCTGCATGGAGCCTGAGCCCCACAGAGGTGGGGGGCAGTGAGGAGGGCAGAGACAGTGATTGGAGATAGTTGATGAGGAGTAGATGAGGATTACAGCTCTATCTCAGGTCCAATCTCAGCTCTGTCCACAGAGAAGAGTAACTTGGGGCAGTTGAGAAAATCAAGAAATTAAAATTTGGGGTTAGGCTGGACAAAAAGGTGGGGCAAAACTAGACAGGAAGGGTGGGGCAGATTAAACGGAGAATGCCATCCAACAGACACATCTCACTGCAGCTTTCTTGTGTGGTTCAAGATGGGTCTGTCTGCAGGGTGGTGGTGGTGGTAGTGGTGGTGGTGATCGTGGCACACACCTTTAATTCCAGCACTCAGGAGGCAGAGGCAGGCAGATCTCTGTGAGTTCGAGGCCAGCCTGGTCTACAGAGCTAGTTTCAGGACATCCAGGACTACACAGAAAAACCCTGCCTTGAAGCCCTCCTCCCCTAAATGATGGCTCTGTCCACTGGTTTATGGAAATGATCTTGATGACACAGTGACACTTAATATGTGGGAGAGATGATACAGATATTCTACTTCCCATGAGTGAATTATCCTAGTAACTTTCCCCTAAGTTATGCCATGAAGATACTGTCTGGCAAATGGTTACTATATATGTCTAAACATGTAACATAGCAAACAATAGGTACCTTGTGGCATGTGTCCTCCACGTGGGGCTGTTTGTCTACAGCCTGTGGCTGGGCTCCAGGTGCTTCCTGCAAGGCCTCACACACGAAGAGCCTGGGCTCACTCTGATCCCAGAAATGGTTCACAGGAACGTAACTCTTCAGTCTTTCATGCATAAAGATGTGGGTCCTAAAACAGAAGGGAAGGCCTATCCCCAACTCTGAGAAGAACATTGCTTTTAGTGCTATGCACACCGCTCATAATCATCTCAGGCAATGCCAGCAGGTGACAGTGTTGGCAAGTTCATGGCTCCTGGAGCATCTTTGGGCCACTCACTGTCACACATCCTATCAGAACACACTCTTGCAGACTTTGAGGAATTGGGAGAAAGGGCCTGGGAAGTCTGGCTTGGAGACACAGGGAATGATGCTTGGATCTGGAGGTCCTGCAGAGGCCCTAAAATTTCCTAGGAGGTATTCAGAAGAAAATCTGTGTGACGCTGTCTAATTTTACCCTAGTCTTTCCCATCTATAAGATACCATGATTTATGGGCCCAAAACCTGAAGAAGTTCTATAGGGAGATCAATGAACTAGGTGGCAAAGGATGGAGACCATAAGATAAAGAGGGGAAGCTGGGCGGTGGTGGTGCACACCTTTAATCCCAGCACTCAGGAGGCAGAGGCAGGTGGATCTCTGTGAGTTCGAGGCCAGCCTGATCTACAAAGTGAGTTCAGGACAGGCTCCAAAAGCTACAAAGAGAAACCATCTTGAAAAACCAAAAAGATAAAGAGGGGAACTGACTGTAGAAAGGAAAGGAAAGGTTAGCTCCAAAGATTTACACCCGGTTGCAGAGAACCCAGGAACACTGGGATTGGGATGAAGCTGTATCATTCTGAGGGGCCAGAAGTTCAAGGGCCCATATTCTGAGGCAGGAGGTCAGTGGTACAGTTAGGGGGACGAGAAGAAGGGGTTGTTGAAGTAAGGTATCAACAGAGATGAAAAGTAGACCAAGCAGATTAAAGGAGGCTCCAGAGAAGGCTCTAAGGAGGCAGGCAGGACTCAGAGAGAGGGACAGGAAGAATTCAGGGGAGACTGTGCAGGAAGAGGAGTCAGGAAGGAGGGACCTGCTAGAACTAGCAAACGTCAGACTGGGGTTGGGGTGTAGCTCAGTGGTAGCACACACCAGGTTCTGGGATCCGTCCTTAGCATCACAATCAATCAAACATCAAAACTAGCAAAAACAGCAGAACAGTACAAAGGATGACAGAAAAAACACGCCACTTCCTCTGTTGCCAGTTCCTCTGTTCTGCAGGAGCCACTGAAGCGAGCCTGGAGGCTTCCATCCCATGCTTTCTGTTCTGCACTTACTTCACTGCAGACACACCTAGCATCTTTCCCAAACTATCTGCTTTCCTGACTCAAGTCCTGTGGAATTAAATATAGATGTAGCGAGGTACTGTAAGTGTGTGAAGTCCCAAGAGCACAGTTTTCTGTGGCAAGAACTATATCCATGTGTTACATCAGCCCTCCCCCAACAGAAAGATACTTATTTCTTATTTTCTCTAGAAGCATAGTCTCTACAAAGACAAGCACTTCTTTCCTGTCGGAGCTGCCAATAAGCCTGAGGCCACTCTGTTCTGGGACATTTCTAAAGATGTTTCAGAGAGCTCCTCCAAATTTTGAGTTTCTACTAAGTCAGTTCCATGATCTCAACCCTGAAGCAGAGACCAAGAACTTAGTCTACTCCAACTGCTTACATGTGGGTTTGACTACTGGGTTTACTACTTGTAGCTTCTGTGAGGCTCTGGCGTTCAAATATAACAGTAAGTTGGGCAGTGGCAAATACCATTTTCCACAAAATCCTCGTGGCTATAATCTTACTCATTGGCCTCCGGTTCGTTAAAGGGCAGTGTCTGCATCTGTCCAATCTGTCCAGTCTTGAAGTTGAAGACATTCACTGTGTCCATCTCAACATCATAGATGTAGATTTTGGAATCAGGGCTATTGTCAACCTAGGAAAGAGAAGACATAATGCTCAGGGACTGGAGAGTGCTTTAGGGCCTGTGCCCATGGGGCTGACACAGCACAAACTTGAGGAAAATGCACCTGTCACAAGCCTCCTTGGCTTCCAGCAAATGGCACACCACCAGAATAATAATGTAATTCTCTATTAAGCCTGCTGAGATAGTTTTTTAGTTACTACTTTGTAATTTCAGACAATTTAGAACAAAGTCTAAAAAGTTGTAGCTGTTCTCAGTTTTGACTAGAGATTTAAAAAAAAAAAGAAAGAAAGAAAGAAAGAAAGAAAAAAGAAAAACAGGGTCTCACTATGTAGCCTTGGATAATTTGGGCCAGGTTGACCTTGAACTCACAGAGTTCACTCATATTTTCTCCATTGGTCTGTTGATGGTCATGTAGTGACTGTCCACATTTTGCCCTTGTGAACAGAGCTTCTGTGGATTTAGAATGGAACCGCCACCTTGGAGGCTCCTCCTTGCTGTGAGCAGCAGGCGATTCATGTGTCAACTCCCAAATGGAAATGATCATCGCTCCCGTCGTTGTGACCTTTGTTTCATCTGTATTCAGTTGTATGAATGTTATTTTTGCCTTAAATCCAGGGTCCTTTGGAGTCCTTGGTTAGTCTACCTCAGCTAATAAAATGTCTCCAGGCTGAGCACGGTGGTGCACACCTTAAATTCCAGCACTCAGGAGGTAGAGGCAGGCAGATCCCTGTGAGTTCTAGGCCAGCCTGGTCTACAGAGTGAGTCTAGGACAGCCAGGGCGACACAGAGAAACCCTGTCTTGAAACCCGCCCCCCCTCCCCCAAAAGGGCCACATGTTATATGACATGTCCAGAACATGAAAATCCAGAGAGAGTAAGCAGGCCTGTGGTTGCCAGGAGCTAAGATGGGGGGGAATGGACATGGCAGTTAATGGGTGTGACATTAATGAATGAATGTCTGGAAGCAGACAGAGGCTGCAGCTGTGCTATACTGCAAATGTACCAAGTGTCACTGGATTGTTCACTTCAAATGGTTAATTTTACAGTATATGACTCTTATCTCAAGTTTTTAGAGAACCTATTTTAAGATAAAGGAAAGTCAGCATTCCCAAATGGCACCTTGAGCCTGTAACTGCTCAGTAATGTCCTGGAGCAGAGGAAGGAGGTGGGAACGCACTGGCCCATGCCCATCTGGCAGCATAAGCAGTGAAACATGCCCACCCGAGGGTTCTTTCTATGCCATCTCTGAAATCTGCATCTGGACCCTGGCCCTCAGAAGAGAATGCTCAGTAAGTGGCTTTGGACACAAAAGAAAACAAGTAGCTCTTGGGTTCTACCTTCGGTTCAGACTTAGCTGCTCTGGGCTTTCTAGGTTCGGACATGCAGAGCGTCACTGGTGATCCTGGCTGCCTTACCTCATGACGGCACACAAAGATTTCTTTTTTTTTTTTTTTTTGAGCTGAGGATCGAACCCAGGGCCTTGCAGGGCCTTGAAAGTGCTCTACCACTGAGCTAAATCCCCAACCCAAAAGATTTCTTAAAAAAAGAATCCACGTGCATGCAGAATTTGCCTGCATGTATGCATGTGTAGCACATGTGTGCCTAGTGCCCACAGAGGTCAGAAGAGGCGGTCAGATCCTCTGGAATTTGAGTTAAGGATATGTGAACCACCAGGTGGGTGCTGGAACAGCACCAAGGTCCTCTTCAAGAGCAACAAGTGCTCTTAACCTGAGTCATCTCTCCAGTTTCTACACCTAAGGATTTCTGAGGGTCAGGGATGTTCTCTTCTCACAGGTTCAAATGCTCCCTATCTAGATCCAGAGGACTCTCTACTGCTGGCTCATGCAGCTGTCTGCCTCACACTGCTGCCACTTTGTGTCCTTATTTCCTTTCGTACTAACCTCATTGTGGGGCTCTCCCATTCTTCCTTCCCTTGTTCCAAACAAGCTGCCATGAGGGTCAGGATCCTGAGCTGCAGCACTTACTGGGCTGGTGCATTTTAAGACTGGGTCAGGGGGACTTGCAAAACACAACTCATAATGATGTTACCACTATAACCTTCTCATTTCTCACTTCCTTCTTTTGAAGACTTGCAGAGGAAGAATCTCATGTACATGTATATACAAAAGAAGCTGAGGAAAGGGAAGAGCTGGGCTCAATCCCCCGTTCCTCACCTCCTCCACTGTGTCCACCTGCCTTTGTGTTCTGTTAATTCAGTGTCTTCCTCAGGGCGTCTGCCAATGGGCACAAAGGCAGCCGGCTCCTCAAGCCCACAGAGCAATGAAGAGGAAACACATATCCAGAAGGAAACTTTATTCTCGTAGGCACGAGAATCATAGAGTGTGAGTCCCTTAAAAAGGCAGGATAAAATTTCGCAGGAACTTCAGACAAAAGAAGATGCTACAGGCTTAACAGTGGTAGAAGAAACTGTCATCCCTTCTTGCGACAAAGAGTTTGGCTGGGTGACGAAGAAGACAAGCAAGAAGAAGACAATCAAGAAAAGGATGAAGGGCCTCTGAAGAGGACGCCACAGTTTCTGATGAGAACCAAGAGAGGCAGGAAAAGATGGAAAGTGCATGCAGGTAAGCACTGGCCAGCTGTGGTGGTGCACATCTGTGATCCCAGCACTCGGGAGGTGTGGGAGAGCCAGCCCTGAAGTTGTGAGCATGTCATGCGGTGTGGCACGGGCAGGGGAGAGATGCCACACCCCCCCACACCCTCCTGAGGTGGGTGGAGAGCTGGCCCTGGCCCTCACCAGCTGCAGCACTCAAGAGAGTGGCCCCTATGCCACACCTGGACATCAAGTAGAGCTGACCTTGAAGATGCAGGTGTTGGGCATCTGACCCTGAGGACATGAAAGAACTGGCCCCACCCCTTACTTACTGCTGCAAGGGGTGAACTTGCCAGGAAAATGTAGGAGAGCTCACCCTGGTAGTGAGGACAAAGGAGAGCTGGCGGACTGACCAACTCTGCAACTACCCAGGCCCAGAACCAGGGCTCAACATCCATCCTATCTCTAACCTGCTGGAGCAAGTGAAGGAACTAGTCCTGCAGACCCAAAGCTGAAGGATTTCCACAACATAGGGCAACAGCAGGATATCCAAGAGGAGTTCCAGTGAGGTCTCAGCATAGACAGTGTAGCAGAAACCAGAGGCCTCGAACCAGACCCATGACTCCCTGCAATGAACACTTGCAAGTAAAGATATATGGATAAGTGTTTACTGTGTGACTCACTGTGTCACCCTACAGTCTCCATGATTAAATTGATTTTTTCCTTCTCTCTTTTTTCTTTTTTCTCTTAAATTTTATTTTATTTGGGGGGTGGTTTGCAAGGGCAGAGGGTGGATACGAAGGGATAGGAAATGAATGGGATAGAGATGCATGATGTGAAAAACACAAAGAATAAATAAATAACAAAAAACAACACTATACGGAGTGTGTGTTAAGATGGAAGCAGGCAGGAGAGAGCCGATGGATGGAGGGGCTAGACAGAGGGCAAAACATAAAGCCCCAAAAGATCTACTAAGGAGAGTATATCCAGCCAGAGCCGACGCTATGGAGGGCCTTCACATGGACCAGCCGAAGGCCAGCAGGGATGTCGGCCTTACCTTGCTAAGGAGGATGCTGATCTTGTTCCCACTGGCATTGCATCTCAGAGAAGTGATGCTCCCCACATCAGGGATCAGCTGAGCCAGGTTCTTGCAGCTGCAGTGCACTTTTGCTTCCCTGTGGGGACAGGAGAGGAAAGGATGATGTCAGCATCAGCAGTGGTCCCTGTGATCACAGAAATTCATTTCTCGCCGGGCGGTGGTGGCGCATGCCTTTAATCCCAGCACTCGGGAGGCAGAGCCAGGCGGATCTCTGTGAGTTCGAGGCCAGCCTGGGCTACCAAGTGAGTTTCAGGAAAGACGCAAAGCTACACAGAGAAACCTTGTCTCGAAAAACCAAAAAAAAAAAAAAAAAGAAATTCATTTCTCTAACTGCTGAGACCTTGGCCTAGGGGTGTTCTGTTCAGCTCACTGCTTCTCACCTTATGCACTGAACCCCTAGCACAGGGAAAAGGTTAATTTATAGAACCAATATATAGTCTCTTCTAAATTAGAAAAAAAAAGTGTCACGTGAGATAAGAACCTAAGATTTTTGACATTGTTCCAATTTTCTGTCTACTAAATTGTCTCATACTACTTCTGTTTGGATGAAAACTGTACCTTCTGGAAAGATCAAAACTTTTAAAGTGAGCTAAATCTGTCCCTGCAACCAGGAAAGTCCCACAGATGTCTAGGAAGCAGGGGCTCCCCTCGGTCTCCGAGAACAGCAGAAGTTGTTTGACAGTTCCCTGGGGAAAGAAGAACAAGTTTAGCTGTACACTTCTATGGTGCCCCATTTCCCTCCTAAACAATATTCATCTCCTGCACCCCACTCATTCACCCAGTAAGTGATTACTAATGGGCCAGCATGCATCTAAACTAGGGTTGGTTCCAGAGGAAGAGAGGCTACTGTCTCATACAGTCTTGGTGCCACATGCCTCAAGTCAAGGATCAAAGATACCAAGGGCACTCAGATGAGAAGTGCTCTATGGTCACACACAGGATGATGGAATGTAGCAAGGGTAGATGGATGGTGACCTCTGTCCCTGTGGGTAAGAGCTCCTAAGATACTTCTCACGTTGTCAATGTTAAGTGCATGGTCATCTGGGTGGTAAGAGGAGGAACGGTGCTCTCCCGGATGTCTGTCACATTTTGGACATACACCATTTGCGGAAGGCAATTCACAGAGCTTCACACTTATAACACACTCATGCTTTCTATAGCTCACATTTCAGCAAACTACTTAAGAAATTAATGTCGCCGGGCGGTGGTGGCACACGCCTTTAATCCCAGCACTTGGGAGGCAGAGCCAGGCGGATCTCTGTGAGTTTGAGGCCAGCCTGGACTACCAAGTGAGTCCCAGGAAAGGCGCAAAGCTACACAGAGAAACCCTGTCTCGAAAAAACCAAAAAAAAAAAAAAAAAAAAAAAAAAAAAAAAAAAAGAAATTAATGTCTATTTTGGGGGCAGTGTTTAATATGAGGTGATCCAGGAAGAAGGCTATCAGGAGAACCCGGAACAGGAGGTGACACACACTGAACAAGTGTCTCTGTGCCTACGATCCTTAAGTCTGGTATGGCTGCAAGAGTGAGCAATGGGGCCGGGTGGCAGTGGCACATGTCTTTAATCCCAGCACTCGGGAGGCAGAGCCAGGCGGATCTCTGTGAGTTTGAGGCCAGCCTGGTCTACAGAGTGAGATCCAGAACAGGCACCAAAAAACTACAGAGAAACCCTGCCTTGAAAAAAAAGCAAAAAACAAAACAAGAGTGAGCAACGGAGAAAGCTGTATGCTTTGAGGGTGGCCAGGTGGAGCAGAGGCCATATGGATACATTACTGCAGGAAAAGAGGCAGTGCTCTCCAGTTCAAGTTTACCCACATCTGTTCTGCTTCCATAGTTTCCACTTCTCAGGTTCCACAACAAATCTAGCCTGTATTCAAGAAGAGGAAGTACCCTACTTCTTTCTCCTCTGTGAGAATCCACTACCTCTCACAACTCACTGTCTGAACCAGGATTCTATCGTCCTTCACCAACTCCCAGTCTTTTCACCATGCAAGCACAGAAGTTCTATTCTAATGAAAACTAACACAAAACCAGGAAGAGGCAACCCCAAATCTACCTTACTCCTGCTGACGTTAACATCAGCCCACCAACCTCCTGCCTCACTTCCACTCTACCCAGGGCTCTGGCTTCAGTCTTGACCATGTATGGCCCATACCTTGACCCTCTCTAAAGGTAATGGTGCAGGAAAAAGGCAAGGAAGTGTCTGAAGACACCTTATCATTGAGCCAGACACTAATAGAGCCACACATCTGCCTCCTGACGAGAGACATGGGCGGGAATGTGAGAGACCACTAGCATTTCCTCACTGACCACAACCAACACACATGTCTTCTGTAACATAAAAATAGCAGACAGGCTGGAGGTGTGGCTTAGTGTATGGTGTGTGCATGAGGAATGGGTTCTATCCAAACACTGTACTGAAAAACAAAAACCAAAAGAAGGAGGAGGAGGAAGAAGAGGAGGAAGAGGAGGAGGAGGAGGAGGAGGACCCAACTCCATGCCAGTTGTTGCTCCTATAGACAGGCTCCTTAGCTCTGTTTCTAATTTCCTGCAAAGCCCAGCATCCGCAGGTCTTTACTGTGATGCAGCTTCCCTCACTCTGCCAAGAACAGCACCTTTCTCTCATCTCTGTCCACAACGGACGCCCCATTCTCAACTGCTGACGTCAGAGCGCAGACATTAAGGAACAAGAGGCAGCACGGGAAGGGAGGAGACTTTGCTCGGGTGTAGGCTGTCCAGTAGGCCCTGGCCTCCTGCCCTCGGCCTCTCTATAGGCTGTAGAAAACCACAGCCTCACAAGTTCTATGCCAGTGCCCAGTACTTCTTCCCAGGAGGGTGTAGGGCCACATGGCGCTTCCCCTCACATCTGCACCATTCAGTCTCACACCAGTGGTTCTTCCTGTCCCTTCTCGATTCAATCTTCACTCTGGCTGCCTGTGACCAGGCTGGGGCCTGGATGAGCAGCATGTGAGGTACAAGATCATGGATGTGGCAATTCCAGTGAAGCAAACTGGGTTCCAAGAAACAGCTCAAAGTCCCATATAAAAATCACACCCCGGCTGGGGAGACGGCTCGGATGGTAAAGTGCTTGCATCACGAACATGAGGATCTGAATCTGGATCCTAAAACCCACATAAAGCTAGACATACTGACATGCCCCTGAATTCCAGTGGTGGTAAGATGGGAGGCTGAGACAGGCAGATACTTGGGAGCTTGTGGGCCCGCTAGCCTACATATGTGGTGAAGTTCCAGGTCAATGAGCCACCCTGTCTCACATAAAAAGTTGAAGGAGCCAGAGGATGAATACCTGATATTGTCTTCTGACCCCATGTACACCATGTATGTGTGCACATACATAATCTTTCTTTCCATTATCCTTTCTCTCTCCTCCCCACCCACCCCATGCACACACACTCAATTGATAGATTAAAAACCAGAGACAGGCTCTCAATCCTGTCATAGAATGTTGCCTTACACAATGGGCTGAACAACTGCCTCCCAAAAGATCCCTTTTCTTGAAACTCTACTGTAAAAGAGTTTTTGCAGATGTAAGTAAATCAAGGATTTGTTTATTTTTATGGTTCTGGGGGTGTACCTCAGGGCTCTGCCCAATCTAGACACTCCACTATTCCACACTCTTAGTCCAAAGACTTTTAGATGAAATCACTCAGTGAGTCCTAAAACCAGTGACAAGTGACTGTTTTCTATGCTCTGAATGGAACCCAGGGCCTCCACACTAAGCATATAGCCCACCACTAAACTGTATACCCTAGGGAAAGTGTTTGTTTTAAAGGTTTATTTACTTTTTGTGTATGTATGTTTTAATCACATGCTTGTCTGCATACTACAAATATGCCTGGTGTCTTTGGAGCTCAGAAGAGAGTATCAGATGCTCTGGAACTGGAACTAGGGATGGCTGTAAGCCACCATGTGGGTGCTAGGAATAGAACCCAGCCATCCGTAAGACTGAGTTCTTTTAGCTGCTGAGCCATCTTTCTAGCTTCTAAAAGTGTTTTTATCAGACATGAAGAGAAGATACAGCTACAGAGAGATGCCATGTGAAGAACAGAGCACAGGAAAACCTCTGTAAGCCAAGGGCACCAGGGACTGACAGCACCATTGCCTCCTAGGAACTAAGAGAGGTGGGAACAGATCCCCTGGTAAAGCTTTCTGAACCAACTTGCCCCGACCAATCTAGATTCAGGACTTGATTTCCAGAACTGTAAGAGAATAAATTTCTGTTGCCTTGAGCCAGTGGTTTGTGAGAATTCGTTGTAGCGGCCATAGCAAGTTAGTTTCATGTCAGTCCTGGGTTCTAGCACGTCACAGTGGGATGCAGACAGGGAAGATAACGTGACATAGGTGCTGTGCCAGAGGCCTGTCACCATGCGAGGCCAGCACTGCCCCCATCTTGGCTTCACCCTCACTCACATTTAGGGGGCGGGCTCATCCAGAACCATCATCTAAGCTGATAGTACGAAGCCTTCAGGAGGTTTTTAAACCAACAAGCATTTCCTCCCATTTTATAGCCCAGCATAGTCAAAGTCCAGGGAAATGAACTTTTCCCCTGAGAAACGCTCTAACCCTGCCTCTCTGTTTCAGAGGTCAAAGCATGGATGGGGAGGCTACACCAGAACCCATTTCCAGTGGGCCACCTGATTGGAAAATAGGACTTGGGACCAGGAGACAGCGTTTTCGACTTCCCTGGACCTTCACCATCCCGGTCACTGTCCGTCACTCCTCACCTGCCAGGTCCGCACTTGGATTCGGTTTGGCTCCACTGTATAAACGCTTTCCTCATGCATTGCCAACACTGACGTTTCACACAGGAATGTCCCTGAAATGAAAGATGAACATCAGAACAGCATCAGCATGGTACAAGTGCCTTGTGTGGAATCCCTAGTCAGCTTGGTCCTCATGGTAGCTCCATGAGAATATTTTAGCTCCATGAATCTTGTAGATGAGCAGAACAAGATTCCAGAATAAAAAAGGAAAACAAAAACAAAACAGAAAAATAGCACAAACACTAAAAATATAAAACTAAGAAACATGAAAACACAATAAAAAAGAAGAGTCACAAAGGAACATCTGCTCTGAACACAGGGAGTGATATAGGCTCCTGGGGCCCCAGGCCTGAACTGAGGGACTCGACATGCCCACCCACCCTGCTCACTAGCCTTATCTACCCTCCCCCTGGTTGAAGGTGCTCCTGGCAGCACATCTAGAGCAGCATGACTGACTAAGCACCTGTCCTTGTCATGAGGAACTTTGGAGGCTCTGTGCCCTGCCAAAGGTGCTGAAGAGCGTATTAGTCAAGGAAGTGACAACATACTTGAAACGGAAGACGTCTCAGCACCTGCTGTCCTAGTCATTACTGAGGTAAGAGCGCTCATCCTTGATTCTTGGGACTCACAGGGAAGAGGAGCGGTGGTGTGTGAATTACTGTACAGTACAAGCAATATGACAATTTTATCTATCAGAGAACTTCAGACTACAATATGGAATGCACAGAGGTTCTTGTGCTCATAGATAAGCACTAGGGGAATCAAGCACATTAAACATACAGGGTTGTCTCTGCATACAGAGGTGCAGAGGGTAAGGTCAAGTGGAAAGATATATAACTAACTTGTCTTCCACCCACAAGGCTGGGAGCAGTGGGGAGGTCCACAGAGTTTTCCTAGTGAAATCTGCACTTGCTTTATGCAACCGGGCTGCATAAGGGGATGACTTGACCATGTGCATGGTTACCAGGTGTGTGGAAGGGTCTGCATTGGGGCTGTGCAGTGTACTTTGATCTAGCAAGGGGGAGGTCTTTTGCCCCGCCCCTTGGCATTGTTATAAAAAGTCCTTTTGTAGAGACAGAAGGGGCTGTTGGGTATTGACTTAGGTCCTCCCGAAGCTACCCTGTGTTTCTGTCTCATCTCTGCTATCTTTCTATCTACAAATTCCTTATTCCTCTCTCCTCCTCATAGGAACCCTGTAAAAGGTGGGAGCTGGCCTCCCACAGAGCAGATGTGGTTAACAGCCTGGTGACCTTTGCACTATCTGTGTAGCCTAGACCATACTGGATCTTCCCCAGATACTTATTGTGAGCTTGTCAATCTAGAGAACATATCTTTATGGAAAAGTATAGAACATATCTTTATGGAAGAGGTCACATATATTTTATAAAGAGTTTCTTTTCTTTGGTTTTTTGAGACAGGGTTTCTCTGTGTAGCCTTTGCTGCCCTGGGACTCATGCTATACACCAGGCTGGCCTCGAACTAACAGAGATCTGCCAGTCTCTGCCTCTTGAGTGTTGTAGTTTCAATGTAGTCATGTCTTAAGCTTTATTGTGTACATGGCAGTGAGTTAATTATAACCAGAAAAATTCTCATGAAATTGTGCTATGTTTAAATATGCCTAAAACAAACTACTTGAGGTCAGATTCTCGAAGTTTGTACCAACACTTGCCAGGGTCGTGTTGACCTGAATTACCTTCTTGTCTCCTATGTATTGTTACTCTGCTGGTGGCATAAAGTGTTAAGGGAGATAAAAAGGGAGTGGAAAAGAAATGAGGAAGTGAAGTGATGACCAGTGGACAGCAGCATGGTCAGCTTTCTAAGATTTAAGAGGTCTCAGAGGTACAGAGGGTAAGGTCAAGAAGGCTTTACAGGCTCAGGAATTCAGGAGGCTGTAAGACAGTGCCAGAAGGTCTGTGCTCTGAATCCCAAAGTTTGTCAAGACTACTATATAGGACACTAGATGCTAAAGCCTCAGAGGGGAGGTTATTCTGGACTGTCCAGAGAGGCTCAAAACATAGTTATAGGTGTCCTTGTGAGGAGGGATTGATGACAGGGTCAATGTGGCAATACAACCAAAGATGAGCTCTGTGACCATAAACCAAAGACTGCAGTAGCCAGAAGCTAGAAGAATCAAAGAATGGACTTTCCCCTTGATGATCAAGGGGATACGGCCCTGTTTGCTAGATTTTGTTTTTCTGGCCTTTGAAACTATAGAGAATAAATTCCTGTGATTTTAAACCATCACGGTGCTATAGAAGCACTATGAAACTCATATATGTGTGTGGAGGGCAGAGGTAGCCAAATTGAAGAGAGAAAGCTGGAGAAATTGGTGCAATGCAGAGCTCAGCTTTGAGACTGATTGATCATGTGAAGATCCACCTGTGGCTCATAGCCACGGCTGGCTTACAGTCATTTTACAGGACACTTGTGCAGTAGCTCCCTTCCTTAGAAGGAACCAAATTGCTTATGCTCCTGCAGCCTTGTTAGCAGTTCTGGAGCCCAGGAGGATTTGCTGGTGCAGAGCCTCATTATACTGCTGAAATACCTTGACCACTTCACAGGATGCAGTCCAGGAAGCCCTGACTCTAGGAATTCAGGCACAGGAATGAGAGCTGGCGTGAGGATCTTGCTAGCTCTGTGCTAACCCCCCTACTCTGCATTAGAAGGTGAAGCAATTCTAACCTGCATTCCTTAAGGTAGATCCTGAAGGTTCAAAGACTGCCACCTGTTTTCCATTCCAGACAGCCACAGCATCCTAAAATGAACATGGATGTCCAAAAGCAGAGATAAGGAAGAGTGAAGTGCAGACCACAGACCCACCACATGTTCCCGAAGCCTGCCCTCTTCCTTCATCACTGAGTGTTGCCATGCCATCAGCCCAGCTCAGCTCACCGAGTGGGCCACGGATGCACGTTAGACCTAAAATGCCTGTGGGTTTTTAGTATTTTCTTTTTCTAAGTATGACACACATGGACATCCAGGATGGCTTAAGCTGTCACCAAGTCCCCTTGCTGTCCTGAATTACCCTAATGACCCAGCAGTCAGTTCTTTTGGCTACATTCAAGACCCTTGTCTAATACCCACAGCCCACTCTTGGTAGTCACCTTGGTAGCGAACACTCCAGTGATGTGCATGTCAGTATGCAGACTGTGTGTGCTCCCCGTGGACAGGAAAGACACATTGACTAAGCTTGGGGAGATCTGCACAGCAGCTACTTGCTGGTGAAAGTGCGATGACATGGCTTGCTCACTGAGGATGGACACAGAGTTGACGCTGCTCACTGCCAGAAGGTTCTTCCTGGAGCCCCACTTCAGTACCATGTGGGGAGAATCAAATGCATAAACAGGAGAGACCGTCAGGAAGTATATAAACACTCCTGATGAGAGTCTATAAGCTGCTTCTTGTTATTTAAAATACTGATCGACTTGAGCTATGAACTGGCAGGCAGACACCTGTGTGGCTGCTCTACACAGGGTCTGCTCTAACTGCAGGGCATCTGCTAGGAATTTGCCATTCTGATTATGACATATTCATATTTCTTATTTTATATGAATTTATAGGTAATTTATATCATTAAATTATCCAGCTTTCTTTTGCTGTGAGAAAGAAATGTTTCCTAGCTTTAAGTCAACCTGAAATGCTCAGTTCTCACAACTAATTAAGAGCCATGTAAAAGATCAGAATATAGGGGTTGGGGATTTAGCTCAGTGGTAGAGCGAAAGGCCCTGGGTTCGGTCCTGAGCTCTTAAAAAAAAAAAAAAAAAGACAAAAAAAAAAAGATCAGAATATAGCCAAAAAGGAGGTATCAGAAGTAGCTGTGAGATGATCCAGATGATGCTGGACTCAGCCAAGACTTCAAAGAGGCTGTAATAAATATGGTCATTATCATAAGCATCCTACTGCAATACTAGAAGGTATGATGATTCTGTCTCATCAGACACAGTGTTAACAAGTGACAAATTAAACACAAAATGCTCCCAAGAAATGAAGCCCATGTCTATACAAAAACCTGCACACACGTTAACAGCAGCTTCATTTATAACCGCTCCAAAGCTGAATCAGCCCAAATGCCCATCAGCAGAAAACTGTAGTCTACCCATGCAACAGGGACGTCAGCCATAAAACGGGAGCACTGACACCCGCTGTGACACGAGATGTCAGGGAACAAAAGCACAAAGACTGGGTTTTATATGCTTCTATTTGTGTAGTTTTTATTCTTTTTTTTTTATTATTAAATTTATTTATTTTACATCCTGACAGAAGTTTCCCATCCCTCCTCTCCTCTGCCCCTCCACCTCAATCCACACTCCTCCAGGAGACAAGGTTTTAAAGACAGGGCTCTCTTCACAGCACCTGCTGTCCTGAACTCCCAGAGACCCGCCTGCCTCTGCCTCCCGAGTGCTGGGGTTAAAGGCGTGCGCCACTATGCCTGGCTGGTTGCTTCATTTTTTTATGAAATGTCCAGAGTAGACACATCCAGAGTCACAAAGTCTATTACTGGCTGTGGAGGGCTGGGAAAAGGAGAAGTGGAGGAGGGTGTGCATCTCTTCTTAGAGCAACTAAAATGTTTTCAGGTTTGTTGTGAAGAAAAAAATATTGTGGTGAAGGCTGGCAAAACTCAGTGAATATACTAAAAACCACTGGATATGTAACTTGTGTATTAATGAAGCTGTTTTAAACATATTTACATATGAATATATATAGGTAGAGACAGAAAACTTAGTATATAGACTGACAGATATTAATATACATCCACAATCCCTTATCTGCAATACTGAAACTCAAAAGACATTTCAAATCTATTCTCTTCTTCCTTCTTCCTCCTCCTCCTCCTCCTTCTTTGGTTTTTTGAGACAGGGTTTCTGTGTGTAGCCCTGGCTGTCCTGGAACTCAGACCTGCCTCTACCTCCCCTGAGTTCTGGGATTAAAGGTGTGCACCACCACTGCCCGGTTCTCTTTTCGTTTCTTAAAAGACAGGCTCTTTCATTATGTTGCCCAGGCTTTCCTCAAACTTGTGAGTTCACTGACTGTCCTGCCTCAGCCTTCCAAGTAGCTGGGACTATAGGCATGCATCACCATACCTGACAAATACTTTCCCTCCCCACCATCCCCAGACAGAGTTTTCTCTGGGTAGACCAGGCTGGCCTCAAACTCAGAGATCTGCCTGCCTCTGCCTCACAAATGTTGGGATTAAAGGCATGTGCTACCACCCCCATACAACTCAGGCTGGCCTCATGCCTCAGGTTCCTAAGTATTGGGATTACACATCTATATAATTTCTTGTTAGTATTATTTTTCTGGTGCTAAATTGAATAACTGATTAAAAAAAGGATTAATTTTTTTTAAACAAGTTAATTATGTTCTCTGTTTGGTACAGCAGACAATGAGTGCACCAAATGTGCTACAGAGCTGTTATACTGTACCTTTATTTGTGTGATGTTTCCTTCAAGCTCAGTCGGTGTTTGAAGGGCCCACATGTCCTTGCCCTCCACCCCTCTGCCATTTAGGGAATTTGGCATTTTTTTCCACAAGGCTACTCGCCCTTTATTGGTCCCAGCAGCCAGGAGACCTACAGGTAAAAGCAAAGCACAGGTTACTTGTTGAAAAAGACTTGAAAGGTGCTGGGGATGCTGTTTTTTGTTTCCATCTGCCTTACTCAGGCTGCTAATCCAGTGCTCCACCAGTGCTGAACACTCAGCAGGGGCGAACTCAGTGACACTCTGGCTCTTCTCCTACTTCCTGTCCTTGGTATTTGCACACTCATGCATTTGTATACTTTCCCTAGTGCACAAACACTTAGCCATACCACCCAAGGTCCAGGCATCGATGTATGTAATGCCAGTGATTCTGTTTTGGTCAAACCTTTTAAACACTGTGTGAAATAAGGCTTTACTGCCACTTGTTCATCTTTGACTGACTGATCATAACAACTTAGTTACTTTCTTTCTTTAAAGACAGTACCTCACTATGTAGCCTTGGCTGGCCTGGAACTCACAATATAGACCAGGTTGGCCTTGAACTCACAGAGATCCACCTGCTTCTGCCTTCTGAGTACTGGGATTAAAGGTCTGTGCCACCGTACCCAGCTTCCATTTTTGAATAGGCTCTAAGTCTCACTATAACTTTTCTTCCCTGACACAATGCTTAAAGTTTTCTCTATTCTTTTCACGTCAGGCCAAGAAATCTCACCTTTGGCTTTACAGAAACAAGCACAGTTTATACTCTCTCCTTTTTCGAAGCCTAACTTCTCCTGTGGGCTCAGTATGTAATTCTCTCCTCGTTCTAAGTCCCAGAATCTGCAACAGAAAGAGGAAAGCCCTGTGAAGAGTTGCATTAGTGTCCTCCTCTGACCTGAGGGCTGTATCCAGCTTGGGATGAAAAGTCAGAGCTGTGCCCTACAGACTCCTGATACAATAAAGAAACCTATGTTATACTGTTTACAATTAGCAAGGGTGGTTAGTAAAGGATAGTTTACATGTGGCTTAGAGGAAGAAGAGAACACAGGAATCCCAGCTACACACAGTAACAGTGAACATTATGTGGCCAAAAAGATACCAAAATGCCTGTTTCTATTTATGCCAAACTTAAGAAACTATGCAGAACTAGGCTTGGCAGTGTGTATCTATAGTCCTAGTTACTTGAGAGGCTGAGGCAGGAGCACTGTTTGAGCCTAGAAGCTAGACACCAGTATAAACAGTAACATCAAGACCCTGTATCAAAAACAAACTTCTCCCAAACCAGGCAAAGTGATTCCAAGGGCAGATGTGATATAGTCATGCTGCCTGAAGGAATGGGGGAAAGCAGGAAGAACAGTTAGAGAAGGGACCTGGTGCCTCCACTGTTTAGTTTCATAGACCTGTCTAATATGTGAAAGTTCATCCAATGTGCGTTATCCCTGTGTATATTAAAGAGTCTGCTCCAGACAGGATTTTCCAGGGATCGGCACGGGAAGACAAGCTCTCACCTGAGCACTGGTTCTCCGATGGCTGTGACAAGAAGGCTACCCTCTATCAAAGTGATATCTGCCCGGCGGCCTGGTTTCCCACTCAACTTTACCTGTATGGGGAAAAAGGCAACTTGAAAGAAGCACAAGGCTCTTGCTGAGATGCCTGATGAAACTGTGTTAGCCTGGCATCTGGTCTTCAGTGACGTCACTGAGACTCACCAAGGGGTCACAACACAAGGCAAATGGGGGAAATGGAGAGTTGGCCTTATATTTAAAGGGTTGGGCTGGAGGGATGACTCAGTTTAAGAGCACTTGCTGCTCTTCCAGAGGACCAGGGTTTGATTCCCAGCACTCACATGGCTGTTCACCACTGTTTGTAACTCCAGTCCCAAGGGATCCAACAACCTCTTTTGGCCTCAGTGGGCACTAGGCACACTCAGAGTACACAGACATGTGTGCAAGCAAAACACGTACACACAAAATAAAATAAAAATTCTAAAAAGATTAGGAAAAAGATGTATAGGCTGAAGCAAACAACAACTTACACATGAAGAGATGTCTGACCTAGTGTATGGTGGGCATTTCTATACTGAATACTAAACACTCCTTGCTCTGTCATGACTATACTTTAGGGACGGTCTCCCATCCCCAGTTTGTGCAGAAAGCAGACTTTCCCAGAGTCCAACAAACAGGACAGAGCTAGTCAGGTACCTGAAGCAAGGTGCTATGAGCTTTCTCCTCCCCATCCCGTTCATACGTTGAAGCACCAACTACCCATGTGATGAATCGAACACAAAGGGCCTTCAGCAGGTGATTAAGGGAGGATGCTGGAGTCTGGCCCCAAGAACAGATGGAGCAGAGAGCGCATGCTCTCATTTTCCCTCAAGCTCATCTGTTCTCTTCCTCCACCTCTCCAGACTCCATGGAAGGACACGGGGAGGCCATTCTATGTAATCCAGAAATCGATCCCTCAGCAAGAACTGAACTGGCTGTCGCCTATTTGGACTTCCTGATTCCAGAACTGTGAGTGAAATGTCTGTTGTTAAACTATCTAGTGAGTGGTTATTTGTGAAGTTGGCTCAAGCTGACTAAGACACTTCGCCCATGACATTCCAGGACTATTCACAACTGCTGTTATAGGACAGAGTGAGCTCTCCAACCTAGAGGAGTATGGTTAGGGAAAGCTCAGCATTCTCTATGGTTCATGGATTCTTATAAATCCGGACCAGCTGGGCATTCTGGCTCACCCCTATAATCCCAGAATTAAAGAGACTAAGGCAGGACGATCAGAAGTTCAAGGACAGTCTTGGCTATATAGCAAGTTCCAGGCCAAGGTGGAAACATGAGACCTTGTCTCAAAGAAACAAAAAATATGCTGGGGGCGGTGGTGCACACCTTTAATGCCAGCACTCAGGAGGCAGAGGCAGGCAGAGCTCTGTGAGTCTGTGGCCACTCTGGTCTACAGAGTGAGATCCAGGACAGCCAGGGCTACACAGAGGAACCCTATCTCGAAAAACCAAAAAATAAACAAACAAACAAAAGCCCCCAAACCAAAACAAAACTGATAAAAGAAACAAAAGAGGGCTGGAGAGATAGCTCAATATTTAAGAGCACTGACTGCTCTTCCATAGGGCTTGGGTTCAACTGCCAGGACCCACATGATGGCCCACTCCAGTTTCATGGGATCCAACACCCTCCTCTGGCCTCCATGGGCACCAAGCATGTATTTGGTATAGAGACATACATGCAAGCAAAATACCTACACATACTTTAAAAAAAGAAAAAAAAAAGAAAAAAAGAAAGAAAAGAGGAACAAAAGATGAACAGGGGCAGCAAGCAACAGGGCTCTTAAATGAACTGTACAGGGTGTACAAGTGACCTTTATCTAGGAGCATGTGGCAACGGACGCCTTTCCTGTGGGCCTCTTTTTTTTTTTTTTTTCAAAGATTTATTTATTATGTATACAATGTTCTGTCTGCATGTACCCCTGCCCTCCAGAAGAGGGCACCAGATCTCATTACAGATGGTTGTGAGCTACCATGTGGTTGCTGGAAATTGAACTCAGTACCTCTGGAAGAACAGCCAGTGCTCTTAACCTCTGAGCCATCTCTCCAGCCCTCTAGTGGGCCTCTTAAACGCGCAGAGGGTCTCAGGGCTACAACACAGCTGTCTTTCATGGACATCCTGGCATCTTAACATTACAGTTCAGCCAAGGTAACTAACATTTGTTCACTGCATAAAACAAAGTAAACACCTATGGTGGCAAACAGCAGATGTGAAAGAATATGGTACAGAACTGCCACTGTAATAGACACCGGGCAATGCCACCCCAGCTCTGGGACAATAAGTGAGCCTCCTTAGAGCACTTTCATATAGCTGCAAATTGAGGACAATGTTTCCTGTTCTATCCAACTCTGTGTGGAAGTCCAATGGGATGCTGAAGGGGAATTCTCTAATTGAGAAGGGCACAGACTGGAAGCCTAGGTAACCTGATCTTACCCACACCTGTTCAGAGACACTGGAAAATCGTTCATGTTCCTCACTTACACTGAATAGCCCAGAGTAAGAAGTGACACTGAACAGCTAGGCTAGCTGCTCTTCCAAGCAAGTGACAGCTCTTCAGCCTTGCTAACCAAGACAGAAAAGACAGTCACAACAGGCAAGACTCCCAGGTCCTTAGCACAATCCAGTAGGCCGGCTAGTCCAGCACCCTGCTTTCACCTACCTTCATCACTTCTTCAGCTTCCCCCTCAGGAGTCACCACATACAAAGACAGCAGGAGGGTCTGGGTAACCACAACCAGTGCTTCTCTCTTCTCAATGTAGAACAGCATCTGGACGGAGCTATCTGTGGACGCCACCTGGGCTGTCTTGCCTTTTTCATCCACATAGTGCACTGTCCCTGGGGAAAGAGGTGGCCTGGCTCATTGGTCTTTTTTTTTTTTTTTGCCCCGAGACAGAGTTTTTCTGTGTAGCTTTGGTGCCTGTCCTGGATCTCGCTCTGTAGACCAGGCTGGCCTCAAACTCACAGAGATCCACCTGCCTCTGCCACCCAAGTGCTGGGATTAAACGTGTGCGCCACTGCCACTCGGCATGCTCATCAGTCTTTCCATGGTACCCATGAGAAACAGTTGCTATCTATTTAGGGATGCTCCGATAAAAGGTCTATCATCTTTATAAGAACTTAAGACATTTGCCACAATGTTTCTCAGGCTACCATCTCTGGTATGATCTCTGCTTTACTGGCCGGGATAGCTGTCTCTGGATTCTTTCTCCACTACTCTCCTGGATGACATAAATTAGTATCCAGCCCATCTGAGTCTGTAGCCTTGTAACTAACTGTTCCATCATCTATGTTCACTATCTTTAGGTGTATTTTTTCATTTTGTTTTTATTTATTTATCTTTATTTTATGTGTATGGCTGTTTTGCCTGCATATATGTATGTGTACCACAGGCATGCAGTGCCCAGAGAGGCTGTCAGATTCCCCTGGGACTGGAGTTCTAAATGGTTGTGAACTACCATGTGGGTTCTGGGAGTTGAACTGGAGTCCTCTGGAAGAGCAGCCGGAACTCTCAATCACTGAGCCATTTCTCCAGCCTTCTTTAGGGGTATTTGTACCCTCCCTATACTGAGACCCTAAATGATGACTCTTCTTTCTGCCCTCAGGTCTCATGTCATTGGCTATATCATTGCCATCCTGCCTTGTTCTCTCTCACCTTCCCTCTTTTGTCCTCCTAGCTCCTTAGCATCTGAACTTCAGGAGGCAGTGGTACTACAGCATCTCTTCTCCCCACACCGACTCCTCTTCCTGCCCTGCCCTGAACAACCACTTCAACACTGGCCAGCACCATCTGCTCTGCCTCCTTGGTTTCTTCTTAGGTGTCTGAGTGATCAGTGAGTTCCAGGGATTCTTTGGCTCGTTCCTAAAGTTCTTCAAGAGCCTCCACAGGAGACCTTCTTGTCCTCTAGTCTCAATTTATTCTCCACGGATAACTTGAGTTCTCATTAAATGGAAAATTCGAAGTCATCTAAGTTAATTTTAACCATTTTAGTATTTAATAAGCAGAGATCATGGAGCAGGGTCATGAGACAACAGGACAGTAGACACTAATATAATCCCCATCTTCCACAGAGGGAACTTAAAGCACATCTTGGGGGCTAGGCAGCGATCTAGATCTAGATCCTCCATAGCTCTGTATACAGCCTCTTGCAGGCTGCCAACATCATTCCTTCCCCTCAGCTCTCCTTCCTATCCCTCCCTCTGGCCCTTGGTGACGCACCCGCTTGGGTATTCCCTCCGGGACTTCCTCAACTGTCCCTCTCCACTGGCTCTATCTCTTTATCCTCTAAAATGAAAGGTCTCTCCTATCCAGAAATTATAAACCTGTGATCTCTTCCAACATCGGCAGCCTCCCTTCTCAAACCCAGCCACCTCCTGTGGCTCTCATTTCTTGGGCTCGGCCAGGTACCACACCTGACTATCACTCTTTCTCATTAGCTTCAGAATGTATTTGTTCAGTCCTGGCAGGGAAGTGTGTCTCCTGCTTATCCTGAGAACAAGTGATATTAAAATCAACTGACAGTCAGCTTGGTGGTATAGCTATAATCTCAGCACTCAGGAAGCTGAGGTAGGAGGGTTCCAAGAGTTGAAGATCAGACTAGGCAAAAACAAAACCGCAAAATAGGCAAAAAATATAATCAACAGATGGTGCTTAATAGTAGCCTCTGTGAGGGAGGGCTAGCTGCAGGCTACAAGGGCAAACTGTCATTGTCCTGCTTACTCTTCATTCTCAAGAACCTGAAACACATCTAGCATACAGCAAGTACTTGATAATTATGCAGGCTGAATAATAGGGGAAGCACTCGGAGGCAGAGCTCTGTGAGTTCAAGGTCAGCCTGATCTACAGAGTGAGTTTCAGGATAGCCAAGGCTACACAGAGAAACCCTGTCTCAAAGAAAAAAACAAACAAAACCAAAACCCTCCATGAGGGCAGGCTTGGTGGCACACACCTTTAATCCCAGCACTTGGGAGGCAGAGGCAAGTCTACATAGTCTGGTCTACATAGCATGTTCTAGGCCTGCCAGGGGTATGCAGTAAGACCTTGTCTCAAAAACAAACAAACAAACAAACAAAAACAAAAACCAACAACAAAACCCCAAACAAACCCCTAAACCAAAACAATACCAATGAAAAAAATTAATCAATCCATCAACCAGACAAAAATTCTAAAAGTGTCTTGATGAGCTGGGCATAGACAATGGTGTATGCCTGTAGTCCCAATATTTAAGAGACTGTGGCAGGAGGAAGATCATGAATTTGAGGCAAGCCTAGGCTACATAGTGAGACTCTATCTCAAAACAAACAAACAAACAAACAAAAAAAAACAATAACAAAACTTCTTGAGGAAAACGCTTCAACACAAATTAAGATGGCCTGTCCTCATTTCTTCGAGAGCAAGCACAGCGCCATCTAAGCAGGAGGACATCTTCAGGGAGCCCAGCATCCAAAGAGATGTGTCCTATAGCCTGTCTTCATTTCACACAGAAGCACTACTGTCAGCCTACAGTAAAATCTCTTTGGTTCCCACAATTACACCCCAAGTTGCTCACCATCCATCAGACTGACAAAGAAAGACAGCCCCTCTTGAGACCCCGTCTTCAGAAAACTTCCAAAGCTGCTTTTTCTCCAGTTAAACATGTCCAGGGCTTTCTCATCACCACTTACTGCTGCCTTTGCCAACTGAACCAGATTCCTGAGAGTAAAGGACACAGCAGTCAAGACATCTAGAATGACTTGGGGCTGGGTCCATCTGGGTCAGGAGCCATATAGCCTACCCCCAGGACGAAGGGAGAGACAAGCCAGACCCAGTGGGGCTTCATACTTACTCTCCAGGCGGGGGGAGCCGGAAGATGCAATGGGTGAGTGGCTTCCCGTATTCGTGTTTCAGGAGTGGAGTCCCCTGTACTCGGCCCCGCTGGTCCAGTCTCCACAAGAGCAGGACTCCAAGCTGCAGGAGGCCAACAACGTGTATAAGGACACATTCTTACAGGACCACTGATTGGAGGTAAACAATAAATGGAGACTCGGCACAACATTGGAGATTCCTTGTTCAAAAACATTACTGTACTACATGTGCACCATGGAAATGCCATACTATCCAAAAGTATTTCTAGAACCACAACTCTCCTCTGTGGCCCCTCCTCTTCTTCAGTCCTAGAGAGAGCAGCTGTCATGTGCTTAGAATGAACTGCTAACTTTAGAACAGATTTTTGTTTACAGTACAGAGCTCCTATAGATGACTCCAGTTTCCCTACTACTGCATTGTATGGTACATTTCTTAGAGTTAATGAGCTAGGGCTTGGGATACAGGTCAGCAGTAGAGTGCTTTCTTAGTACACAAGCCCTGAATTCAGTCTCTAGCACTTCTGGGGGGTGGGGTGGAGGGAGGAGAGGAAACACTTGCCTGGAAATTAATGAGCTAATATTTATATCACTACCAACTGAGTCCACACTACTTTATTCAGAGTTCTTCAGCTTCCCTTACTATCCCTTTTCTGTCCCAGGAGCCTAACAGGATTCCACATGACATTAGCTGTCCTATCTTCTTAGGCTCCTGTGGGCAGTGATTTCCTCAACATTCCGTTTGCTTAGTACTAAGGTGCTGCTCAGGTGCAGTGTAGGGCACTGCTCCACTGGGATCTATCTGACGTTTTCCCCATAGCTGGATGGGGTTATAGATCTGTTGGGGGAGGATCAGAGAAGCAGCTCCTACTACAAACACAACTCATCACTGTGATGTTGACCATGATACCTTGTAGAGGTAGCTTTTATACATTGTAAAGTGACTCTTTTCCCTCCCTTTCTTTCTATGCTGTACTCCTGAGAAAGAAGGATGCAGTGTGCATTTCTCATTTAAGGGGTGGGAGTCAACATTATACTTCCTCAAGGACGAAGTATCTACATAAATTATTTGGTATTCTTCAGCATAAGGAATTTGTTTCTTTCCCATTATTTGTTTACTGATAAGCATGTTTATATCAGCATTGACTCTTAAGTACGTATTTCCTGCTTTGGTTATAATCTAAATGCTGTTAAACTCTGTTGCTCAGACTTTTCTAGCTCTGACCACTGGGGGCATTTCCAGTTGCCCTGAGGCCTTTTGACGTCACTACCGGGAGTCCTGGTTCTTTCATTACTGGAAGCACTGAAAACTCAAGTCCAAACACTTGGGAAATGGTGTGTTCAATCTGGAAGTCACCAGAAGCTCAGATCAATTACATACTAAGTGCCAGAGAAGTCTAGACGTGGGAGGAAAAGACACCATCACAACTGGTTGAACTGACTGGGGAATGTGAGTCAAGCTTTGGCAAAAGACCATGTTTCAATCTGAGTCTCTTCACCCTGATATCCAAGCACTCCCCAAGGGCTGTTTCTCCACTTGAGGCCAGTAGACATTTCAGAACCTGTGAACTCTCTTTGCTGCCCTGCTTCAATCATCAATATCCCAAACTCCTGGATGACACCACCTTTAGTGTAGCCAGGAAAAGGATTTTCATTCAAATCATGTGGACTTCAAAAGAAACATATTTGGGCCTCTAAGAAAGATAATGAAGTTCTAAGACAGCATGAAACATAAGCACACATAATATGAAGAGGATATATTATAAAACTGATGCTCCTTGACTCTGCTAGCTCTATGAAGACAAGGAGAGTGTTTAGAAACTCTAGTGTGTGTGTGTGTGTGTGTGTGTGTGTGTGTGTTTTGTTTTGTTTTTTGAGATGGGGTTTCTCTGTATAGTCTTGGCTGTCCTGGAACTTGCTCTGTAGATCAGGCTGGCCTCGAACTCACAGAGATTCACCTGCCTCTGCCACCCAAGGGCTGGGATTAAAGGCATGTGCCACCTGGCGGAAATTATTTTTTAAAAAGTTAAAAAATAATGTTATACAGTGAAAAAAACAAAACAAAACATGAAAAGATAGGAAAAGGCAACTCTCCTGGAGATGAGCGTTGTGAGGGCACATGGGTGAGGGCACAGGGCTGCATATGCTATAGCTTGTGAGGCGTTCATATCTCTGATTTTAATTAATTAGCTCCCAGATGAGCTCAGGTTCTAAACATTCATACATATCCAGACTTCTGGGCCGCTGATTTGGGGAAGGAAGGTGGTACTAGACCTAAATGCTAGTTTCTTACAAAGTGCTAACTTGAAACATTCTTATTTACAGAAAAACTGCAAAGACAGTATTGAGTTCTTGTATATGACACTAATCTCCCTTACTAAAAGACAGTAGGACACTTGAGTTGAGGAGTTAGGCCTGGGGCTGTACCCAGGAACAATGTCTTTTACTCAGTCAGACAGACATATGACCCTCATTCTGACAGAGGGCAAAGAAGCTTGTTGTGATCATGAGTTAAACTTCCACTGGCTGACAGAGAAAGGTGAATGGAAGCAATGAGCTTCCTGATCTCAGGTTTCTTCCTGTTAAGCTAGAAATGTAAGCAAAAAGTAACTTGGAAATGCATCTGCCTCCTTTGTGGCACCTTCTTGCTAGAGATACATTGACCAGTCCCAGGTTCCAAGTCTGGGTGTCTTTTCCATGTCTTCATCTTCCTGTGAGGACTTGAAGGCTTACCATTCCCAAGGGTGGCCCTATGTGCCAGCTACCTCTTTACCCCTCTTATTCCTTCTTAATTATTTCATACAATGTAGTCGTATCCAGTATGATCACAAAGGAACACTGGCTCAAAGGTAAAACCAGCTCCATTTGTGAAGGTGAGTGAAGGTGACTGTCCTGTTTGTTACCGCACTGGTGGGGAGTCTGAGTGGTGCACTACATTCTCAATAGCACACCCCTGAAAAGCTTGATTAAAGACTAGCTGGCCATATGTTGGGGTGTAGGTCCTTAACCTTCATACTGGCCTCTGCAAGAGATACTGGGAGAAGACAAATGGCCTGGCCTGTATGGTGGCATTCTAGGCTCTTCTAGAGCAACAGGATTTCTAATACACATTCAGTGAGATCCCTGGAGATATTTCTTTCTGGGGAGAGTCCCTTGCTCAGATGCTATTGACTGGTACACATGAGGTGCTGGGGTGAAGAGGCCTCGGCGTCCTTCCCAAAGTCTGGATTTGGGACAGAGAAGGGAAGGAAGGTCTTTCTTCCCAAAATGCCGGGCTTTTGCCCAGTGAATGGGACAGCCTGCTGGCCCCAGATTAAGTATATATTTTCTGCCTTCAGCTGGTCTCGGTTGCTTCCCTTGGTGAGCACAACAGGGGTGTTTGTGGAAGAGTGGAGAAGCTGCTGGGATCAAGCCTGGTGAGCGATGTTTGCTCACTCTTTATTCCTATCTTCCTGCTTTAGCTCATAATTAAATTAGTTCCAGTACAACGTTAGATTTTCTGAGAAGGATTAAACATTTCTTTTCTTAAATGTTCTGACTCAAGGGACTTAGCTTACACCTGGGTTTCATTTTATGCCTGCATAATCTGTTTGGTTAGTTGTTTCTTGATTTTGTCAAGATGAGGATGATGAAATGTAATGATTCTGAATTATTCTATCTCACAGGAGACTGTCAGACTATTTCATAATATGAAGGTGGAAAGCTCATTAATGATATTCTGCTGTACTCGTAGATTGGTGCCTAGCCCAACTGTCATCAGAGAGGCTTCACCCAGCAACTGATGAAACAGATGCAGAGACATACAGCCAAACATTATGGAGAGCTCGGGGAAATCCTGCAGGAGAGGGGGAGGAAGGATTGTAGGAGCCAGTGGGGTCAAGGGCACCACAAGAAAGACCACAGAGTCAACTAACCTGGGTTCAGAGGGGCTCCTAGAGACTGAACCAACAACCAGGGAGCCTGCATGGGACTGACCTAGGCCCTCTGCATATGTTACAGCTGTGTAGCTTGGTCTTCTTGTGAGACTCCTAACAGTGGGAGCAGGGGCTGTCTCTGACTGTTGCCAGCTTTTGGGACCCATTCCTCCTACCAGATTGCCTCATCCAGCCTTAACAGAAGAGGAGGTGCCTAGTCTCACTACAACTTGATATACCATGGCTGGCTGATATCCATGGGAGGCCCACTGTTTTCTGAAGAGAAAGAGAGGAGGAGGAGTGGATGGGGATCTGGGGGAAGGGACTGGGAGGAGAGGAGGGAGGGGAAGCTTTGGTTGGGATGTAAAAATAAACAAACAACCAAAAATTTTGAAAAAGGAAGAACCCAATAAAAAAAAAAATGGGCAAATGAAACATTAGGTACAGAGAGAGCCCAAACTGGAGATCTCCGTCAGTCTCTTCCCTTGGAATTTGGAGGAACCCCTTGAAACAAGGGAAAGGGGGAGTCAGAATGGTCAAGGATACCACAAGAACATGGCCCACAGAATCAACTAAGCAGGGCTCACAGGGACACAAAGAGACTGAAACAGCAATTGTGGAACCTGCGTAGGCGTACACTAGGTCCTCTGCAAATATATTATGGTTGGTGGCTTGGTGTTCTTGTAGAACTACTAACAGTGCAAGTGGGGGTGTCTCTGACTCTTTTGACTGCCCTTGGGACCCTTTTCCTTCTTCTGGATTGCCTTGCCTAATCCTGATATGAGGGTTTGTGCCCAGTCTTTCTGTATCTTACTATGCTGTGTTTAGTGGATATCCCTGGGAGGTCTGCTCATTTCTGAAGGGAAATGGAGGAAGAGTGGATCTGGGGGAACAGGGGTGGGTGAGAGGACTAGGAGGAGTGGAGGAAGGGAAACTGGTCTGGATGTATTGTATGAGAGAAGCATAAAAAAAAAAAAAGAAATAGAAATGATCCCTAGAAATGATACTCATCCTCAAGAGCTAGAGAAATAGACTTTACAGAACTACCAAGATGCTACACATTTATCTTTCAAGAAATTGCTTTTAGGGGATGGAGAGATGGCTTAGTGGTTAAGAGCACTGATTGCTCTCCCAGAGGTCCTGAGTTCAATTCCAGCAACCACATGGTGGCTCACAACCATCTGGTACTCTCTTCTGGCCTGCAGGAACATATGCAGGCAGAACACTGCATAAATAATAAATAAACCTTTAAAAATTGCTTTTAATTATCATATTTATTTACTTTGGGGTGGGGACAAGAATGAGCCACACTGCACGTGTGGAAGTCATAGGACAACTGTGGGAGTTGATTCTCTCCTTCCATCCTGTGGGTCCCAGAGATCAAACTCAGGTCACCAGGCTTGTCTGCAGGTGCCCTTACCGCCTGCTGAGCCATCTCAAAGGCCCTCTTTCTTTTCTTTTCTTATCTTTTTCTTCTTCTTTTTTTTCTTTTTCTAGTAGTAGGAGTTGAACTCAGGAACTTGCCCACGCTAGGCAAACACTCTATCACCGAACTAGACCTCCACATTACGATATTAAGATATTACTGTTTTGTTATTTGCTTTTTGAGACAGTGTCATCTGTCTCAGGCTGGCCTTGAACTTGCTATGTAGCTGGGGATGGCCTTCAATTCTGATTCTCCTGCCTCCATCTCATAAGTGCTTGGGTCATGCGCCATCATGTTGAGTTTATGTGATGCTGGTGATCAAACCCAGGGTTTTGTGCATATTGGTAAGTATTCTATCAACTGAACTACATCCTCAGCCCCCAAGCCCAAGAGATACTACTTTTCAAAGCAAAGTTCTCATTCATATTGTAAGCTACTTCAAATCCATAGAACATG